>NC_067203.1:15450606-16050606 GCF_026262505.1 Trichomonas vaginalis G3 | reverse complement strand
TTTTTTAAAAAAACTAACTTTATTTCATCTGTCTTAAGGAAATTCATGAAAATTCAACGGGTGAGAAAAGAGGTGAGAAAAGAGGTGAGATCTCACCACTTCACCTAAACATTATTTTTTGGTGTAAATTTCATGATTTTCGGGAAAATTCAAGAGGGTAGAAAAGAGGGTAGAAAAGAGGTTAGATCTAACCTTCTACCCTAAACATTATTTTTGCTGAATTCAATAAAAATAAATGGTTCATTTACTCACAATATTTGTGTACAAAACGACCCCAAACTTTTAACTTCTTTTCTGCAGCTTCTAATGCTATCTTAGCGAGTTCATATTCTCTAAATTCTCTCTTTAAATCTTCTTGTTCCCATTGGTCTAGTTCGTATGGAGAATCTCTATAACCATAACATATCTCACGTTCATGTTCTAATTGTTTTTCGCACATTTTTCTAACTTCTTGTTCGAACAAATGTTTTGCATTCTCTACTGTATCTTCGAGTTCTTCTTCATCTAACTTCTCATGAACTTTCTTGTCTATGGAGTCCATAATTTTTCCAACTGCTATGCAATATTTTGGAGAAGCCCACATTGCTATATAGTTTATAAGTCTTGGGTCTACATACGTTCCTCTAACCTGTT
This sequence comes from Trichomonas vaginalis G3, assembly GCF_026262505.1. Classification (NCBI taxonomy): domain Eukaryota; phylum Parabasalia; order Trichomonadida; family Trichomonadidae; genus Trichomonas; species Trichomonas vaginalis. The sequence goes on along the minus strand of NC_067203.1, from coordinate 16,049,973 downwards.
TGATTTCATCAGGAATTCCGGCATGAATTTTGTATAAAAAGCAACCGTCTGAATTCCGGCGGTTGCTATATTCTTCACAAAATGCCTTATAATACTCTTCCCAGGACTTATTTTCCAACAACTTTCTAAAGTCTTTCCTAAACTGCTGACACATATTTGTTGCATTAATGTAACCATCCTTGTCTCTACGTAAGACTTCAATACCGTTATAAGTGCCTTTCGTGAATGTTTCGCCATTATATTTGTTCGTGAATGTTTTTGCTTCGACTGACATATCTGTCCTTACATACAAAATAAAAAAAAATAAAAAAATAAAACTAACTTTATTTTTTCTATCTTAAGGAAATTCATGACAAATTCAAGAGGGTAGAAAAGAGGTTAGAAAAGAGGTTAGATCTAACCTTCTACCCTAAATTATATTTTTGGGTCCTTTACACTCATTACGAAGAAGTCATGACAAAACATGTACGTTCATGTTTGACAAAACATTTACGAAGAAGTCTTGACAAAACATTTACGCTCATTACGATGAAGAAGTCTTGACAAAACATTTACGAAGAAGTCTTGACAAAACATTTACGAAGAAGTCTTGACAAAACATTTACGATGAAATCATGAAAATTCAAGAGGGTAGAAATGAGGTTAGAAATGAGGTTAGATCTAACCATCTACCCTAAACATTATTTTTGCTGAATTCAACAACAAAATGAACGAGGTCAGGATGTATGTAAATACCTTTGAATTCATTCATAACACCCTTTGTAAGCTCATAAAATGCTTGTTTTGAGGTCGAGCCACTTTTGGCTCCACCGTATTCTTTCAACCAAAACTCAAGAATTTCCTGCATGAATTTTGTATAAAAACCAACCGTCTGTATTCCGACGGTTGCTATATTCTTGACAAAACATTTACGCTCATTACGATGAAATCATGAAAATTCAAGAGGGTAGAAAAGAGGTTAGAAAAGAGGTTAGATCTAACCTTCTACCCTAAATTATATTTTTGGGTCCGGGAACAACTTTCTCTCAATTGGAGCTGTAGCATACTCTTTGCGTAAGCGGTTCAGACCTTCCTCGAACTCTTGGTCTCTCTTCGATTTGGATTGAGATTGGAATTGCTGGGGTGGTGGTACGTCGGACATTGTTCTGAAACAGTACAAATATTGTTCTGAAACAGTACAAATATTGTTCTGAAACAGTACAAATATTGTTCTGAAACAGTACAAATATTGTTCTGAAACAGTACAAATATTGTTCTGAAACAGTACAAATATTGTTCTGAAACAGAAAATTTTTCTCACAAATTGAGAGCTTTTACGGGAAATTTGTTCTGAAACAGTACAAATATTGTTCTGAAACAGTACAAATATTGTTCTGAAACAGTACAAATATTGTTCTGAAACAGTACAAATATTGTTCTGAAACAGTACAAATATTGTTCTGAAACAGTACAAATATTGTTCTGAAACAGTACAAATATTGTTCTGAAACAGAAAATTTTTCTCACAAATTGAGAGCTTTTACGGGAAATTTGTTCTGAAACAGTACAAATATTGTTCTGAAACAGTACAAATATTGTTCTGAAACAGTACAAATATTGTTCTGAAACAGTACAAGTATTGTTCTGAAACAGTACAAACAAGTAACCTTACAAATGTAAACTTATATCGTTCTATTTTCTTCACTAGGGTCTAACACCAAAGTAACCTTACAAATGTAAACTTATATCGTTCTATTTTCTTCACTAGGGTCTAACACCAAAGTAACCTATGTACATGAAATTTCACTGCATAAAAGGAAAAAACCTGCGCGAATCGGGATTTGAACCGAGGTCTTCGACGCCTTTAACGAGGTAGCCCATACCACTGAGCTATGAGCCGCTTACATATTCACAAAAATAAATTGTTTTCATGAGTTTTCTACGATGTTAGAAAAAATGTTATTTTCTAATATCTTCACATTCAATACTTTTTCAGCACTTTTCCGTAGTTATATATGAAAGACAATTCGAGATAAAAGTCATAGTACAATGGAATAATATGTTGCACACCATTTGTTGTGAACCAAACTTGAAAGTCAGAGAAACTGTTACTAGGTGGTTCGTAGAATTTAGAAGCAAAGTCATAAAAGTCCTTACCAATACATAGAAAACTATTGTTGCTTGAACTGAAACTTGCATGACACATAACATTTTGAGGGTCAAACACGTTTCTATAAACTGTCAAATTTGCTGGTGGAAGTATAAATTTAAATGGACCATCTGGTGGTAATGGTTCGTTCTGGTTTAGTAACCGAAGAAATTGTGCCCAAGAACGTTTGTCTACTTCCCAAAATAAAAACTGTGTATCTCTTGGAGGGTTAATTTCAATCTTTTGAAATGAAACGGTGGAGTTCATCTTGTCATATTCTAGTTTCAGATAGTATGTTCCATTTAGTAAAGAGTCGTATTTTTCTTGAAATTCCCAATAATATTTGTTCATTTGAGTTTGAAAGTCATTTAGAGTTTTCTCAAGACTTTCGTCTGAACGAACTGTAAAGATTCTCATTTCGTCAAATTTGTCTATTAGACCACCAGAACCTTTATACTGCCCATGAAAATATACTGCGAACATAAATGCGTTAGTTCTTTTTGAAAACAAAACTCTTCTAAATCCTATTGCCTTTGCATCTGAAGGACTTTGAAGCCAACGAATTGGATAGTCAAACCTGTATATTCGGGATGAAATTTCTTCATCTGATATTGTCCTACCAGCATTTGTAAAGATATAGTCTAACGGTTTTGTATCTACTACTTTTGTTCTTTGTTTTTCAACCTGAAGCATTTAATATATGTAAAAATATATTGTTTTAAAATAGTATGCCATTTCATATTTCTCATCTAACAAACAAGTTTCCCAACGGTCTTCTCCAACAAACTCAGCGTACATTTCAAATAAAATTTTTTACTTCATGCAATGTTTTATTTCTGTGCCGTCTTCAAGTATGCCCCAGTACTTACGCTTGGAGAGGACATGAACTTCGGAAAATACCTTATCTAGCTTAAAACAGCCCATCTTCTCACCGACTAAACCCATTTCAATGAGTTTGTTGTACCCTTCTTCGTTCGTCATGAGTGCGTCAATGTTCTCATAGTAAACCTTCACTTTGGATTTGACTTCGGAGAAGAATTTGTTGTAGTTGTCAAGGACTGCCTTTGCGAACTGAGGGTAAGACCAATGTCAGACTTATTTATGAACGGAAAGTATCCAGCATGTTGTCTGACTGCTTGAGGGTTAGGTTGGTACCATTCGAACTTGACACTTGCAATTCCTTCAATTGCATTCAAAATGTCTGAGTCGGAGTCAAACATTTGTTCTCTCTTTGTAGTCTTGAAAGCGTCAAGAAGTTTTGCAGCTGTTGTGACATTGCCATTTGCATAGTAAATGTGACTATCCAAATCCGTTATGGTCAATCTGAGATTGTGTCCTTTCTTATTTCCGTCTTGAATTGCAGCAAGTACACCCATGAAGCCTTCTTTGTTCTTTCCTTCGTCAAAGTTTACTGTAAAGGTTCGACCAGATGTAATTTGACTTCTAACTTCACGATACTTTTCATATGCATATCTTGTTCTTTCCATGGGAGCATGTGTGTCTTCACCTTTTCCTTTTTTCCTTCTCAAAGGATGCAATTGTTCGTCATGTTTCCAGTAGAATCTGGCAAAGCCGTCGTGTCCTTCAACTTGAGGTTCACTAACATCGAAAGGCATGTCCATAAGACGTTCTTCTTCTAACCTCTCTAGTCTGTTTGGATAATTGGCACGTGCTGTTTCCAAATCCATTTCGTAGGTCAGACCAGCCAGTTTGTCATAGACTTTTATGGGTCTTCCCTTCCTATATTTAAACTTCTTCGAAACTCTCCAACCATATCTTTGCAACTCTGCTTTTATTCTAGCAGATTTTCTATCCATTCTATATGGGGGCATTTTTATAAAAATAAAAAAATATTTTTTTCTTTACTTAACATAACCGCCTGCTGCCATAAGTCTTTGACGCCAACCCATACCAGCTAATGAAGGTTGACTTGGTTTAGTTTCCAAACTAAACTTTGGTTTTGGTTTATCTTCAGTTTTTGGTTTCTCTTCTTCTATCGGTTTTTCGTCACTTTTCGGTTCCTCTGACTTTTCCCCACCTGCAGGAACAGTTGTGTTGTCAACATCTTCATAAATATCATATGCCATTTGTTTTTGTTTTCCTTTCAACTTTTTGTGTTTGTTGTAAAGTTTAGAATATTTCGACTCTAAGTCAATGAGATGTTCTATAATGAACTGTTGGTCGGTGAAGTAAACTTTTCCATCTGTTGTCTCGAAAGCTCCTTCAGACTTCAATATTTTATTTGTGAGAGTCTGTTTCTTTTTTGAGATACTAGCCGTTCCATTTCTATGAAAAGTGACTTTATAGTTAGGGTTTGTATTTCCAGACCTGGCACTTTCTATTATTGAATTTTTCTCTTCATCTGTAAGTTCTTTGACAGGTTTTGACAATGGTTCTGAACTTTTTGTTTGTGGTGTCAAATCTACCGTTTCAACTTCTTCGGTCATTTCATCTCAGTAAAAAATTTTAGTTTGGTTTGTTTTCAACTGGTTGTTTAGGTTTTTTAAGTCGGTCTAAAACTTCCTGAGGTATAGGAAGAACTTGACAAACACGTGGTGTAACTGCTGGAAGCCGACAAATCCATCTTGAACCCATTTGTCTCAATGCTGTATTGTTCATTTCATCTCAGTAAAAAACTTTACATTCCCCACGTTTGAGGCGGTTGAGGTTGGTTATTGTTTACCCATTGTTGTGCATGGTTATATCCTCTGTTAAAGAATCTTTCACCTTGGTCATATAGTGTCCTGCTTGGTTATAGAGTCATTTGCTTTGTTATAATAGTTTCCTGCTTGTCTTCCTACATTGTCCATCCATCCTTGAACTTTTCCTCTTGTTTTCAGGATTTGGAATAAGATTTGCTGCATCTCGTGCTACATCCCAACCTTTCTGTACAGTTTGTATAATAGGTTGTGCTTTCTCTTTAAGTATACCTAATGTACTCAAAATCTTCCTTCCAACTCCAAATACACCTCTGGCTATTGTCCCACTGCGGGCAAAAATCTGGATGCAACTCCTGCTAATGCGCCAAATAAACCCATTTCTTATGGGTTAAAAAATGACGAATCCAAACAAGGACCCCTATGTTTCTAAGGCAACAAAAAAAGCACTCATGATAAAAATCTTTAGTTCAACACCAAATGCTTGGTTTATGGATATCTTGGAAAACATTCCGAGGTATAGAGAAGATGACCACCATACTGGCTAATATTTGTCGGTCAAAACACAAGATACTGTGAAGCCATACCATTATGGTCCAAAAATATTTTAGATGTGAAAACTGCTTTGACAATATTCGTTGACAAATACCATCCAACAAAACTGACATCTGACTGTGAAAGTTCTTTCAAATCAGATGATGTAAAAAACTATCTGCGTTCAAAAAATGTAAACCAATATTTCATTGTCGACCAAAACCATTCTGCTCTTGGTGTCATTGACGGATGTATAAAATGTTAAGAGACTTAAACCAACCACAAGGTGGTGAAGCAAATGAAATGTCATATGACGACAAATATAGACACTTCTCCATGGCAAAGATGAGACAAGTTTTAAATATTTACAATAGCCGTAAACAAAAGGTTTGGGAAACCACTCCCCCGAAGAAATGAAAAACAACCCCGACTTAGAGAAAGACTATATATTTAATAATTTAGTCAAAAGAGACAAACAAGAAAGAATGCCGGGCTTCAAACTTCAGAAAGGTGACAAAGTAAAAATAGAAATACCTAAACGCGACCCATATGAAAATACTATTGACTATGACAACAATGGGAACCCGACAGGTACTCACATTCGTGTTCGTAAAAATAGAAGAAAGTATACAAGAGAATATTATGAAGTTTTAGGCAAACATGGCAAAATGTACACACTGCAAGCAGAAGATAAAACTACTATTGTCAGACCTCGTTTCAAACTTGTCAAAGTTCAAGGTGGTATACTTTCAAAGACAGTTCCTAACAAATATAAGACAACTCCTGACCAATATGCTAAAGAAGTTGAAAATGACGACTAAGCAATTCTATACCATGCGTAAACTGTCATGTAAGGTGGCATGTATTCTTTACTTTGTCCCGTTGTTTGCGTATACCCTGAAACGCGATGTGTATGGTTTCCATCTCCCTGAGTGTCACCCCAGAAACAATTTATAGCAAACTGAACGTCGTCTTTAACATCATATCCTTTACCTTTTTTCATTGCTGACCAATCCCAAAATTTATGCTTATGCCAACCTGCTTGAGATGTACTTAAATCTATGTAGTGACTGTGTGCAGGTAAATTTTCACCTGAAATCGTTTTACTTCCACCTGTTTCCTTTGAAGAGTTTGCACAATACAAAAACCTGTCGACTATTTGAGTCCAAGTTCCAAAACCCAGAACTGTTTCTGGATTTGTTGAGTTCATTGACGTATAAATAGAGCCTATAGGATATAATGTTTGAAGCATTTCTGTCTTTAATGTTTGAAGCTCTGTTTTGTCAGCCTTCTTGTCATATAAATCTTGAGCAGTGAATTTAGTATTATATTCATCCTTCATGACATAAACATCTTTACATCTAATGTTTCTCATCGTCGTTATGTCGTCATCCGATGTTAAACCTTGTGGAAAGTTAGGAGGTTTACAATATATTGCATCCCCACCAGTTTCTTCAACCGTTCCTTCAATACTTTCTATAGCAACAGTTGTAAAACTTGTATGTGTATGGTTCTTGTCTGCTTTCTTCTCTAACTCATCGTTAACATAAGTTTTATCTGCTTTAAGGTCTAAACATCCTGAAACCCATCCTGTATCGGCTTTAACTTTAAAAGTCTTCGATGTCCATTCATGGTACCAGTCAACCCTTTCTATAATTTCTTTATCTTTTTCATCCACATATTCCTTATCCGCCTTCTTCACTAACACACTAGCCATAAGTCCCTTATCTACCTTATTTTCAAGGCTAACGTTTAAGTCTGTTATTTCAGATATAGAATGTGTATGAGTCTTTTTAGAATATTCGTTTTCAGCTCTCGTCACTTCACTTGACATTTTATTGTCAACATATGTTTTGTCTGCTAGTTCAGGATGAGTATGTTCTTTTGTTGCATAAGCATTGTTAGCTCTTTCTTCTTCTTTTGCTATTGCATCGTCTACATATTCTTTGTCAGCTTTGTTGTCAACATCTACTTTCAAAAGAAGTTCATTTATAGGTTTCTCGTTTAAAGTTCCTTTTGTTGGATTTATACAGACAGTATGGTTCTTATTGTCTTGAAACAGAAACTCATCTGTCATTGGGTTTAATGTCAGTTTTAAGTTTCCTTCTTTCAATGACTCAGATATCTTAGAATAGTTTGAAAAGTTTGTTGTGTTCTTATTTAGAGCTTGCATAATGAGTTGTCGGTTGTGTTGTATTTCTCTCATAGAAGCAATATCTTTCGACATTTTTATTCTAGATAAAATATGCTTCCAATAGAAAAAGAAAATTCAAGAGTTGCTACAACTAAACCATTAGATGAACTTTTTACTAATGTCGGTCAAAAGTTTGAGACAGAGACCGTAAAGCATGAAGGCTATCGTTTTGACTACCCATTAAGATGGCTAAGAGACCCATCTGTCACAAAAGCTATTGGCTTTCGTAGAATGAAGTTTGTGTCTGTAGAAGATAAAAGTTTTCCATTTATTGTAAGGTTTCATATAGATTATATATCTGAAGGGAAACGAAAAATGTGGGAAGAAATTGAGCTAATACAAGTTGACCTTTCATCTTCTCTACAGACTGCGTTAAAAAATATAGAAGATAAAATAAATTCATGTTATGCAAAATATGCTGATGAATATGCAAATACCGAGAGCACACTTTATGTGAGAATTGTATATGACAAACAAAATTCACAAGTGTCATTTCAAATCTACGAAGACAATCCAAAGAAAGACGAACAAATATATACAGAATTCACTGCAATGTCATGGTATTATTTGCAAAGAATGTTAAATCAGAAAGTCGAACTTCCTTTAGCAAATATTTACAGTCGATATGCAAGAGATGAACCATATTTATTTAAAGATGTTTTCGACCCAGCTGCTATTATTGTTCATGCTTCATTTTCTGGCGCCCAAAACTCTTTCTTATGCTTGGCAAATGACTTTTACGAAAAACCTACAAAGTTATACGAACCACCAAGTGGAAGTATTTCAGACTTTCAAGTATGGTTTACTACAGATGGAAGAAAAAGAATAATTCCATTATACCATGCGTTTTACTTAGAACTTAGTTTCATATACAACTACTATCGAACGGTAAAAATATAATTTTTTAATACGGTTGAGGTGTTGGATTTGGTTGCCAACTAGACTGTGGTGCAGGTTCAGGCTGTTGTATAACAGGAGCTTGCTCTTCTGGTTCAGGGTCTTTAGGTATAATACCAACAAACTGACCTACTCTTTTACCAATATTTTTGACTCCGTTCCAAATTCCTCTTCCTACGGTTTTTATTCCATTCCATATACCTCTTCCAACATTTCGAAAGAAGTTTCCTATCTTACTGAAGAAACCCATTTTACTATATGTAAAAATCTAATGTCCGCCTAGTCTCTTACGTTTCCTGTTGAGTTCCATAGCATTCTTTAACTGGAGCTCATACATTCTGTTTCTCCTCTGGTAGAAAACATATTCTGGGTCAACTCCTGTGTTCGCGTCATCTGCATAAAGTTGTTTATATCCCACCTCAGGTTTGTATAAAACTCTTTCCATCTCATATTTGCATACCATGGTGGCAAACCTAACGCAGCGTCATTTGACATGGCAGTTTGCATTTGTACATCTGTTGGCACTTGACCATAGTTTGCCATTGCAGTTTGTATTCTAACTTCATTTGGAATATTCTCTGGGTTTGGTTGTCCAGGTTGCTGTGCATTCGCTAAGTTCTGTGCGTCCATTTAATATTAGATAAAAATATCTCTTACGAGTACATATACTGAACATTTGCAGGCATTGGTTCATCTTCATATTCTCTGTACTTTTCTGCCACGTCAAATAAATAAATGACACAATGGAAAAAACCTAAAACAAGTAGTCCTATTTCAAACCACATTTACTTACTAATAAAATTTCTTTATTGTGACACTTTCTCCAGTTTATAGGACCTCTCTCATATTCTATCTTGTCATATATAAACTCATAGTCATGTATGTCCTCTAACCATCTCATAACGGTTTCCAAACCACTTTTATCGATGTAAAGTAAAAGCATGGATGGTTATGTAAAACGTCTAAAGTTTCTAAAGAGTCTCTCAAAGTCCAGTCTACTTGGTATTGAAAATCCCATGTGTTATAGAACGGCGGGTCCACTATAAAGAAAACATTTTCCTTGTCTTTATATTTTTCATACAACTCTGTCCAATGACATCTCACAAACTCTATACCCTCAATATATTTTTCTATGTCCTCTTTGAAAACATTTGTATAGTTAAGATATAAAACTTTTGACATAAGTGTTTCAATGTCATGAACTCTTATAGAACCACTATATAATAGTCTAGCAGATATACTATCCCAGTCTATATATTCTGCTTTTTTCAAAACCTCTCTCACAATATTTTTGTTATCTAATGGTATACGTTCCATCTTACCTATAGGTATCTTTTCTTTTAACTCACTCAATATTTTGTTTGTGTCTGGTATATGTTTGAGACGGTCCATATAGTTGTCGAAGTCATTGCATATAATCTTTGAGTCTGGGAATATTATATGGCACAAATGGGATATATAGAAACTTCCACCGAACAAATCTACAAATGTTAGACCATTCGGTAGTTTCTTAAGTTCTCTCAATATAATATCTTTACATCTACTCTTATTTCCAAAGAACGGTAACGGTGGTTTTGTAAAATTCATTTATATATAATAATAAAAATGTTTTTCCCTGAAAAGTGACAGAAAAGTGACAAAACATGTACGAAGAAGTCTTGACAAAACATTTTACGAAGAAGTCTTGACAAAACATTTACGATGAAATCATGAAAATTCAAGAGGTGAGAAAACAGGTGAGAAAACAGGTGAGATCTCACCTCTTCACCTAAAATATATTTTTGTCTGATTTTACGAAGAAGTTTTGACAAAACATTTACGAAGAAGTCTTGACAAAACATTTACGATGAAATCATGAAAATTCATGAGGGTAGAAAAGAGGTTAGAAAACAGGTTAGATCTAACCTTCTACCCTAAACTTTATTTTTGTCTGATTTTACGAAGAAGTCTTGACAAAACATTTACGAAGAAGTCTTGACAAAACATTTACGAAGAAATCTTGACAAATTCAAGAGGGTAGAAAAGAGGTTAGAAAAGAGGTTAGATCTAACCTTCTACCCTAAACATTATTTTTGGTCATTTACACTCATTACGATGAAGTCTTGACAAAACATTTACGTTCATGTTTGACAAAACATTTACGAAGAAGTCTTGACAAAACATGTACGAAGAAGTCTTGACAAAACATTTACGAAGAAGTCTTGACAAAACATTTACGAAGAAGTCTTGACAAAACATTTACGAAGAAGTCTTGACAAAACATTTACGAAGAAGTCTTGACAAAACATTTACGAAGAAGTCTTGACAAAACATTTACGAAGAAGTCTTGACAAAACATTTACGAAGAAGTCTTGACAAAACATTTACGAAGAAGTCTTGACAAAACATTTACGAAGAAGTCTTGACAAAACATGAAAACATATATAATTTGTGAAAAGCGACACATTATATATAATGTTTTCGACCCAGAAGACTAACAATTTTCCGAATAAAAAACTTCATTAATATTAAACATCATCAGGGCTAGAAGGCACGAAGTGCCTGGAAGCCCCACTCCCTTTTTTTTTTTTTTTTTTTTTTTTTTTTTTTTTTACTAAACTCTCGCGATTCAAGAGAAAAAAATTTAAAAAAGAACGTTATAAGATTTTCGAATGAATTTCGGCGAAGAAGGAGAGCTTTTAAGACAGAAAAGAAGGGAGGAGGCTCGTCTTTATGCCGAAGACTTGAGAAAGCAGATGGAAGAAAAAGCAAATAAACCACCTACACCAGATTTTTATTCATCAAATGCGGATTACGGTCAACCAAATTATCCATCGCTTAAAAACAGATATCAAAAATACCAACAAGGTCAATATGACAACGTCAGCTATCAACCAAATCAACAGCAATCTTTAATTCGTAGACAAGGTTACGGAAATCAACAAAGCGGCGCCAATTCTTCACTTTCAAACATAGGAGATTCACCTGTTGATAATGCACCTCTCAGTCCTGCAGGAGGATACGGTTCTCCAGGAAAAGCATTAGCTCCGGTAGGAAGGCATGTATCAGGTGTTTCTCATTCTCCACGCTTAGACCCATTACCAGACTTAGCACCACCTGCTCCTTCAGGTCCTTCACCAGATATCATCAGATTTGCTGATCGCCTTTCCTGGTTAGAGAGTTCTGTTGATCAGCATCAATCAATACTTCGTGCTGCATCAGATTGTGCAACACGTCTTGAAAGAACAGCAATACCTTCTTTAAACGATGGTGTTCAACAATTAAGGCAAGCTTTAGATCGTGTAGCTTCAGTAGATCTTCCTGGACGTATCAGACCATTGGAAGAAGAGAATGCTCGTCTTGAAGAACGTATTTCATCATCAGCAAATGATTATATCACTCAAGCTCAATCACTTCGCGACAGATTAAACGAAACATCAACAGTTTTTACTCAGACTACACAGAAATTCAATGATTTCTCCGATTCAGTCAAATCTACTTTACTAGAATTTAAATCTCAAATCAGCAGAGGCAGAGATGCCCATGACAGCCTTGCTCAACGTATTGCAGGCTGCGAAAGTCGATCCTCTCAAATAGAAGAGAGTCTACGAGCAGTTTCTTCCGCTCTTTCCAACTTTGAAAGAAGTGCAAGTGATTCAATTTCGAATTCCCAGAGCCAAATGAACTCTTCGATATCAGCAGCCGCACTACAGATTGCAGAAGATATTAAACACGAGTCAGATGCAAGAGATCAGGCAACAATGGTAATTCATAATCAAACTGAAGAAGTTAACCAAAGAATAGGCTCAGCAGTATCCAATGTACAAGGAGTAATCAGTGATTTAAGCTCATCCTTCAAGCAATCATTGACTGCTTTGTCTAATTCCGTTCGAGATGCATTAGAAGACACAAGAGCCACTTCCGATCAAAAGTACCAAGAACTATCCGACAGATTAGACAAAATTGTTGCAGATACAGACAGCAATTTCAATAGTGTCCAAAACGAAGCTTTAGATGCATTGGCAGCCATCAACGACCAAGCGACGAAATCGAGAGATGCGTTAGAGGCAGCACTTACTCAAGAGTGCGATATCAGAAGAAAGAACGAAAAGCAGATTGCCGCCAAATATGAGAATTTCATGTCTTTAATTGTAAACGAAATGCAATTACAGACATCCCAAATGGAAGAAATGACCAACCAAGCAACAGCTCAGATCATTCAACAAGCGAATGAACAACTTGTTCCTCTTAGAAACGAAGTTCAAGCAATAAGAGAGAGAACAAGTGGAATTGACGCAATTATTGCTAAAGCAAACCAAACAGAGAATTTGATTTCGCAGTTAAATACTCAACTGATGGAAAATGTCGCTCAACTCGGAAGACAAAGTTCTACAATTGTTTCTTCTCTTCAGAAAATAAGAACTGAATCAGAAGATACAATGCAGCAAATGCAGGAAAGACTGCATGTTGTTGAAGAACAAGAAACTGTTCCACAGTTTGCATCAAGAAAAGAAGTTCAAGACGCATTTGGAAGATTGGGAATGGACTTTGATGGAAGAATGCAGGAAATCGAACAACAAATTGGTGTGATTTTCTCGCAGTTGTCGGATTTGACTATGACAATGCCAGCTCCAAAGCAGCAGAGAGAAGCTGGATCTGAGATTCTTGATAAGCTGGCAAATGAAGCACAAGGCAAATAAGTTTTACTTTTAGTTTTATTTTATCGATGTTTATTTATTTTATTTATTGTTAGGTGTCAATTAAAAATAAGTTTTCCATTTATATATGTTCGCTATTCATTCTATTTCTTAAAGTTTATCATATTTAAGTTTCAACAATGAACTATATTAATGATGAATATATATTCCTTCATATTTCGTTTTAAAACCATTGCAAAGGTTCAAAGTAATGCTCAAAACATAGAATGTTGTTTAAGTGCAAGATAGAAAGAATAAAATTGATACATATCTATTTGATTTTGCTATTTTATATGTTTATTTTTCTATACTCTGTGAAATTTCATGCATATCAATTATATATTATTATTCTGCTTATTTACATTTTCAATAATCAGCATAATGAAGTTAATATTAGAGAAGATTCATTAAACATCCCTTAACATGCTGTAATCCTAGAATTTACATGCTACTACATATGAGATATGATTTCCTTATTCATATTTTTAATCAATTTCATGATAATGGCATCCTTGTTATGAAAATTTTTTACGCATCAAAATTGGGGAAAAATTTTGAGAAAAATTGAGAGCAACAATTCCGCCAAAATGGATTTTGCCGAATTTTCCAGATAGTTTAAATCTTTACTGGATTTAAAATTTAAATACATTGGAAATGGCCAAATTTGACCTTGATGATTTTGCCTCATTGAAAATTTTGGCTTAATTCGAGGATAAAAATATTCCCTTCATTGAAATAAATAAAAAACAACGATTTTAATCAAATCAAACCAGTGGCTCACTTAAAAAATTCATGCAGGCTTTCGGTGGTGTCAACTCTGATCCAGACTCATGGGATGCCCAGAGCACAGTTCTTGCTTATGGCTCTGGCTCATGCGTTCTTGTTCAGAGTTTAACAAATTACTTAACAATTAAGTACATTCCATTACATAATGGCGTTATTACATGTGTGAAGTTCACAACAGACGGCAACATTGTTGTTGGTACATCAGACGGCAATATTATGTTGTTTGATCCAACAACTGGCGAGAAGTTTGATGAAAAGAAGTTCAAATCATCAATTCATCGTCTCGCTGTTTCACAGAATTATGTCTTTATCAGCACAGCACTCGATGGCACATACTTATTGAAGCTCCAAGATAACAAGTTCGTTGAAACTAAATATGAAACTCCAAATATTCACTCAGTTGGTATCGCAATTCTCGAAGTTTACGACTCATTCATCCTTGCCGTTGCCCACCCAGACGGTCCAATCCATCTCCTCGTCCCAGATACAAAGTCTGAAGTCATTTTGCAAGGAAATGCATGGTGCCAGTCCCTGAAGTTCGCAATCAACGCACAAGACCAGATTCTCTTCGCATCAGGTTGCCAGGACCGTGCCATTCGTGTCTGGAAGATTCTTCCTTACGATGCATCACAACTTACAAACCTCGGCATCTCCATTGACACACAATCAATCCTCCACTTCCAAAACCAAGACCTCAACGTCTCATTACAAAGTGTCCTCAGTGGCCATACAGATTGGGTTAATGGCGTCGATTTATACAAGGGCGAAACACTCTGCTCTGTATCATTCGATGGCCAAGTCCTTCTTTGGACAGCCAATTCCGAGGACTACGATGTCTCTTTACGTCTCGGTTCCACAGCAGTTACAGATGATCAGTCTGGTATGATCGCCTGCCGCCTTATTGGCCCGCGCGATATCATTTCCAACTCAAGAAACGGAACTTTCTCCCATTGGGTCGACGGAAAGCCCGTTCGCTGCTTCTCAGGTCATTTTGAGAGCGTATCGTCGGTTGCTTGGTCGAATGAAGGATTCTTCCTTTCTACAGGTCTCGACAAAGTTGCTCGTGTTTGGGGCGAAATTGATGGTGCCTTTGTTGAGCTTGCTCGCCCATTAATCCATGGCCATACAATTCACGACTGCGCCCAAATTGATGTTGATAAATTCGGTTTCTGCTCTGATGAAAAGCAAATCAGAGTTCTTCAGCCTACATCAAACTTCGCAAAACTCGTTGGCGAACCTCTTTCTAAGATGGAATTACCATTCGCTTCAATGGTCCAGCCATTAAACCTTTCGAACAAAATCTTACAGACATACCAATCCGTTGCTATCGATTTCGCACCTCTCAACGGCGCTGACTTCGAATTCGACGGAATTCCACCTGGAACTTCCATGTGGCTCACCCGTTGGCCAGAAGTCCAGCAGTACTGGAAGCACTTCAGGGAGCTTACCAGAATTGCCGTCGGCAAAGCATGGATCGCGTCCGGCGACGACAGAGGTGGCGTTGTTGTCAGAACACGCGGCGACGAGACACAAAGAAGATTCAATTCCGGTACACCTGCAGGCGATGTCACTGTTGGAAAGGAGAAGATCACAG
The DNA here is from genome assembly GCF_026262505.1 of Trichomonas vaginalis G3. Classification (NCBI taxonomy): domain Eukaryota; phylum Parabasalia; order Trichomonadida; family Trichomonadidae; genus Trichomonas; species Trichomonas vaginalis. The sequence continues at coordinate 16,034,507 of NC_067203.1, read as the reverse complement.
GCCTTGCTGCAGCTCCTGATGACACCGCTGTCGTTGCATCAACAATCAACGGCGTAATCAGAGTTTTCGATGCAGAATCAGGAAATGTTTTGACAAGAGTTGAACTCGGAATTCCAGCCTACGCAGTTGGATGGGACGAGTCCTCTGGATACTTCATTGTTGGACATGAGAACGGCATCTCAGTATACGAGAGAGATGGAAAACTCGCTGCTACAGAGAATTGTGGAGCTGTTACAGCACTCGATGTTTTACCTGGTTTCAATTTCGTTCTTGGTTTCAAGGATGGAAAAATCAGAAAGAGTTCTTACAACTCTTCTACAAAGAAGATCGAAATCGGAGAGGAGTTGCAGTGCCACTCAGAGAGAGTTAACATGATTCGCGTCAATAAGGATCAGACAAAGGTTATTTCTGGATCTGAAGACCATACAATTCTCCTCCAACCATATTCTAACTAAATAAATTATTTATAATTTTTTTAATTCACCAGTTTTTCACCCCTAAATTCCAGGTATAATGGCTAGGTATGGATATTATGCAATTATCAATGATATAGATCAAAAATGAATAAGATTTAATCATTTTCCCTTCAAATTATTTAAGAGTGGGGAAAAACAAAGGTATATTTTGTTTTTGTTCAATTTACATATAAAGCATGTATATGCACATTATGCTAAAAAAGATATATCATTGTAAGTTAGGATAAATATATTTTCATGAGGCATCAAAAGAAAGAAGAAATAAAAATTGGATTTTTTAAGATTGATTTTTATAATCACATTTGAGAGTCATATTATGAGTATTTCATATAACGATTCGTAAAGATCACAACTTGATTCAAAAATTGAAGATTTTTATATCTTTGTAATGTTACGACTTTTTTTAAAAAATCTTCAATTTTTGAATATGTTAAGTAAATTATCATGAATAAGTTGCAGCATTTATTAGGATTGTTAACAAAATCATGTTTTAAAAAAGATGTTTTTATGTAAAGTTACGACATTTCATTTTTTATGAGTCAAGGTCTATCCCTTGACTATGAAAACATTGCTGCTCATATGAGCGATTATATTCAAAAAGAAAGTTTCTTCACAACATTTGAAATAGAAGATATCCAAAATATACTGAAACATTCAAATTTGACTACAAATGATTTTGTTACTCTTCTCAAACAAGCGTCAGCGATAATTACAGCAAATGATATATATATATAAGTGCTTTAGAAATGCTAATGTCGCGAAATCCGACACAAAGGGCATTAAACCAATGATGATGTTTCGAATAATTGATGTTTTAAAGAAGATAGAAAATGAAACACGTGATCCACCATTAAAAAACCAAAAACAACAAAATAAGTTGAATACCAATCAAATACAGAAAAATGACAAAAAATTACAATCATCTCAATCAAATATTAATAAGACTAGCGAAAAACCAGACTCTAACAAAGACACAAATAGTTCTACACAGAAAAATCAAAAACAACAAAATGATTTAAGTGTCAATCAAAAACAGACAAGTGAAGAAGAACTGGAATCTATACTCAAACGAGCTCTTGGTGATTTTGATATATTTAGCGGCAAACGTAATATTGGTTATCCATTACATAAATCATCATTCAAAGGTATGCTTGAGGCTGTTCAATTTTTTATCTCCGATGGATGTGATATAGAAGAAAAAGATAATAATGGATATACTCCACTCATTATAGCATCTCATGAAGGCCATCTTGAAGTAGTTAAATGTCTAATCACCGCTGGAGCTAATAAAGAAGGAAAGGATGATGAAGGAAAACCCCACTCATTTTTGCTACTTTTGAAGGTCATCTTGAAGTTGTTAAATATCTAATCTCCATTGGAGTTGATAAAGAAGCGAAGGATAATGAAGGTTGTAATGCACTTATTTGGGCATCAGCTAAAGGCTATCTTGATATCGTGAAATTTTTGATTTCTGTTGGAGCTGATAAAGAAGCAAAGAATAATATTGGATGGACTCCTCTGATTGGTGCATCATTTAAAGGTCATCTAGATGTCATGAAATATCTTATCTCCATTGGAGCTAATAAAGAAGCAAAAGATGCTATCTTTGGATTTACTCCATTATTATGCGCATTAACTCATCGTGAATTTGAAGCTGTTAAATATCTTATCTCTATTGGAGCTGACACTGAAGCAAAAGACTATAAATTGCAGGCTACTCCACTCATTTTTGCATCAGGAGCAGGATTCCTTGAAGTTGTTAAACAACTTATCTCCGCTGGAGCTAATAAAAAAGCAAGGAACAAAGATGGATCCAATCCACTTTTTTCTGCAATAAAATGCGATCACCTTGATATTATTAAATATCTCATATCTGCTGGGGCTGACAAAGAAGCAAAAATCAATGGTGGAATCACTCCATTAATTATGGCTTCACAAAATGGTCAACTTGGAGCTGTTAAATACCTTGTTTCTGTTGGAGCTAATAAAGAAGCAAAAGAAGACAAATTTGGAGTTACTCCCCTCATTGTCGCAACATATAATTGCCATCTAGATGTTGTTAAATATCTAATCTCTGCTGGAGCTGATAAAGAAGCAAGGGCATCACTAGAAGGCCATTTTGAAATTGTTAAATATCTTATCTCTGTAGGAGCTGATATAGAAGCGAAAGATAATCAAGAAGGCACGCCACTCATTAATGCATCATCTCAAGGTCACCTAGAAATTGTTAAATATCTGATCTCTTCAGGAGCAAACAAAGATGCAAAAGCATTATTTGGAATTACTGCACTAAATGTAGCAAAAGGAGATGTAAAAGATTATCTGCTGTCAATTGAAGCAAAATAAAATCATATTTTTCATTGTCAAGGATTAAAAATATAATAAGAATAAAAATTAAAACATTTTTTTCCCAATAGAATTTTTAAGGGTGCTTTTACGCCCCTATGCCACGGCCATCAAATCAGTAAAAAAATTTGAATTAAAGTCATATGGGCGTAAGTGCACCCTTAAGAAGATTGTGTAAATAAAACCAGAAACAATAAAGAAATAAAGAAATACAATCTTATTAATCAAACCTATTCAAACAAACTATAATATGTGACTTTATTGAAGAAACAGAGAGATTTCATTATGATACGCTACTTTATTCAGTAGCATACAAAGGATATTAACCGAGATACTCCATTCATTATATGATAAAAATTAATGTAACCAAGCCTGAGATTGAGAGAGGCATTCAAACACATGGTCAACCTTATGCCATAAAGATCTATAAATATCCGAGAAATCAAGAACTATTGCTGTATAAACAGATTTATCATTTTTATTAGAAGATTAACTTTTTCGATTTTGAGGAATGTAAGGATATTTTTATTTGAAAAGGTATCGTCACAAACAATTTTAGCATTTATGAATGACAATTGTTATATTTGCAATTAAAAATGGTTATATTTCGATATTGTAGTAATGACAACGCATAATTATTTATATTAATATATTAGGTTATGGTATTTTCAAAAAATAATAGTTTTTGAAAGATAAAAATTGATCTGATTGAGCATATTTTGAGTCATTTTTGATAAATTGAAATGTATTATATAATAAAATTATACATTACCATTCTTGATTGAATTCTTTTATTTATTGTTTCGAAAAAATAATATATATGGAAAAGTTATGTAATCATTCATAAATAATTAAAAACCATATGAAAATGAATTTTGCACTCTGAAAAAAATATTCTCCATGAAATTAAAAAATTTTCATGATATCGTCTAAAATATGCATCATAGCCTTGCATTTCGTATTACCTGTTGGGTTTGCATAATTTTCAATTTGTTTTAACAGCAAATGCTCTTCAGCAAATTGACCCATCATTTATGAAATATATTTTTCTGGATTTTTTGAGATAATAAAAAATGAATTTAGTGATTTATCATAAATAAAACAATATTAGTTATACCATTCGATTAGAACAGTTTTGTAGAAATCCTTCACAAAAAATCAAAATAACGTACATTGATTTTGAATTTTTTCAAATGTCAAAAACGTGCTTTTGACATGATCCCCAGATAAATATCTAATTGCAAACAATATTTCTTTGCGATTATCAAAACTATACATAAAATTATCGAGGTTAAAACTTATTCAATTTAGTGAATACTCACAAAATTGCGTTCGAGCTATAGATAAGAAAATCGTATTAGTTATTTAATAAGAATCTATCGTAGTGGATACGGGCCAGTTCCCATAAAACCTTAGAAACAAATTATCGGAGTACTCAATTTCGATTTTTTGATAACTTTACGCAAGTTTTGAAAATTTGAATAAGAAATAATTCATTATTGATCTTGATGTCCGATAGTAGTGATTATTACTCATATGGATCTACTGATGATGAATCTGGCTATTCCTCATCTTCATATTCCATTCGTGGAAAATATGGAAAGAGATTCACAAAAGAAGAAGATAATTTATTAAAGGAATTAGCAAAAGATAAGAGAAATAAAACATGGAAGGATATTGCAGAGTATTTACCTGGAAGAACTGCAAGACAATGCCGAGATAGATACAATCAATATTTATTCAAAGATGTGGTTAAAAAACCATGGACCGATGAAGAAGATATGATAATTGTTGAGAAATATAAACTTTATGGTCCACATTGGGTCAAGATTTCTCATTTCCTACCTGGAAGGTCTGGAAATAATATCAAAAATAGATGGCATAACGCTTTAACAAAATTCCATGGTATTCAACATAAGAATCCAAGGCAAGAAAGGAGATCAAAGAAAGAAAAATGGACAGAGGAAAATGCTCAACCGGAAGAGTGTGAAGTTATTCAAAGTGTTGTCAACAATAACTGTCAGAAGGCATACGAGAGCCTAGCTGATATATTTCAGCAATTTGATGAGAGCATATTTAATGATTTTGGAGAATTCCATATATTTTGAATTAATCTATCATTTATGTTGCAGTAATTGCTTTATACCATGAAATTTTTACTATATTTGTTGATTAGAATAAATATTTTTTGTTTTTAAATAAATTGGTGTTTTAAATAATAAGTTATTCGAAGAAAAGGAGGATTAATCATGCTGTCATTTTTGCTCATTATTTAATGAAGCCTTAAAGAAATATCATACTTTAATTCCAATCTATCTGGCAATAAATACTATTTTCCATATCCATGTGCCAACATAATCGAATGCAAGCCATATTCTGTAACTCTAAAACCAGGAAAATACTTACTGGAAGTTTGGGGAGCTTCAGGTTCTGATGGTGTTGGAAATCAAGGACACTTCGGAGCAGCTGCTAGTTTTTCATGGATAACTGGAGGTGGATACTCAAGAGGTCAATTGAATTTAAAAAGAGAAATTGAATTATTTATTTATATCGGCAGCATGCCAAATCATGGCGGACCACATGGTGGATACAATGGTGGTGGGCCAGATATGCTGGTGGATAAACTTTATTATGTGTAGTAAGCTAGTGATAATGAGAAGTGTTTGAATAAAACATAAAAATTTGATTTGGAATAAATTCTCAAATACTTTAATAAATATTACAAGGATCTTGTTGGCAGAACATATTAGCTAAATACAGGACTCAGTGCAATTGCCCTAAAAATGATCTATAATAGATCATCAAAAAGGTAGTAAAACTAGGGTTCCCAATTCCGATTTGCTTCTAATTTTGGCTATAGGGTCATTAGAGGATTCTAAAACAAATGGCTGATATTTTTTTTTGAATCTGTCTGCTGTGTTTTGAGATCTTGAAAACCGCATTCAATTTTAAGATTGATTATCGAAAAATTTCAAAAAAATGTCGATTTTAAAAATAATTAGCGGAGTAGAAGAGTTTATGCGAATTTGAAATAGAGGATTGGTTTCGGTTTTGTCAATAGAGTATACTTATATTAGTAAACCTCCTCTGGAATGCGAAATTAGCTAAATTAAGTCCGGGTGGGGAAAGATCATATACTAAAAGTTTTAAAAAAAGTTTACGTGTTAGGTTAAGAGTTTTACTACCTTTATCATCAAACAAAAAATAAGAGCTTGATATAGAAAAGAAAGGGAAACTGTCAAATTAGCTTATGCATAGTTGATACCAAATCTCTGTTAATGAAGTAAATTGAGCAGGATCTTTATTTGATGAAATTTCAAGAATTTGACAAGTAAATTTTGTCAAGATCGAATAAATTTTTCTGGAAAGCTCTGATAAATTTTCGGGTTTTGATTTTAGACATAAGTATGGCATTGAATGGAGGTCTAAAATATTATAATATTGAGTATTTTTTTAGTCTGGCTCTGTCACATTTTTTTGAGGAAACGGTTTTGGTCTCCCTTTTGAAATGGGTGTTGACCTTGATCACAGAGTTCCCCGTAAACAGAGGCAAGAGCCAAAGACAGCTGATGCCCAAATGAAGATGCTCCACAACCTTTATGCATTCCTCGCTCGTCGTACAGGCAACGACTTCAATGCTAAGATTGCTCACCGTCTTTGCATTTCCCGCACAAACAGGCGCCCATACTCTCTTAGCCGCCTTGCTACAGCTCTTAACGGCAAGGAAGCTGAGACAATCGCCGTTCTTGTTGCTAAGATCACCAACGATGAACGCCTCCTTGAAGTTCCAAAGATGAAGGTTTGCGCTCTTAAGTTCACAGAAACAGCTCGCGCCCGCATCCTTGCTGCTGGTGGTGAATGCATCACATTCGATCAGCTTGCTCAGCTCCGCCCAACAGGTGACAAGTGCCTCCTTCTTGAAGGTGATCGCACACGCCGCCTTGTTAACAAGCACTTCGGCGCTGCCCCAGGTGATGACAACTCCAAGACACGTCCAAAGGTTGCTTCTCACGGCCGTAAGTTCGAAATGGCTCGTGGCCGCAGGAAATCGAGGTGGTACCACGCTTAAGATAAAAATTTAAATATCATATAAATTTACTGTCCTCTCGTTTTTACTACAAAATTTCTAAAATCTGAGAAATCAAAATTCGAAAAAAATTGTTACAGCATTTAACAATACCGACTACTCCTTCTATAAATGAAAATCTCTTTAATTAACATGTTTAACTTCAAAATCTTATGATATTTAAATATCTTAGCCTTTTCCTCTTACACATATCCATACTTCTCTTTCTATATGTTTTCATGATGATTTTTGACATTTTGCATATAAAATACCTTAATAATTTTGATATTTGTTGAACAAGAGATATTAGTAAATAATGCCATTTCAAATAGCTATATCTTAAACAGAAATTTAGCAGTAGATTGATTTATTTGCGTATACTAACAAATTTTGAGGGTTTTTTATTGGTATCAAATATATTTTCATGTTCCTTTAGAATTAATAACCCAAAATGGATATCAGTCAACAAGGTGGCATTAAAAATCTAGGATTAAAATTAAATCTGATTTTTATAAAATTTTCAACAAAATTAAGGAGAATAAGACTAATCTAATGGTTTATGAGTTTTCAAAGACAAGTATGATGAATATAACTTATATTCTGAAGAAAAATCCAAAAAATAAGGTATATTTCTTCTTTGTATAAGTGTAAATCCAATTTAAGGTTTGCACACATTGAACTAGTAAGATACTCACTTAAATAATTGTTGAAAATTGCGAGATCATTGATTCAATAACATATTCTACATAATGTATTGAATTTTATGAATTACCTACCTATTAATACAAATAATCTACTAGCTGATAAACATTCAATTGACTAACTTTTGATCTACAGTAATTTTGGTTCCGCAATTTAAATATTCTTCGACGAGAGTGTAGTGATCGGTAATAAATTTGTATAGACCTGCTTTTGATCTTAATGCTTCACGTTGCAGCTTTATTTCATTTCCATGTTTTCGTTCCTCATTTAATATGAGTAAAATAAGAGATTTTAGCATATTTGCATTCGGTCGCTTATCTAATACACCAGGAATGAATAACCTTTCAATAAGTTTGTATCCAGGCGATGTTTTGTAATCAAAATCTCCGAGATATATTTCTCGTCGTTTGATTTCACCTTCGCGGGTTTTCCTAACTCTGTAATGAGCTAATATATGCTTTATTTTTTTTGATGGGCTAGTTCCAGCTACATCACAATACAATTCCAGAAGTTTTGCCGTGGATTTGCCTACTTTCTTCTTGGAGCTGTTTGGATTATTGACAAAATCTCTTAAGAGCTTAATTTGTATATCATATTCATTGAACATTTCTAAATAAACGATGGACCTGAATTTTTGTGCCTTTTTTGCCACAGTTTTTTTGTAAACTGCCAAAAGTGTATTTTATATCACACCTTGTTGTAAATATACTCCAAAAACGTAAATTGGGCTTTACAGTGCATGGTTGCATATTCGGCTTATCCAAAATTGTAATAGAATTATAATTCGATTTTATTAAAAATAAAAACAAAGCAAATCGAGTTCGGTAAGAAATATCAAGTAGCATTACTATATGATATTAATTTTACCTTACCAGAATTGCAATAATCCTAGTTTTGAATCTGGCATAGATATCTAAAATCATGTTTTTACGATATTCAAACGTAACAAGTAAACCATGGAATCACCCACGGTAGATTAGTGTTTTCACAATAATTTGAATAGAATTATCTCATTCAATGTAAAGATTATTTTATTTTGGAGTTAAAGAAAATTAATAGGAACATAAAACTCGAACTTTAATATCAATTGAATTATCTCAAAAATTGAATTGTTTCAAATCAATTGAAATCTTTCAAAAGAGATCAAAATTTGATATCAACTTCTTATTTTATTTCTCTTTTTTATATGATAATAGCGCATCTTTCTGATATTAACCCATAAACTATTGAAAAGATCACAAAAAATGAAAACATAAGGATTTTTAAAATAATATATTATATAAGATAGAATCATGTTTTGTTCTGCCAAAAGCTCTCAATATTTGAGAGATCATTTTTATTTTTAATCCTAAATGCTTTTCTTTTTTTCATTCTTAATTCATCGAATCTTTTCAGAATCACATATTCAGTTTCGACCTGAAGAATCATTCAAATCTTCGAATGAATGGCCTGTTGGCTTTTTTGATCTTCAATATACATATAACGGGCAAGAAATTCCTTTCTCCAAGAATAATAATGGTACTGAAGTAAAGTTAATTGTCGATGGACAAAATTTTTATCCATCAAAAATGAACACAGGGACCTATAAAGATTTAATTGTTATTCCAGATCTCGATAAGTTAACAGAGAATGACATTTTTGTCAATTTTATTGTTCGTAATACCGGAACAGAACCAAGAACATTCAGTCTTGGTGCATTTACACATATAAATTTCCTTAATACAGTTAATTCCGCAAAGAAATTCATAAATAACGGAAGAAGTTTCTACTTTTATACATCACAATCTCCAACCTGGAGAAAACTCTCATTTGATCATAATTCTCAATTGAACGAGAGATATACAGTAACAAGAGACTATACACCACCATCGTACAGTTGGTATGGACATATTCAGCTAGGAGATGATAAATATTTCATGAAATTCAATAGTGACAGTGATATGACAGATTTTTCCAACCCTGATGGAGCTCAAACTTCTTATTCATGGAAGGACATTACATTACAACCAGAACAACAAGTTATTCTTGGAACTCACATTACTTTTCTTATGAAATCCGAATTCCAAATTATCCCAGAATCCAATTTATACGCTGTTAAAACAGGAACAGCTGCCGAATGCATGACATATCTTAAAGGACTGACACCAGGAATAAGATACAAACCAATGTCAAAATTAGTTGGATCTGATCAATGGATTCTTAATCAAAACATGGATTTCTCAGCAGGAAAATCCAATGATAGATGGGGATACAAGCAATTCGATACTTCCAATACAGGAAGATACCAATATGACATTAAATTAGTTAATGCAAATGGCCAAGATTCAAATATTGAGAGAATTACATTCACTGTATCAACACCACCGACATTGAGTTTAGAGTCAGGTGCAGATATATCTACAACATACAAAGATACTGAAACAATCCCATTAACCTTGGCAATTGGCGGTGATTCAAGAATAACTGTCAGATTTTCATTGTTTAGTGGCACATATCAGATCAAACAAACAGAAGAAACTGTAGAGTTAGATACAACAAAAACTTCTGAGACAAAAACATTCCACTATTCACTTAAAAACTTAAGATCAGGAAGATATACATTAAAAATAATTTGTTTGAATGATTATGGATTGAAATCCGATGAAAAAACAACAGATTTCAAGATGGATTATCAAACATATATAGCATCGGCATCATTCGATAAAACAGTTTATTATCCAGGTGAAATAATCACAGCAAAAGGGCAAGTCCAAGAAACCGATGAACACCAAACAATTACTTTTCATGTCAAATTGTCAGATTCAGTTGCTGACTTGAATACGACAAAATATACGCCAACAGGAAAAATGGACGACTTTTCTGTAACATGCAAAGCACCATCAACATTGGGACTGCTTAATTTTGATATTTATGCTACTTATGATGATAATGTTCCTTTCTTTACTCAAACTTTCCAATTGAGAATTACTGATAAACCAAATTTGACTTATACACAAATAACACCAGGAAAGGTGTTCATGTATAATGAAACAATAATATTTGACTTGAATCTCAATGATGAATCTAATGGAACAATCTATTTCTCAATAGATAACCAAACTTTCAGTGAAAGTTACTCAACATCAAATAATAATTTCATTTATCATTTGAATATCAATTTTCAACAAAGAAATATTGTTTATTCAAAGACAAATCATTTATTAACTATTTATGCTCAAGATGAATTCGGAGTGCAATCAAATTCTATTAATTTCCCATTCACTGTTTTAACTCCTTCTAATCTCAAATCAATCGAAATTCCAGACAGAATTGAACCAAATACTGACACAAAAATGACTGTTCATTTCGATGATCATGATAATACAAAGAAATTATACTTTTATGCACAAATAAATGATGAAATTACTGAACAGTTATACGAAACAACATCAAATGGTGGTGATAGACAATCATTTGATTGCAATATAAATCTTCAATCAGGAAATTATAACATAAAATTCTTCTTGTCAACAAGATATGATTCATCTATGGCTATATCAACAAACAGTGAATCAAATCCAATAACTAAATCAATTATCAGCACAAAAGTTCCTCAAATACAAATCAATTGGCCAGAAATAATGAAATTCGGATCTCAAGAGAATATCAGAATTGAATTAACAGCAATTGATGAAAACTCAGGAGCAATACATTATTACATTGATAATATAGAACAATATCTAAATGATAATGATGTATTAAAGAGATACACGAATAAAACGATTAATCAAGAAATTTTGTTACCAATTCCAGATACATTTAAATTTGGAAGTCATCAGATGATGATTAAATTAATTGATGATTTCAATCAAGAATCACAACCAGCACAAAAAGAGTTTTATATAATCAATAAACCTTTGATTAAAAATCTGATTATTGAACCTAAAAAGTTCATTTACAGTGGTTCACCACTAACTGCAAAAGTAGCAGCACAATGTTATAATGCTGATGAAAATAGAGGTTTAGCTTTCTATTGGAAAGTTGGTGAAAATGGAGAATTCACAAAACTTATTGATTCTTTTGTTAAAATAGGAGATTTCACATTAGAACAGAATGTTGAAATAACTCAAACTTCAGGAAAAGATCTTTCATTAATCTTCTATCTTTATGATGAAACAAATAGAGATTCTAAGAATGCTATATCGGAAGGATATACAGAAAAAATCAATATTACAAGAATTCCTGAGATTTCTTCTGATTGTCCATTGATGAAATCATTTGGAATCAATGAAACCGTTAACTTAGAAATGAAGATTATTGATGATACAAACGGAAGAATCAAATTCTTCTTGAATGATGATGATCTAGGACAAGATTATTTATATAATACAACAAATGGAATTTCGAATTTCAGTGCTCCAGTTAATTTACCAAATAATTTAACTCGTGGAAAATTCAATATTTCTTATTATCCAATCGATGAATTTGGCTATAAATCTAATGATGAAATTAGATGCGAGTTGTTATTCAAGAACAAACCAAAACTTTCTAATCTGAAGTTATCCAAATCAAGAGCTGACAATGATGATAAGATATACGTCTATGGTTATTTGATTGATTACGATTTCAACAAGACAATTTACATTTATCAAAAAATCGGAAATCAACAACCAAAAGTTATCGGAAATCTAACATCACAAGGCGGCTCATCTCAATACTTCAGAATGTATTTAGAAGACATGGTTTATTTGAAGTCAGGAAACACTTCTATTGATATCATTGCAAGTGATAATGAAAAGACAATTTACAATTTAGATTCGCATGCAACATCAGATCCTTATCGATTGTATATTGATATGGTAAATAATCCTGATATATTTGTTGAATTCCCTGCCGATCAATTCTATTCACCAGGTGAAGAATTCGATATTATCATAAATGTAACTGCTGATTTACAAGGTCAAATAAAGATTTACGAAGTTGTTTCAGGAATGTGGGGAAATATTGAAGCAACAGAAATTGCAACAATAACTTACACAAAATCAGATGTTTACACACATCATTATAAATGTATAAATGAAATAAAGGATTACCAAATCGCTGTACAAGCTGAAGGTCCTAAATTATCGAATTCAATGAGATTTACTAAAGATATAGGGTGTCCAAAGGTGTGTTTAGCACAAACCTGAATACTGCGAATAGAAATAAACAAGTTACATATATATAAAGTTTATTTAAATATAATCACCATTGGATTCAATCACGCGTTCGCAGCGATCGATCCAGGCTTGAAAGACACGCTTTAAATCATCATGAGAAAATTGCTCAAATTGCTCTCTTACAAAATTTTCAAGATCATCTGGACTCGCGAATTCGCGTCCTTCAGCTCTCTTTTTTAGCGTGCCGAATAAATAAAAGTCAGAGGGTGCAATATCAGGTGAATAAATTGGGTTTGGAACAACTTTGACATTGTTTTCCACCAAGTAATTCATTACCTTATGACTTTTGTGAACTCTTGAATTATCAAAATGAATTGCAAACTTTTGTTTTTGTTGTTTGGATTTCTCAAACTCATCAGAATTGATAATTTGAGTAAGAACATTGTCAATTAGATACTGAGCATTCATCGTATTAGGTTTTTGAAGAATATCAATTGCGATGATGCCATTCACGCCCCAAAAAACCGACAACATCATCATTGGTGTGTCAATTTTTTTCTTCGGGAATGTTTGCGGATTTTCATCCTTCGGGATCCACATGATTTTGGCTTCTGTTGCATATTGAAACCAAGACTCGTCCCCTGTTACTAAAAAGCGAAACTTCTTGGATTGATACGCACCCAATATAGAGAGGAGCTCTTTCGAAGATTGGACTCTAGATTTTTTTTGAACTGAATTAAGGTTGTGCGGAACCCAACGTGTATACGCTAGTTTGTAGTTCAAATAATTGTGCAGATAATAACTGACTGTTGTACGTGGTATCTTTGTCATCTCCTCTATCCTTCTGAGTGATGCTCTTGGGTCTTCATCTAGCGCTTGAAGAATTGCTTTGATTTTTCTTTGATCCGGCGATTTTTTGTCAATTTTTATGATGGGCGCCTTTTTGTTCATGAAGTGATACATCCTAACATGATACGTTACAGTGGAATAGCTAGGAGCATCCATACCGACGCATTTTACCAATGTCTCGTAGATTTTTTTACAGTCTTTGCATTTTTTTGCAAGAGTGAGGATGTTTTCTTTATGATTCATTAAAAAAATGAAAAAAATCCCGCCAAAATTTCCTGCGAAACCGCCGCTTGTCTCAAAATTCATTTTATATCCCGGCATGGCGCCAAAATACAACATACTCATCATATACATATATTCATATTTTTTATTATATATTTATAATCAGCATATATCTCCTTTAATAGTCTCATATAGAGCGCTGTGCTAAACGCACCTTTGGACACCCTATATTTCATGCAGGAAAGCACCAATATTAAATAGAGTTTCACTTAATAGGAAAGTTGTTGAACCAGGATCATCATTCACAATTAACTATGATTTCAAAATTGAAAGATCAGAATCTTCCGAAGAGTTTTTCTTCGATGAACCACGTGAAACATACATTTATTTGTTTGCTAAATACAATGACAAAATCCTCAGGGCAGATTACGTTTATTCACCTTATTACATGTTAGTTTATAATCTCAAAGTTTCAGTTGATTTGAGTTCCCCTTCAGGACAATCTGATGTTTTATGCTGGGTACAATATACCCCTGATTATGTAAATCCACCTGTTAAATTATCCAAATCAAATGAAGAGACCATTGCTGTTACAGTCACAAGGAAACCTGAAGTAGATTTCAATTTCGATGATGACAGTTTCTTCGGATACAATGACAAATACAAAGGAAATGTTGTTGTTAATGATGACTCTAAAGGAAGAGTAGTTGTTGAGCTTAAAAACAGTCAAGTAACTAAAACCGTTTTTGATAGTGAATATAATAGTTACAATAAAGAAAAACAGGTTGGTTTCTCTTTTGATATTGATAGAGAAATCAAATATGGATTAACAAATTATGTTAAAATTACTGTAACTGATGAATATGGAATGTCAGTTTCTGAACAAAGAGAAATAACAATTATCAATAAACCAGTTATTACTTTCTCCAATTTCACACCTGATTATGCTTTACAAGGTGATTATATTTATGCAGATGTTAATTTCACAGATTATGATCAAAACAAACCAATTTATTTCTATTACACTTTGAATGATGTAACTAAAAAAGTAGAACAATCAAAAGTCTCAAATGGAGAAGCAAATCAACACATTCAATTAAGAATTTTTATTCCTTTAGATACAGAAAGTAAATTACAGACAATTGACTTGAAACTCTCCAATCTTGAATCACAAACATTAGAAACAAATAGAAATTCATATTCTGAATCAAGATCATATCCACTTGAAGTAACTTATAGACCAACAATTACTGTAAACAAGATCAACCAATTATACTCTAAAGGACAGAAAATACTCTTGAAAGGACAAATATCTGGTAACCAATTAGTAAATGTTGTTATGTTAATTGATGACGTTCCACAAAAGCCTTACAAGATATTAACTAAAGGAAAAGAATTGATTGATTATGAATACAATCTAGTTCTTCCTAATGACATCAAATTTGGAACAAGAATCTTGAAAGTTAAAGCTGTTGATTCCAAAGGAGTTGAATCAACAAATACAGAAAAACTTCAATTTGTTTATAAGAACAAGCCAGTGATTGCAAGAGTTGATAATATTAAAGAATATTATGATACATATGGTGATTTAACATTCAATGTTTATGTTAATGATACAGACAAAAACAAAGAATTATATATTCATGGACAAATCGGAAATGATTATCCATATCTTTTAAGTTACGGACAAAGTTCAACAGGTGGAGACAATCAATTGTTTGAAATCAATCAATATTTCGATACTTATTTGAGTGGCGAACAAAACTTCAAAGTTTGGGTTTCAGATAGTTTTGATCCAACACATGAAAGTGATATTGATAACTCAGAAGTTTATGAAACTAAGATTGTTTTGAAGTATACTCCTTCATTAGATGTAACATTTACACCAAGTGATTATTACATTGCAATGAATTCTTCATTAGATATCAGATATACTCATTATGAAGAAGAAAAAGTCACGATGAAAATAATTATTGGACAAAAAGAAATTCTTTCAGAAGAAATCAACACGAAATCCGGAAGAAAATCAGTTCAAATAACAGATGATATTGGTTATGGACAGAAACATGTTTCTGTTTATATAATCAACAAATATAAGTTTGAATCTACTTATCAAGAAACAGATATTTATGTAACAAGTCCTTCTGTTTTGCATAATTGCAGTTTTACAAGGAATTTTGCATTACCAAATGAGTTGATTGAAATTGAAGGTAGTTTCGATGATTTCGAGAAGAACAAATATCTTTACGTCTTCTTAAAACTTGGTGATAGAGAAGTTAAATCTGCATCTCATAAGATCCAATCATCTGGTGAATATAACCAGAAATTCCAATTCGGAATTACAATTCCAAAGGATGAAATAATTGGAATTAAATCTGTTACATTTTGGATGTCATCAAATAGTAATCCACAATCATCAAATGCAGTATTTGATTCAAAGAAGATCAATGGAAACTTATTGATTTCATTCAAACCATCCTTAGAAATCAAACCATTATCTAAAACAGTATATGACGATGGAGATAAAATCACATTGAGTGGTTCAGTAAATGCACATACAAATGTTGTTTTGAACTATCAAATTGATAGTATAATTCTTGAACAAGAAACACCAGTAACAATCCAAGAATACTCAGGAATTTTCAGTGTAAATCTTGAAATTCCTAGTGCATATAAATATGGTAAACATGTTTTATATGTACAAGCAATAGATGGAAATGGACAAACAACAGGATTCACAACTATTAATTTTGAAATCGAAAATCCACCAAAGATTTTGTCAGTAAGTTTAGAAAAAGATGTTGTTAAAGTTGACCAGAAATTAGTTGTCAAAGGAACAGTACAAGATAAAGATCTTGGAAACAAAATCAGAATACTATATAGATTCGATAAAGGAGAAGAAACAAATGCATATAAATTACAATCAGATAGTTCAGTCCAAGAATTTACATTCAGTATTGTAATTAACTTAGAAGTTGGAGAACACACAATTGAAATTATTGCTAGTGATAATGATGGCACAGAATCTGCCACAGCATCACTTAAGTTCACTGTTGAAAAGATAGATGAAACAGTAGAAAATACAAATACAACTGAAAACAACAATAATGCTAATTCAAATACATCAAGCAAGAGTGGTAAAAAGAATGCAGGATTGATTGCAGGCGTTGTTATTGCAGCTCTTATTCTTGTTGCTCTATTAGTTGTTGCTTCAGTTCTTCTCATTAAGAGAAAACAAACAACACAAAATAATAATTCTGGAAGTGAAGGCTCGGATATTCAAGAGTTTGAAACAAATATCTCTCGCAACAACAATTTCACTATTGAAGAAATTGCAACAAATGATAATCCATTATTTTCATCAACGCCATTAGGAAATGAAACAGATCCATTCTCAGATGAATTTGAAGAACAAGAACCATAAAAAAAATAAAAGAATGTGGTAAATCTACGAGTTCAATATATAATGATTCATCTCTGCAGAAGAAAATTTCAATTTTTGCTCTTAAAACATCACAAGCTGTTATAAAAGACTTTTAATGAATAAAATCTCAGATAAAATATGTTAATTTAAGGTTTTCTTAGGAATGTCTTACTTTTTCTTCTATAGTAAGTACAAAAACTGCTTTTACTGTTTATTTGTCTCAAATTCCAATTTTCATTTTGATTGATACGAAAATGTGTAATATCGTGCATTTATTCGGATCATGGTTTAATGTTAATTTTTTTCAATGATGTAGAAAATCTTAATTTCTGAGTAATCTCCTCTTATTTTTACTTGCATATAATGATAAAAGAGGTGTTGCTTACTCAGATGATAAAACAGTTCTTAAATCTGCTCCAAAAGAACTCAGTGGAGAATATACAATTCTCTCTGAGTGTACTACGATCCAAGGCGGTGCAAGAGTTGAATTAAGTCCATTCTACTTATGCAGAAATACTATAACATCTATTATATTTGGCAAAGGGAGTCTTTTGACATCACTTTGTTATGGATGCTTTCAAGAATCATCATTAGTTACTGTAGATATGGGCGAGTGTACAAAATTATTAAAAATAAGCAATAGAGCATTTTATAACTGTACAAAATTAACATCGATAATAATGCCACCTTGTATCACAACTCTTGGAACAGGCTGCTTCCATCGAACTTTATCACTCAAAAGAATTGATTTTCCAGATTCTCTTGAAACTATCCCTGGTTGGGATGGAAAAGATTACAACGAATTCCACTTATCAGGAATTACAGAAATTTCAATTGGTGAAAACTCTAATTTGACATATATTGGGGAAGATGCATTTACATATTCTAAATTGAAATATTTTACGATCTCTTCGAAATTAAAAATGCACGATGGATCATGCCTCGAAGGTTGTCCCATAATTAGTATTACCATTGATGAGAGAAATCCATATTACAAAACTGATGGAACTTCTATTTTTTCTGGATCAGGTTTCTCAAATTTATTTTATGTAAGTTCAGCGCTAACTGGAACATATCAAATTCCCACCTTCATTAAAACAATTGGTGCTTCTGCTTTCAGAAATGGTAACATAGGTAAAATAATTCTAACATCAAATGTGACAACTCTTGATAGTTGGTGTTTTGCTAATACTCAAATAACAGAATTTACATTTACAGATCAAATTAAATCGATTGGTACTTGGGTATTTGGAGGTTGTCAAAAATTAGCTTCAGTAACATTGAATGAAAATATCAAAAAAATACCTGATAGAATGTTTTCTTCTTGCGAAAGGCTTGCAAGCATCAACATTCCTTCAAATTTGATATCAATAGATGCTGGAGCTTTCTATGGATGCAGTTCACTTAAATCAATAACACTTCCGAAAACATTGACAGAACTTGGTGATGGAGCATTCAGTAATACTGGTGAAATTAATATTACTTCTTTGAGTCCATATTTTTATTCAGAAAACTTCCTCACATACAAAAACAATAAAGAAACACTGATTTTATACACAGGCTCAAATACTAATAATGATCTTTCGATTATAAGTGATTGCAAAAGCATTAGTTCTCTCACATTCTATAACAAAAAGCTTCGAGATGTTACATTCCAGAGTGAAGATCCTGAAATCAACTTAACTATTGGAAATCAAGCCTTTAAATCTTCTACAATTAGATCAATTATTTTCCCACCTGGATTAATCTCTATTGGAATAAATGCATTCGATGGTTGTGGGTCTCTGAAGAATGCTACATTCAAAGGAAACAAAATAAAATCCATTCCAAACTACTGCTTTAATAACAACAAAAATCTTGAACACATCACACTTCCATCATCCATCGAGAGTATTGGTGAGTATGCATTCTACAACAGTGGATTGAGTTCAGCGAATCTTGCAAACAGTGGCTGTGTAGTTGACATCAAGTGCTTCATGGGTTCATCAATCAGTGAACTCACAATTGGCACTTCTATTCCACAACAGCTCTGTCAGTACTGTGTATCTCTTAAAACTCTCAATCTGAAGATCGGTGTTTCAGTGATCGGACCATATGCATTTGATGGTTGCACATCTCTCAAAGGATTCACAATTCCTAAGACACTCACAAGCATCAAAGGTTTTGCATTCCAAACTTGCACTTCTCTTTCCACTGTCTACATGAGTGGTGAATGCACTCTATCTCGAGTTGATGGTGGTTGCTTCTACGAATGCTTCAGTCTCACAGAAATCATATTGCCTCCATCAGATCAAAGATATCGTTTTGAGAACGGCGCACTCACCAACTACGATCAAACCAATCTCATTGTCTTCCTCCCTTACAGTGGAGTCAAGAACTTCATTGTTCCTATGACGATGAGAACTATTGGTCAATGTGCTTTCATGGGCAGTCCATCGCTTATCAGAGTTTTCTTCAACGGCAACAATATCCAGACTATAGACTACCAAGCATTCAAAGACTGCAAAAATCTCAATCTCGTCTTCTTCTCATCATCCAGCATCAAAACCATCGGCGACCAAGCTTTTGATGGCTGTACTCTTCTTCGCAAATGCGGTTCTTTCTCAACTCCATCGAATGCTCAGAAGATCATCATTGAGCAAGGTAAGATCCCTTCTATTGCATTCCAAGATGATTGTGGTTTAATGATTTCATGCAAACATATCCAATATCCCGAAATTTCATCCTCATATCTATATCCTTTCATATCTCTATTTATGTAATAAAAATTGTTTGTAATATCTTTTCAATATAAATAAAATAAGATCATTTTTTCCCTTAATGGTACATTTACGCTCATCCGACTATAATTCAATTTTCTAACAAAGTACTGAAACATTATTGAAAATAACGATAGTATTAGTTCAAACAAATCAAATAAAGGTGGTAAAATTATTATTGTTATAGTAGCTCTTATTCTTGTTGCTCTATTAGTTGTTTCTTCAATTCTTGAACAACTCAAAACAATTATTCTGGAAGTGAAGATTCCGATATTCAAGAGTTTGAAACTAGTATCTCTCGCAACAACAATTTCACCATTGAAGAATTTGCAACAAATGATAATCCACTATTCTCATCAACACCAATAGTAAATGAAACCAATCCATGAGATCAATTTGATGGATCCATCAAATGTTGTTCTATTGAATAAAATTTCATAAATAATATCTTTACAATGTCTTCCTTTTTCCTCAATGTAACTATGGCAACAGCTTCATAAATAATATATTCAATAAACACATGAATAAGTCATATTTAATTCCTATTTATTCTATATTATGATATTTCCATAATATTCAAAGTTCAACGAGATTTGAATATTGTATTAATAATAACAGTAAAGTTTATTCACAATGTATGAATGGCAACTGCTTCATAAATAATATAGGGTGTCCAAAGGTGCGTTTAGCACAGCGCTCTATATGAGACTATTAAAGGAGATATATGCTGATTATAAATATATAATAAAAAATATGAATATATGTATATGATGAGTATGTTGTATTTTGGCGCCATGCCGGGATATAAAATGAATTTTGAGACAAGCGGCGGTTTCGCAGGAAATTTTGGCGGGATTTTTTTCATTTTTTTAATGAATCATAAAGAAAACATCCTCGCTCTTGCAAAAAAATGCAAAGACTGTAAAAAAATCTACGAGACATTGGTAAAATGCGTCGGTATGGATGCTCCTAGCTATTCCACTGTAACGTATCATGTTAGGATGTATCACTTCATGAACAAAAAGGCGCCCATCATAAAAATTGACAAAAAATCGCCGGATCAAAGAAAAATCAAAGCAATTCTTCAAGCGCTAGATGAAGACCCAAGAGCATCACTCAGAAGGATAGAGGAGATGACAAAGATACCACGTACAACAGTCAGTTATTATCTGCACAATTATTTGAACTACAAACTAGCGTATACACGTTGGGTTCCGCACAACCTTAATTCAGTTCAAAAAAAATCTAGAGTCCAATCTTCGAAAGAGCTCCTCTCTATATTGGGTGCGTATCAATCCAAGAAGTTTCGCTTTTTAGCAACAGGGGACGAGTCTTGGTTTCAATATGCAACAGAAGCCAAAATCATGTGGATCCCGAAGGATGAAAATCCGCAAACATTCCCGAAGAAAAAAATTGACACACCAATGATGATGTTGTCGGTTTTTTGGGGCGTGAATGGCATCATCGCAATTGATATTCTTCAAAAACCTAATACGATGAATGCTCAGTATCTAATTGACAATGTTCTTACTCAAATTATCAATTCTGATGAGTTTGAGAAATCCAAACAACAAAAACAAAAGTTTGCAATTCATTTTGATAATTCAAGAGTTCACAAAAGTCATAAGGTAATGAATTACTTGGTGGAAAACAATGTCAAAGTTGTTCCAAACCCAATTTATTCACCTGATATTGCACCCTCTGACTTTTATTTATTCGGCACGCTAAAAAAGAGAGCTGAAGGACGCGAATTCGCGAGTCCAGATGATCTTGAAAATTTTGTAAGAGAGCAATTTGAGCAATTTTCTCATGATGATTTAAAGCGTGTCTTTCAAGCCTGGATCGATCGCTGCGAACGCGTGATTGAATCCAATGGTGATTATATTTAAATAAACTTTATATATATGTAACTTGTTTATTTCTATTCGCAGTATTCAGGTTTGTGCTAAACACACCTTTGGACACCCTATATATTCAATTTCCATTCTCATATCATGCCATCTTAATGTCCAATGTTATGCACCTTTTATTCACATATTCATTGATCTTCCAAAAATTTCCATATCAATTTAGGCTTCAAAGTTCATAAAACTTTAGCCACGAATAGGATGTCAATTTCAAAGACATTTCTTACCTCGTTCATACATGAAATTAAGAATAAATGTTATTTTTTTATTTTTTAGTGACAAATTTTCAATGGAAAATAATCGTATGCTACAAAAATTTCTATTACTTGTCGGGTGAGAATTCTTTTTTTAGTTTGAAATCATATTGTGCAGGTATTTTCTCATATAAATATTCTAAAATATAAATAAAATATGCAATAATTTAAGAAAAATCTTATGTTTTGTTCGGATCATATTTTAAGGTTATTTTTATGTGGTTGAACATCTTAATTTCTGAGTAATCTTCTCTTATTTTTACTTGCATATAATGATAAAAGAGGTGTTGCTTACTCAGATGATAAAACAGTTCTTAAATCTGCTCCAAAAGAACTCAGTGGAGAATATACAATTCTCTCTGAGTGTACTACGATCCAAGGCGGTGCAAGAGTTGAATTAAGTCCATTCTACTTATGCAGAAATACTATAACATCTATTATATTTGGCAAAGGGAGTCTTTTGACATCACTTTGTTATGGATGTTTTCAAGAATCATCATTAGTTACCGTAGATATGGGCGAGTGTACAAAATTATTGAAAATAAGCAATAGAGCATTTTATAACTGTACAAAATTAACATCGATAATAATGCCACCTTGTATTACATCTCTTGGAACAGGCTGCTTCCATCGAACTTTATCACTCAAAAGAATTGATTTTCCAGATTCTCTTGAAACTATCCCTGGCTGGGATGGAAAAGATTACAACGAATTCCATTATTCAGGGATTTCAGAGATTTCAATTGGCAAAAACTCTAATTTGACATACATTGGGGTGGATACATTTGCGTATTCTAAATTGAAATATTTTACGATTCCTTCGAAATTAAAAATGCACGATGGATCATGCCTTGAAGGTTGTCCCATAATTAGTATTACTATTGATGAGAGAAATCCATATTACAAAACTGATGGAACTTCTATTTTTTCTGGATCAGGTTTCTCAAATTTATTTTATGTAAGTTCAGCGCTAACTGGAACGTATCAAATTCCCACCTTCATTAAAACAATTGGCGATTCTGCTTTCAGAAATGGTAACATAAGTAAAATAATTCTAACATCAAATGTGACAACTCTTGATAATTGGTGCTTTGATAATACTCAAATAACAGAATTTACATTTACAGATCAAATTAAATCGATTGGAACTTGGGTATTTGGAGGTTGTAAAAAATTAGCTTCAGTAACATTGAATGAAAATATCAAAAAAATACCTGATAGAATGTTTTCTTCTTGCGAAAGGCTTGCAAGCATCAACATTCCTTCAAATTTGGCATCAATAGGTGCTGGAGCTTTCTCAGGATGCAGTTTACTTAAGTCAATAACACTTCCTAAAACATTGACAGAACTTGGTGATGGAGCTTTCACTGATACTGGTGAAATTAACATCACCTCTTTGAGTCCAGCTTTTTATTCAGAAAACTTCCTTACATACAAAAACAATAAAGAAATATTGATTCTATACACAGACTCAAATACTAATAATGATCTTTCGATTATAAGCGATTGTAAAAGCATTGGTGATCTCACATTCTATAACAAAAAGCTTCGAGATGTTACATTCCAGAGTGAAGATCCTGAAATCAACTTAACTATTGGAAATCAAGCCTTTCAATCTTCTACTATTAGATCTATTATCTTTCCACCTGGATTAATCTCTATTGGAATAAATGCATTCGATAGTTGTGTATCTCTTAAGAATGTTACATTTAAAGGAAACAAAATAAAAAACATTCCAAACTACTGTTTTAAGGATAATATTAATCTTGAACACATCGCACTTCCATCATCCATCGAGAGTATTGGTGAGTATGCATTCTACAACAGTGGATTGAGTTCAGCGAATCTTGCAAACAGCGGCTGTGTAGTTGACATCAAGTGCTTCATGGGCTCATCAATCAGTGAACTCACAATTGGCACTTCTATTCCACATCAGCTCTGTCAGTACTGTGTATTTCTTGAAACTCTCAATCTGAAGATCGGTGTTTCAGTGATCGGTCCATATTCATTTGATGGTTGCACATCTCTCAAAGGATTCACAATTCCTAAGACACTCACAAGCATCAAAGGTTTTGCATTCCAAACTTGCACTTCTCTTTCCACTGTCTACATGAGTGGTGAATGCACTCTATCTCGAGTTGATGGTGGTTGCTTCTACGAATGCTTCAGTCTCACAGAAATCATATTGCCTCCATCAGATCAAAGATATCGTTTTGAGAACGGCGCACTCACCAACTACGATCAAACCAATCTCATTGTCTTCCTCCCTTACAGTGGAGTCAAGAACTTCATTGTTCCTATGACGATGAGAACTATTGGTCAATGTGCTTTCATGGGCAGTCCATCGCTTATCAGAGTTTTCTTCAACGGCAACAATATCCAGACTATAGACTACCAAGCATTCAAAGACTGCAAAAATCTCAATCTCGTCTTCTTCTCATCATCCAGCATCAAAACCATCGGCGACCAAGCTTTTGATGGCTGTACTCTTCTTCGCAAATGCGGTTCTTTCTCAACTCCATCGAATGCTCAGAAGATCATCATTGAGCAAGGTAAGATCCCTTCTATTGCATTCCAAGATGATTGTGGTTTAATGATTTCATGCAAACATATCCAATATCCCGAAATTTCATCCTCATATCTATATCCTTTCATATCTCTATCCTTTCATATCTCTATTTATGTAATAAAAATTGTTTGTAATATCTTTTCTTAAGCTACACTTACGCCCATCTGACTTATATTCAAATTTCTGGCAACTGAAAATTAACTCCTTACAACACAATTAAATGCATTTTCATAAAGAAGGAAGTTAAATCATAAAAACGAGCATTGAGCAAGTTACATTATATGTTTATAATTAAAATAAGTATGAAAACCGAATAAAGATTTGTAATAATTAATAATAAAAGATTATCTTTTTATTTAAAAATGAGTATCAAATAATTATATTTTCTGTAGGAATCACAGCCAATTTGCATTACATGGTTGTTGAGCTTGAAATAGATTCTTCAAGTTTGATGTTTTTATTCATCATTATATTAAAAAAAATTATAAATTCAAAAAATAAATCTAATATTTTTTTTAATAAAATGATATAAAAAAGAAAAATAACAAAAAAATCTATAAAGAAAATTATAAAAATCAGTCATCGTCATTGTTGTCATCATCAGCGACACCACCTTGGGCGTAGTCATCTTCATCTTCGTCATCATCGTAATTCGGCTGACTCTGTACTTGGTGGAACTGACTTGGTGTCACGTAGTTCCTTGATGTCGTTGGAACAACAGATTCCTCGTCTTCTTCAACGTCATCAGGTAATCCGTGCAATGGATTGTATCGTTGTAATCCAGGAATGTCACTTTTTTCAACATCTCTCTTTTTCTCGACATCTCTCTTTTTATTTGCTTCAGAATACGAACCGAGTAAATCAGTACCACACATGTTTCTTACCCAGAACTTTACGACGCCTTCTGTTCCTGTTGATGCCAAAATTGTTCCCATCGGATTGAATTTCAGCTGGAAAACGGCTTTGTTGTGTCCTTTCATCCTGGAATAAATAGGTTCATTGGATCCAGTCGTCCACCATAAAATGTCACCTTTGTAACCGGCTGAAACAAGAAGATCTTCTCTGATTGGATGCCAACGAACAGCGAAAACGTCGTTTTCGTGTCCTTTGCATTCCGCAATAGGGGACATGGTGCGGACATCTGTAATATAAACCATTGAGTCACGACCGCAAGATGCAAGGAGATTTCCGTTCGGATTCCAATGTACGCGTGTAACAACGTTACGGTGGACTGTAAGTGTGTTAATTGGCTTGTCTTCGCGTGGATCGAAGAATTTGAGGCAGTTGTCTTTGCCACCAGAACAAATTAAGCTCTGGCTGGGATGCCAGTCAACTGTACGGACAGCTTCACCGTGGCCTGTGAAGACCATCTCTTCTGTAAGCGTTGCAAGGTCCCAGACTTTAACTGTGTAGTCTGAAGAACACAATGCAAATTTGCGGTCGGTAGGAGAGATTGTAATCTGGTGGATATCTTTCGTGCAGTTGATGGAACGCTTCTCAACGTTGTTGTAGTTAGCTTGCCAGATTTTAATGGTTGGAGATTGCTGTTGTTGTTTCATGGCATCAACAGTAAGTAAATAATCGCCGGAATGTGTCCAGATCAAATCATGGATGCCTGTGTTGGAAGCTGGAATGTGGAACTCGTAGAAGAAGGCTAAACCATTGAACATGGTGATGTTTCCTTGTTGATCACCAACAACAACCCTCAAACTGTCCGGCTGCCATGCAAGTGCTTTTGTTGAAGCGCGGAATTTGTTGTTCTTGTGGGCAATGAATTTAGCACAAATGCTAATACCAGATGTATCATAGCAAAATGGGGGTAAAAGGTTTCTGTAACCGATGCTTACGTTTTGTGGGAAGACATCGTACTCATTGTATGGCCTTGCTTGGGTATATAATTCAAATGCTTGGCGATGATCACACCAACGACGGCTAATAGCCTTTCTAAAGCGTCGACCATCATAATTCTGATCGGGCTGACGCATATTATTTTGCGGACGCTCTTGAGGCTCCTCATCTCCGCCATAGTTAATCATCTCAATTAGATTTTTTTTTTCGAAATTTTCTGACATTTGTAAATTTGTTTGTGTCAAAAATATCCAAATTAAGATCTCTAACCATGATTTCAAGTCTTACCCTTTAGAAATAAGTTAATTTGATTTTGAACAATTTTTTTTTAATAATACCATAAACAGAGCTCATCACAATATCCTAGACAGAGCATCTGGATAATCGTGATATTTATCATTCTATTTCGAATTCAATACATCCTGGTGGAAGATTAAAGAATATTTCTTGATGATATAGGAATATTATTCAAATCATCAAAGGTTAGAAGAACTCTTCAAAACCCGAATATAAGCTTTATCAATATGTTCAGTTACTCAAGAAAAGAAATAAATTCATCAAAAAAATTACTTTAAGGGCGCACCCGTATGTACGTTTATTTGAGAGGAGGAGGATTACCCTCTCAATTTTGAGGGATTCGTTAGTTTATTTTCTCGATGAATATGCAATAAAATTTGATTTTTACCTTATCAATATACTTCATATAATATACACATGTTCATGTAAAAACTTTTTCCCAAAATCCTCAGGAATTAAGGGATTTTTGAATTTTAAGAATTTTTTTCGAATTTTTTCGAAAAAAAAATATTTTCAGAACAGCCTTAACGGCTAAGATTTAGGAACAATGTTAAGTATCAAAAAGAAAGGAGGTCTGATATAGACAACATATATCGTTGAAGGTTGAAAAAATCTCTAATATTTGAGCCCAAAATTTCAAATTTTAATTTTTTGAAAAAAGAGGCCACCCGTATGTACGTTTATTTGAGAGGAGGAGGATTATATTTTTGAAAGGGTGAAACATTATGAATATGTTAATTATATAATAATATGTATTATTATAAAAAAGAAAAAATAAAGCACGTTAAAATTTTTCTTTCTTGATTTT
Source organism: Trichomonas vaginalis G3 (assembly GCF_026262505.1). Taxonomy (NCBI): domain Eukaryota; phylum Parabasalia; order Trichomonadida; family Trichomonadidae; genus Trichomonas; species Trichomonas vaginalis. The sequence goes on along the minus strand of NC_067203.1, from coordinate 16,006,842 downwards.
TTACAAAATCTACTTAGAATTATGCAAAATATGACTAAATAATTATAAATTTCAAGTTAAATTTTAATTTTGATAAATAATTTAAATTTCAAAATATCAAGTTCAGTTCGACTATGTATGTAGTAATTCCTCAATAAAGTGCCAAAACCCTATTAAAATATATGAACATTTTCAACATTTTAATGTTTTTATTTAAAAATTTGATGGAATATGAGCTTCAAACAATTATTATGTAAATAAAAATAATTAAATATATGTATTTATTCGTATTACAACCGTAGTAAGTCGATTCTTCCTTTCTTCTACTGAGTTTTGAATTTGATTTCGAATTGTAAAGAGATTCAAAGGGAAAATACTAGCGGATAAAAACTACCTCCATGAAAGGGTCATAATGGAGTCAAGTTGTATTTTTTGATATTTTTTGCTTTTCGAGCCTAAATAGGTAGCCAAGATAATGCCTAAAAATAAGGTTCTAAATTCTGAAGTTTACATGATCCTCTCGTGTGCACCCTTAAAATACTTAAACATTTTCGGTCAAATGAAAATGAAGAATCTTAGACGTGAAATGCTTTTAAAAAACAGTTTATTCGTTATGTATGAAAGAATTACATTAGATTTCCTGAGTTTTTCCGGCCTCTTCAGCTTGTGGCTCTGGAGTAGATGTTTCGTTTGTTGAATTTGTTTCTTCAACTGGTTTTGGTGCTGATGTCTCCGGAGGTTTCTTGAGATTGAGATCAAAGTTTCTTGAAACGAGAATTGATTTAATTTCATCTCTTGATTTCTTAGCAAGTTCTATCTTTTCAATGATTACATCTTGTGAATCGAGGAAGTATAAAATTGGGAATTTTTCTTCGTAGACAAATTCGATATTTACTACATCTTGAAGATCTCTGACTGCCTTAGCTGTTTCTGGGAATAAGCTATCGAGTCTTCTTGCAATAGGCAAGTTAAATCTTGCTTTATCATACAATTTTCCTGGAACTTTATCTTCGACAACGATTTGGTCATCAGATAATTCATTCCAGAAGCTGTCGTCGTCATTCACTTCATCGCAACGAACAGATGATAAGAGGAAAAGCAATCCAATCATTGGCAGTTCAAATGTGAATTGAATAATCAACCAAAATCACAATTATTTATGCATATTTGAGAGTCAATGAAAATGTATATTTATTACATTTTTCGGAGAAAATCAAATTTTGAATCTATATTTTGTAATCTTCACAAACAGAACGCACATCAATTCTTCACCAGAACTTAATATTCTCTTTGCGCCTTTCTACATATTAGTAGTTCTGCGACATGCAATTAGTGGAAATATGAATGATTGGAGTTTCGACAGCTTTATAAAGTTTGATATGAAATCATTCAAATATTTTGGAATTGCAAGATAACACTATTCAAAAAGTGGTCAACATGGCCAATAAAGTAGCAGATGAAATAGTTTTGGACTATATTGAGTTAGAATTTCAATTGATTTAATAAAATCATAATGTGATTAATGTTTCTTATATTATTGCATTACAAATGTATTACATACTATAATTCACACTCACAATAAAAAAAAATTACAATAATCGTTCAAGAAATTTGTTAGACTCATGTCTGCTGATGATGCAATGACTGGATTTCTTCAGGCAACACTCCAAAAGCCAACTCATGTAGTCCTTTCAACAGGTTCCCAATTAGTAGGTACACTTTGCACTATAGATGCGTTATTCAATCTAGTTCTTCGCGATGCAGTTGAAATGTCAAATGGTAATGAAGTTGGCAGATACCAAAGTATTTTTATTAGAGGAAATCAAGTTATTCATGTAGCTACTGCTGATTGATTTCAATTTATTCGTTTTTTAAAAATCGGACCTCCTTTAACACACATTTCATATCTGTATAATCAAACCATTAATTAATACTATTCGTTCATACTATTTAAAATAAAATAATGCAATTATTTGAAATATTTAAATCATTTTTAAATCTGTATTCGATTCTATAATCATTTACTCTAACATCAATTGATATACTATGTCCAGTAACAAAATATAGATGAACATTTCATATATTTTTTTTATTTTTATTTTTATATTAATATCATTTCCATATCCTTGAATCATCACAAAGCTGTCAACTATTCGAACAATACAATCCGAAATTTTTAATATTTCATATTTTGATCGTTGATAAGCTCAGATGATATACTTATTAATTGAAATATATCGCAACAAATCAGAAGGCATTCATCACAATAAAAATCTTATTTCATATTGATTCTATTGATTTTTGACACTTTTTATGACAAAAACGATCAAATCTGGACCATGGATGCATTATGAACATTTAAATACAATTTGTAATGGTTTAACCTAAACGCTCGTTCACAATTTTTGAGTGGTTCTCAATAAACGCAAATGAAAAAGTGGCCAACGGCGAAATTTAAAAAAATAAAAATTATCTATATGACATAAGTTAATCAAATAACAAAAAAATTTCTGGATCAAATTTGATTCAATTTTTTAAAACATTTCTTAAAAGGATGCTTTTCATCTTGACTTTCTCTTCTATATCAGTTCAAGCAATCAGTGTCCCACTAGGATATCAAGAGCTAATGATTACTGAAGAAACAGATCTCAGTTTGAAACCATATAATTTTCCAACCAATACATATATTCATTCAGTATTTCTTAACAATGAAGATTTTATTTATCTTTCAAAATCGTATGTTCAATTAAGCAGTAGTTTTCAACATAAAATCAAAGCACAAAATTATCCGATTAAATTAAAATTTTGTATATTCAAAAGCGAAAATGCATGGGGCCATCAATATCTAATTGTTTTTAATGGTGGAGATGGCATAAACTATTTAGATATACCTTTCGGTAAATTGCAAATTGTTCTATTTCTTAGTACAACAGAATTCAATTATAAAATTGAAAATATTACTTATGGTTTATATCAGTCAGGCGAATTTGATGATCCTCTTCAAGCAACTGGTAATATTGATTGTCATAATCGAAAATTCTTAATGATAACGGCACATTTTAACAGAATCTATTTTAAAGCAGAAAAAGTTAATAAAAACATTGAAGCTCAGGGATTCATAATTGATCCTGATAATGTAACTCGATTAAATGAAAGTTATACATTTGGAACAGGGTTAAGAGCAATATTAGGAAAGTATGAGTATTTAGTAGATGAAAATCCAATAACTTTAACTATTTCTGAGCAATCTATCAACAGCGCTCATTATATCATTGCCCATGAGTGTAAAGATATACTTTATCAAGATAATGATAACTGGAAGAATTTTCCTGTAATACAATCTATCGGGCATACTGGTAGTATCACAATTAAATCAAAATCTGGGACAAAAAGTCTTAAAATCCAGGTAATATCTTATTTCAATCCGAGCGGAACACTAAAACATGTAGATTTTGTGTTAAATCCAGAAAATGAGAAAGTTTATGTTGGAGAAACATCAAACAGCTCTGAAAGAGTAATATTCGCATCATGGTATCCGATGACATTCACAGAATACTTTAACTACACTGCAAAAGTTGATATGACAACTCCTGTTTTCGGACAAGGTATAAATTATGTCTATGAAAGTGGATATGAACTTAGATATGTTTTTTATGTTTGCTACCAATTTCGTTCTTATGGAACTTTTACATTTGGAGGATATAATTTCCAATCTATGTTAAATGAAGATATGACAAATTTCAATAGAGGAATTTATAATTTTACCAAAGATTCAGTATTAGAAGAAAAACAAATAGATGACATAGAAGTTTATGTTAAATACTCTGGTGTTTATAGGGTAAATACAAAGCTTCCATTCAAAGAAAATGAATTAAGAACTATTGTTCTTTCCTCTCAGAACACACATTATTCATTTATAATTTTCAAGAATGCCCACGAGTTTATGTTAGAAGATGGCTCTCCTCTCATTCCCGTATATTCATCCACAAAAGGGGATATAGTTGTAAATAAAATTAGACCAAGAAATGGAGCTTCAGAACTGGATATTGTATACAAAACAAATTTTTACTCTGATAAAACATCAGTTGACATAATCTATAATGATTTTGATATAATGTTCCGTTCCAAACTTGATGAAAGAACCAATATAATCATTGTTTTATCTTCAGTTAATTCGGAAATATGCAAATTTCATGATTATATCCATCAAAAAGGAAATTATTTTGAATTAGGTAGAGAAGATGTAGGAGTTTATTCATTTAAGAACTTAACAGAGTTACCAGAAGGAGCTGTAAAAGGTAGACATAAAATAAAAGGTCTCAAATCAATATTTGATGTTCCAACGTATTATATTGATGATGCTGAAATTAAGACAATTACTGTTAATGAAAATGAAACTCGAGTTTATGCAAATCATTATCCAGTAGATGAGAAATTCCATTTTTATAGTGAAGGTGATTTAGTAATTGAACAAAAAGATAGCTCCTATTCAATCAAATCAAACTCAGGACCCCAAAATATGAAAATAGGCAAATAACAGTAAATTGGCGCACACCGTATTATTATTCAGTTGATGAACTTTCTGAAGAGCCAATGGGATATAAAATCATTCCATCAAGAAACATACAATCACGAGGAATATATTCATTCTATTCATTCTCAACAAATATCACATCTTTAAGTTTCGGTCGCAACTACACTGTTCACGCAGCCACAAATGATGGAAAAATTGAAAAATTAATATTTACCCCCAATCAAACTATTGCTTTAAAGAGCGTCAATCTTCTTATTTTTGATCCATCTGATGATTATTTCCAATTGTCAAAGATTATTTTTGATGAACCTGAGAAAGTGAAACCATTTTCTGGAAATTATTCTAAATTTTCTAAATATGTTTTAACACCTATCTTACCATCACCAACACCAATAAGAACTCCAGAACAAACACCTTCTCAAGAGAAAATTGTCACACCTCAAATGACTGACAAAGATAATAAACACGACGATGATAATGATAATAACGACGAAGGAGATGATCAGAAGTCCAAATCAGGAAAATTAAGTTCTGGTGCTATTGCAGGAATCATTATTGGCGTTCTCATTATCGCAGCGGTTTGCATTGCAGCGATCTTTATCATCAAGAAACGCCAAGCATTAGAAGAAAAATCGACAGAAGATCAAGCTCAGTTTATGAATATGATTTAAGATTAACAGCACTTGAATATCAAAAACCATTTCTAAATCCTTGATTTTTTTTTCTTCTAAAAAATCAATTTTTTTAGTTCAACTAAATATTTACTAATTCCAGTGATGCAGATTTGGAAGTTAGTTTCAATTTTGGTTTGTGCAAATCTTGTATTATCTTCCGAATTGGTATCACTACAAAATCAATTTGACTTAATTGGGAATGGGAACACTTTTTATAAAATGTGCTAAAAACAATTCTAAACAATTTTATAAGATCATTTGAGATTTATAAATAAGGTAAAAAATTCCATGAAAGGGAATCAGATTATGAATTTCTCATTTTGAATGTAACGGAATGTTTCCTATTAAAGACACTAGATCATGCATTGTTATTAATATTTATTGCACCATTTTCCATCATCTAATATGATTAAATTACAAATTAAATTATTCAATTATTTCGAACGACTGATCTAGTAAATTATTACGTAATGAAGTACTATTTATATACCAAAGAATAATTTTATTAAAAAAAAGATGTTTTATATAAATAAATTTCATTCTCCTTGTTCTGCAGGAGGTTGTGCTGGAGCAGCTGGAGCTTGTTCAGCAGCTTCAGAAGCTCTACCTGTTGGTGCAGCGCTTGTTGAAGCAGGAGCTGCAGAAGCGCCATCTGTTCTTGCAGTTTCTCCTTCTGGTTTCTTCTTCCTTTTGGCCTCTTTGGCGATCTTCTTTGCATTTGTAAGTGAAATGGCTCTCGTATTTTGGAATGTATTCGCATCCATTTTGACTGTTAATTGGAATTCACCTAAAGGCTTTTCAGTGACTAAAGTTAAGAACTTCTCTGCAAGTCCTTCAGGACATTCGAAGTTATTAAGTAGTAAAACGGCATTAAGTGGAGCGCATCCTTTAATTCCATCATGTAAAGCGTTCAAACATTCTGCATTATATCCGAATACGTTATCTGAAAGGTCAAGTCTATTTAATGAATTATTATCTGGTAGATTTGCACCAATAGCTGTTGCTCCAAGCGGACCAATTTGATTTCCTTTAAGAATTAGTTCTTTGATCTGGCATTCTGGTTTAGCAAGCCATTTGGCAAGAGTTTCAGCGCCTTTATCGCCAATATTGCAAAAACTAAGGGATAATCTGTTCAATGAAGGACAATGGCCATAATGGCAAAGACCAGCAACACCTTCATCGCCAATTCCAGCATTAAAGTCAAGCTCAAGTATTGTTAGGAATTTAGATTCAACAAATCCTCTTGCAATCGCTCTACAACCACTTGGACCAACATTATTGGCATGGTATGCTAAACCAACAAGTTCTAATGGTTGTTTCAATGCATGGGCAAGAGCATGAAGGCCTCCATCGCCTGATTTTGTATTAAGGAATGATAAGATTTTAATTTTGACGTCTGTTGTTTGATATGTTTCAATTAATGGTCTAATGCGATCAGGGTTAACTTCTTCGTCGGCAAATTGCAACATGATTGGCTGCTTCTTTGCTTTTTTAATAATTGCATCGTTGTAGATATCCATGACTGGATCTAGAGGCTCAACACCGAAGAGCTCGCAATTCTTTTTGTATGCTTCGACAAAATCTTGAAGTTTTTCAAATGGTTTCTGTTTCTTCGCCTTTTTTGGAGGCATCGAAAAATAACGATTTTTTTTCTTGAGGGGGGGAAACACCTTTATTCAAAAAAATTAGCAAACTTCCAAAAAATGCTAGTGTAATACCTTTATATAATTCTAACGACCACCTCTTAGAAAAGAACGATTTTCTCATATAAATCATGGGCATCTTTGCGGGAAATTTGATTATTTTAAGATATCAATCGGAATGAATAACCAAATAGTATTGAAAATAAGTCACATGGACTTTATGCTAAGTTTAATAGTTCCCACATATAGAATTTACTTTCAAATCTCAAAAAATGTCACAATATTTCTTTCTATATAAAAATTATGCAAAATTTTGACTATTATCTTGATGCATAGATCATTTAAATCACTGAGAATGATATAAACTCTAATATCTAAACTATTATTATTCAATATCGATTTTATCAAGAATTATTATTCAATAGTAGTAGAATGTAGTTGTATTTGATTATGTTGTTAAGTGTAATATCAAATTTAATGAGTATGTTTAAATAAAAAAAAGTTTACTGAGCTGGATCAAAAGCAGCGCGGAAAGCGTTAAGTTCTTCTGTCTCGACCTTGCCGTAGCCGATGATAGCGCAAGCACCGCAGTTCATCTGGCGGCGGACTGATCCGTCAGCCTTAAGATGTGTAAGGCCAAGAGCTCTACCGAGGAGTTCCTTTTTCTCAACTTCCTGAAGCTTGACGTTGTGCTTCTTGCAAAGGCCAGCAACGAGGTTCTTGTAGTCCTTGTTCTCCGTATCAGAAGCAAGAAGGACGAGTTGAGCCTTGCCCTTAAGGATAGCCTTGATTGTGCACTTGATGCCCTTAGCAACTGTGCCAGAAAGGTTGATTTGGTGGAGACCAGCTTCAATAACTTGGTTTGTTGATTCAGCCATAATCGAAAGGCCAACCAAACCGTTTTTTTGTTTGTAAAATTCTTCAGAAATGAAAATGAAAAAAGCTTTATGGCTGATACATTTAAAATAAGTGTACTAAAATATTTCATTTTCGAGAGAATTTGCCCAAACAAATTCCCCATCAATTTATTTTCTTGTGCCAAAAGCAACTTTAAGTATATCCCCAATCATAATTTACCAATGGAAGTATTATGGATATTGCAAGAACAGAAGTTTATATAGATTATAACTTTGATCTAATTTACCTATTTAATTTGATGAAGAGTTATAAGTCAAACATGTTATTACCTTATAAACATATATGTCATGTGATTAATTCTTGATAAATACTTAATAAGGTGAGAATAGTTTACTTTGGGATTGAAATTTCATATGGCGAAAGATATGATAAATAAGGGACTTATTTCCTGACAAGAAGTCAACATCTCTGAAAAATAGTGAGAATAATAAAAAGTTTTAATTATTAATTCATAACAGATCCAAACTTAATGTTTTATCGTATGAACTGGGGTTCAACATATAGTGATAGAATACATGTTAAATAAAATAGATTGATCAATTTATTCCATATTTCTGTAAAATATTAAGCTATAATAATTCATTGAGAAGAAGATAATTTGATGGTTAGCCACTGCATATTAATGCAAACCTTTTGAGAATATTCAGTGTCTTTATGATGTGCATGCCAATAAAACTTTTCATTCACCTGCAATCTTGTTTATGGTTTAGAATCATTTTCTTGTTTGATCTTTTGCTTTTTCAGAATTACTTTTGTTATTGGCTTTTTCAAATTCTTTTGATGCTTGCATTGTTTTGTCTGAATGATACAGAAGTTTTTCTTCGGCGAACTTATGCGCATCATTTAGTTGTTTCTCAATTTCATTTTTAACTTTGCTTGCATAATCTTTAGTTGTTTCATAAATATCAGGGAAGTTATTCTTTGCAAACTCTTTCGATCTATCAACTGCTTTGTTTGCATAATCTTTAGTTGTTTCATAAGCATCAGGGAAATTGTTCTTTGCAAATTCCTTCGATTTATCAACTGCCTTGCTTGCATAATCTTTCACTATATTAAACCAATCATTTACTCTTTCGTCATTCTGATTTTTAGTTCCTGTCTTTTTAGATTTTGTTTCTTTTTCATCATTGAATTTGTTGTTTTCTTTTTTAGTTTCAGATTGAGTATTTTGTTTTCTATTATTAAAACTGACATTTTCCTTTTTAGAATTAAATTCACTTTTCTCTTTATCATTATTTAGTTTATAACTTTCATTTGAATCTGTTTGATTGACTGTCTTTGTGTGAATTGATTCATTTAACATTAGAGCAAGTTGTTTGAAAGTTTCGATATTTTTCATTGTAATTGATAATGTATTTGATAAATTAGTATATTTCGTGGAATTTTGTAATGCATCAATCAAACTAAGTGATCCAAATGTAACAACATTGTTCAATAATGTTAAAGCTAGATTCAGTGAGTCAAATTCAGACGAATTTGTAAAATTAAAATTAAATTCATTATTATTATCAAATTGCGTATTATTTACAAACATTCTCTGATAGGTATTATCATAAGTTTCACCTGAATTTTGCACTCTATCTTGATAATAACTATAAAACGTTTTTAGAGTTAAAGCATTGTACCTCGTTATGGAATCATTCTTCTGTGTGTGATTTAAGATTTTCGAAATCTTTGTGACACCTCCAAATATATTCTTCGCATGATTTGAATAATTTAAAAATTTCATATCTTTTCCTGAAAAATTTAATGAATCGGGAATAATTGATATCATTGAGTTATTATTCTTATATAATTTGAAATCCATATTTCCAGCTCTTAAGATAGAGAGAAGAGTGCTCATTCTTCAAAATAATTTTTGATTAAAAGTGACCAAACAACCAAAATTTTCAATAAATCCACAAAAATTTGAAAGAAAAGCTGTTTTATCTGAAATTTGTTTACCAGATTAAAGACTTAATGAGAATCCATATAGAATGTCCTGCTTTCAGCAATATTTTCCAGACGACAATGAAAATTTTGTCATTTTTCCATACGACAAAAATAGCATTGTCACTTTTCCATACGACAATAAAACATTGTCTATTTTTTTCCCAAAATAGCAAACATCGTTTTGAACTATCAAAATATCTTGTAAATATGTAATATATTAATGACAAATACACTTTTGATGAACCAAATCCTAATTTGATTCATAACTTAATTATCTTCTGAAGATATTTCGGCTTATATTCTTTAAATCTAAAATTGTGTATGCCTTTAAATTTATTGTGAAGTAGGCTTCTTCAACCATTGCGTTTGCCATAAAATTCTGATAAAAGTTTAATTATTAACAATTTTTATTTAGAAAACAAGAATTACATCAAAGACTAGAGTTTATCTTAATCTCTATATATTTTTGCCTGCTAATAAGATTCTATGATCATATCCATTATGATATATTGCTTCTGTACTGGTTCTTTTATTAAATTTGAACTCTATGACATATTCATGTGACCTTTTTGAGTTACCAGTGACCCATAACTTAATGAAATGTGTACCTTCATCCATATTTTGATCCAATTGAATTACAAAAGAGTAGTGAATAAAAGTTTTCCGACTATTTAAAGATATATTTTGTTGGGGATACATAACTTCATCTATTGAGTATGACAAAATCAAATATGCGGAATTGTTTGGATCAATTATTCTGCAATTTATAGTTATTTCCTCATCACGATTCTTGAAATATACATATTTTTGGTTATATGATATTTCCAGTAAAGGAGGCTCAAAGAAAAAAGAAAAAAAAAAAAAAAAAAAAAAAAAAGGTAGTGGGGCTTCCAGGCACTTCGTGCCTTCTAGCCCTGATGTTGATGTTTAGTATAAATGAAGTTTTTATTCGGAGGACTCTTCTTCTTCCTCCATTGCTTCTGGGAAGAAGCCTTCTTCTGGGTCGAAAACATTATATAATGTGTCGCTTTTCACAAATTATATATGTTTTCATGTTTTGTCACTTTTCTGTCACTTTTCAGGGAAAAAACATTTTTATTATTATATATAAATGAATTTTACAAAACCTCCGTTACCGTTCTTTGGAAATAAGAGTAAATGTAAAGATATTATATTGAGAGAACTTAAGAAACTACCGAATGGTCTAACATTTGTAGATTTGTTCGGTGGAAGTTTCTATATATCCCATTTGTGCCATACAATATTCCCAGACTCAAAGATTATATGCAATGACTTCGACAACTATATGGACCGTCTCAAACATATTCCAGACACTAACAAAATATTGAAAGAGTTAAAAGAAAAGATTCAGATAGGTAAGATGGAACGTATACCATTAGATAACAAAAATATTGTGAGAGAGGTTTTGAAAAAAGCAGAATATATAGACTGGGATAGTATATCTGCTAGACTATTATATAGTGGTGCTATAAGAGTTCATGACATTGAAACACTTATGTCAAAAGTTTTATATCTTAACTATACAAATGTTTTCAAAGAGGACATAGAAAAATATATTGAGGGTATAGAGTTTGTGAGATGTCATTGGACAGAGTTGTATGAAAAATATAAAGACAAGGAAAATGTTTTCTTTATAGTGGACCCACCGTTCTATAACACATGGGATTTTCAATACCAAGTAGACTGGACTTTGAGAGACTCTTTAGAAACTTTAGACGTTTTACATAACCATCCATGCTTTTACTTTACATCCGATAAAAGTGGTTTGGAAACCGTTATGAGATGGCTAGAGGACATACATGACTATGAGTTTATATATGACAAGATAGAATATGAGAGAGGTCCTATAAACTGGAGAAAGTGTCACAATAAAGAAATTTTATTAGTAAGTAAATGTGGTTTGAAATAGGACTACTTGTTTTAGGTTTTTTCCATTGTGTCATTTATTTATTTGACGTGGCAGAAAAGTACAGAGAATATGAAGATGAACCAATGCCTGCAAATGTTCAGCATATGTACTCGTAAGAGATATTTTTATCTAATATTAAATGGACGCACAGAACTTAGCGAATGCACAGCAACCTGGACAACCAAACCCAGAGAATATTCCAAATGAAGTTAGAATACAAACTGCAATGGCAAACTATGGTCAAGTGCCAACAGATGTACAAATGCAAACTGCCATGTCAAATGACGCTGCGTTAGGTTTGCCACCATGGTATGCAAATATGAGATGGAAAGAGTTTTATACAAACCCTGAAGTGGGATATAAACAACTTTATGCAGATGACGCGAACACAGGAGTTGACCCAGAATATGTTTTCTACCAGAGGAGAAACAGAATGTATGAGCTCCAGTTAAAGAATGCTATGGAACTCAACAGGAAACGTAAGAGACTAGGCGGACATTAGATTTTTACATATAGTAAAATGGGTTTCTTCAGTAGTATTGGAAACTTCTTCAGAAGAGTTGGAAGAGGTATATGGAATGGAATAAAAACCGTAGGAAGAGGAATTTGGAACGGAGTCAAAAATATTGGTAAAAGAGTAGGTCAGTTCGTTGGTATTATACCTAAAGACCCTGAACCAGAAGAACAAGCTCCTGTTATACAACAACCTGAACCTGACCTGCACCACAGTCTAGTTGGCAACCAAATCCAACACCTCAGCCGTATTAAAAAATTATATTTTTACCGTTCGATAGTAGTTGTATATGAAACTAAGTTCTAAGTAAAACGCATGGTATAATGGAATTATTCTTTTTCTTCCATCTGTAGTAAACCATACTTGAAAGTCTGAAATACTTCCACTTGGTGGTTCGTATAACTTTGTAGGTTTTTCGTAAAAGTCATTTGCCAAGCATAAGAAAGAGTTTTGGGCGCCAGAAAATGAAGCATGAACAATAATAGCAGCTGGGTCGAAAACATCTTTAAATAAATATGGTTCATCTCTTGCATATCGACTGTAAATATTTGCTAAAGGAAGTTCGACTTTCTGATTTAACATTCTTTGCAAATAATACCATGACATTGCAGTGAATTCTGTATATATTTGTTCGTCTTTCTTTGGATTGTCTTCGTAGATTTGAAATGACACTTGTGAATTTTGTTTGTCATATACAATTCTCACATAAAGTGTGCTCTCGGTATTTGCATATTCATCAGCATATTTTGCATAACATGAATTTATTTTATCTTCTATATTTTTTAACGCAGTCTGTAGAGAAGATGAAAGGTCAACTTGTATTAGCTCAATTTCTTCCCACATTTTTCGTTTCCCTTCAGATATATAATCTATATGAAACCTTACAATAAATGGAAAACTTTTATCTTCTACAGACACAAACTTCATTCTACGAAAGCCAATAGCTTTTGTGACAGATGGGTCTCTTAGCCATCTTAATGGGTAGTCAAAACGATAGCCTTCATGCTTTACGGTCTCTGTCTCAAACTTTTGACCGACATTAGTAAAAAGTTCATCTAATGGTTTAGTTGTAGCAACTCTTGAATTTTCTTTTTCTATTGGAAGCATATTTTATCTAGAATAAAAATGTCAAATGAAACAGCGTCTATGAGAGAAATACAACACAACCGACAACTCATTATGCAAGCTCTAAATAAGAACACAACAAACTTTTCAAACTATTCTAAGATATCTGAGTCATTGAAAGAAGGAAACTTAAAACTGACATTAAACCCAATGACAGATGAGTTTCTGTTTCAAGACAATAAGAACCATACTGTCTGTATAAATCCAACAAAAGGAACTTTAAACGAGAAACCTATAAATGAACTTCTTTTGAAAGCAGATGTTGACAACAAAGCTGACAAAGAATATGTAGACGATGCAATAGCAAAAGAAGAAGAAAGAGCTAACAATGCTTATGCAACAAAAGAACATACTCATCCTGAACTAGCAGACAAAACATATGTTGACAATAAAATGTCAAGTGAAGTGACAAGAGCTGAAAACGAATATTCTAAAAAGACTCATATACATTCTATATCTGAAATAACAGACTTAAACGTTAGCCTTGAAAATAAGGTAGATAAGGACTTATGGCTAGTGTGTTAGTGAAGAAGGCGGATAAGGAATATGTGGATGAAAAAGATAAAGAAATTATAGAAAGGGTTGACTGGTACCATGAACGGACATCAAAGATTTTAAAAACTAAAGCCGATACAGGATGGGTTTCAGGATGTTTAGACCTTAAAGCAGATAAAACTTATGTTAACGATGAGTTAGAGAAGAAAGCAGACAAGAACCATACACATACAAGTTTTACAACTGTTGCTATAGAAAGTATTGAAGGAACGGTTGAAGAAACTGGTGGGGATGCAATATATTGTAAACCTCCTAACTTTCCACAAGGTTTAACATCGGATGACGACATAACGACGATGAGAAACATTAGATGTAAAGATGTTTATGTCATGAAGGATGAACATAATATTAAATTCACTGCTCAAGATTTATATGACAAGAAAGCAGACAAAACAGAGCTTCAAACATTAAAGACAGAAATACTTCAAACATTATATCCTATAGGCTCTATTTATACGTCAATGAACTCTACCAGACCAGAAGTAGTACTTGGTTTTGGAACTTGGACTCAAATAGTCGACAGGTTTTTGTATTGTGCAAACTCTTCAAAGGAAACAGGTGGAAGTAAAACGATTTCAGGTGAAAATTTACCTGCGCACAGTCACTACATAGATTTAAGTACATCTCAAGCAGGTTGGCATAAGCATAGATTTGGGATTGGTCAGCAATGACAAAAGGTAAAGGATATGATGTTAAAGACAACGTTAAGTTTGCTATAAATTGTTACTGGAGTAACACTGAGGGAGGAGGAAACCATACACATCGCGTTTCAGGATATACGCAAACAACGGGACAAAGTAAAGACTACATGCCACCTTACATGACAGTTTACGCATGGTATAGAATTGCTTAGTCGTCATTTTCAACTTCTTTAGCATATTCGTCAGGAGTTGTCTTATATTTGTTAGGAACTGTCTTTGAAAGTATACCACCTTGAACTTTGACAAGTTTGAAACGAGGTCTGACAATAGTAGTTTTATCTTCTGCTTGCAGTCTGTACATTTTGCCATGTTTGCCTAAAACTTCATAATATTCTCTTGTATACTTTCTTCTATTTTTACGAACACGAATGTGAGTACCTGTCGAGTTCCCATTGTTGTCATAGTCAATAGTATTTTCATATGGGTCGCGTTTAGGTATTTCTATTTTTACTTTGTCACCTTTCTTAAGTTTGAAGCCGGCATTCTTTCTTGTTTGTCTCTTTTGACTAAATTATTAAATATATAGTCTTTCTCTAAGTCAGGGTTGTTTTTCATTTCTTCGGGGGAGTGGTTTCCCAAACCTTTTTGTTTACGGCTATTGTAAATATTTAAAACTTGTCTCATCTTTGCCATGGAGAAGTGTCTATATTTGTCGTCATATGACATTTCATTTGCTTCACCACCTTGTGGTTGGTTTAAGTCTCTTAACATTTTTATACAACTGTCAATGACACCAAGAGCAGAATGGTTTTGGTCGACAATGAAATATTGGTTTACATTTTTTGAACGCAGATAGTTTTTAATATCCTGATTTGAAAGAACTTTCACAGTCAGATGTCAGTTTTGTTGGATGGTATTTGTCAACGAATATTGTCAAAGCTGCAATCTAAAAATATTTTTGGACTGTAATGGTATGGCTTCACAGTATCTTGTGTTTTGACCGACAAATATTAGCCAGTATGGTGGTCCATCTTCTCTATACCTCGGAATGTTTTCCAAGATATCCATAAACCAAGCATTTGGTGTTGAACTAAAGATTTTTATCATGAGTGCTTTCTTTGTCGCTTTAGAAACATAGGGGTCCTTGTTTGGATTCGTCATTTTTTAACCCATAAGAAATGGGTTTATTTGGCGCATTAGCAGGAGTTGCATCCAGATTTTTGCCCGCAGTGGGAACAATAGCCAGAGGTGTATTTGGAGTTGGAAGGAAGATTTTGAGTACATTAGGTATACTTAAAGAGAAAGCACAACCTATTATACAAACTGTACAGAAAGGTTGGGATGTAGCACGAGATGCAGCAAATCTTATTCCAAATCCTGAAACAAGAGGAAAAGTTCAAGGATGGATGGACAATGTAGGAAGACAAGCAGGAAACTATATAACAAAGCAAATGACTACTATAACCAAGCAGGACACTATATGGACCAAGGTGAAAGATTCTTTAACAGAGGATATAACCATGCACAACAGTGGGTAAACAATAACCAACCGCAACCGCCTCAAACGTGGGGAATGTAAAGTTTTTTACTGAGATGAAATGAACAATACAGCATTGAGACAAATGGGTTCAAGATGGATTTGTCGGCTTCCAGCAGTTACACAACCACGTGTTTGTCAAGTTCTTCCTATACCTCAGGAAGTTTTAGACCGACTTAAAAAACCTAAACAACCAGTTGAAAACAAACCAAACTAAAATTTTTTACTGAGATGAAATGACCGAAGAAGTTGAAACGGTAGATTTGACACCACAAACAAAAAGTTCAGAACCATTGTCAAAACCTGTCAAAGAACTTACAGATGAAGAGAAAAATTCAATAATAGAAAGTGCCAGGTCTGGAAATACAAACCCTAACTATAAAGTCACTTTTCATAGAAATGGAACGGCTAGTATCTCAAAAAAGAAACAGACTCTCACAAATAAAATATTGAAGTCTGAAGGAGCTTTCGAGACAACAGATGGAAAAGTTTACTTCACTGACCAACAGTTCATTATAGAACATCTCATTGACTTAGAGTCGAAATATTCTAAACTTTACAACAAACACAAAAAGTTGAAAGGAAAACAAAAACAAATGGCATATGATATTTATGAAGATGTTGACGACACACTATTCCTGCAAGTGAGGTAAAGTCAGAGGAACCGAAAAGTGACGAAAAACCGATAGAAGAAGAAACCAAAAACTGAAGATAAACCAAAACCAAAGTTTAGTTTCCAAACTAAACCAAGTCAACCTTCATTAGCTGGTATGGGTTGGCGTCAAAGACTTTGGCAGCAGGTGGTTATGTAAAGTAAAGAAAAAAAATTTTTTTATTTTTATAAAAATGCCCCCATATAGAATGGATAGAAAGTCTGCTAGAATAAAAGCAGAGTTGCAAAGATATGGTTGGAGAGTTTCGAAGAATTTTAAATATAGGAAGGGAAGACCCATAAAAGTCTATGACAAATTGTCTGGTCTTCGCTACGAAATGGATTTGGAAACAGCACGTGCGCAATTATCCAAACAGACTAGAGAGGTTAGAAGAAGAACGTCTTATGGACATGCCTTTCGATGTTAGTGAACCTCAAGTTGAAGGACACGACGGCTTTGCCAGATTCTACTGGAAACATGACGAACAATTGCATCCTTTGAGAAGGAAAAAAGGAAAAGGTGAAGACGCACATGCTCCCATGGAAAGAACAAGATATGCATATGAAAGTATCGTGAAGTTAGAAGTCAAATTACATCTGGTCGAACCTTTACAGTAAACTTTGACGAAGGAAAGAACAAAGAAGGCTTCATGGGTGTACTTGCTGCCATACAAGACGGAAATAAGAAAGGATACAATCTCAGATTGACCATAACAGATTTGGATGGTCACATTTACTATGCACATGGCAATGTCACAACAGCTGCAAACTTCTTGACGCTTTCAAGACTACAAAGAGAGAACAAATGGTTGACTCCGACTCAGACATTTTGAATGCAATTGAAGGAATTGCAAGTGTCAAGTTCGAATGGTACCAACCTAACCCTCAAGCAGTCAGACAACATGCTGGATACTTCCCGTTCATAAATAAGTCTGACATTGACTTGACAAGGTATGGAATTTACAATTCAATTGAAACAATTGTCAATGAACCTTGTATTCTTACATGTCTCAGGAACTCTGGTCTTGTTACAGATGAGAAGATGAAGTATCTTGAGTCATGTGTGAAGACAAGGTACATTCTCAGAGGTCAATTGGCAAAAATTGCACCGTTGGCAAATGTCAATATCCGAGTCAACATACCTACAGCTAAAGGTTCTTCACATGACGACTATGTTGTTGACAAAGACTTACCATGGTTGAAGATTGTAATTGTCCACAACCACTTCATGTTGAACGAAAGTCTTACAAACCCATTGTTCGGAAAAGGCAAGTGCAACATTGTCAGAGCTGTAAACATTCTTTTCGAGAAAGGTTTGTTGGAACCAATTCCAGATGACAAGCTGACAGAAACTTTTGTACCAAAAGACGAAACAAACTTTTCACTGTTAGCAAGACCAAAAGTTGTTCCAGACAAAGTTCTAGTACAAAAGAAGTACACAATTCCACAAGGAGTTGGATTGTTCGGATACCAACCTGAACCAGAAGAACTTCCAATGAGGTTGCAAGAACTTCAAGATGCTATAAACAAACTTCCATTGAGACATCCAATTGACGTCAAATTGTATTGGAGAGCATCTGAGTTAGGTCAGAAGGTTTTATATGAAACAGGTTGCTTCGACGATGTTTATGAGATAACAGGCGAGGTTTCTCAGAAGATAAGAGACTCACTTGAATTTCCACAAACTGGACCAATTGGTTGCGACAAGTTCGACTCAGATGAAAAGATATACTATGTCGACCTTAACGCTGCGTACATGAGGTTTGTCCAATATATCCCGACTGGAATTCCAAACGAAGATGGTGAGTTCCCGGAAGGAACTATACAGTTGGAAAAGTCATACAACAACTGTATGATATTAGGAAAGCTTCAAACCCCAAACTTGCAATGACACTCAAATTGCTTATGAATTCGACATGGGGATATTCCATTAAGAAACCTCAAGAGATGAAGAGTAAACATTATGAGAAGGTCGACAACTTTGTTGAAAGGTTTTCTCCTTTTGTTTTGAAGTACGAATTCACTCAAGGTCAAAGTGGCTTAGTAACCACATTAAAACCTATTGTCGAACATTGGTCTTACCCTCAGTTCGCAAAAGCAGTCCTTGACAACTACAACAAATTCTTCTCCGAAGTCAAATCCAAAGTCAAGGTTTACTATGAGAACATTGACGCACTCATGACGAACGAAGAAGGCTATAACAAACTCATTGAAATGGGTTTAGTCGGTGAAAAAATGGGCTGTTTTAAGCTAGATAAGGTATTTTCCGAAGTTCATGTAATATCGAAAAGGAAATATTGGGGCATACTTGAAGACGGCACAGAAATAAAACATTGCATGAAATAAAAAATTTTTATTCGAATTTGAATTAAAATGTGGGAATTCTTGGGAACGGGAAAGGCTTATTTACTTGAGGAACAGGTAAAGGTGGTGGAGGTGGAGGTGGTGGCAACCAGTCCATTTTATATTCCTTCCTAGCTAATTTCCGTTTAATTTCATGGTCGCCCTCGGAGTCTTTGAATCGGACAGGTCGAGTTACACCATTCTTGGTCTCAAACTCATATATAACCTGTTTGTCTGTATTTTCGTCGACTATGGCACAAGACACGAACATTGACCAAACGGACAAAAAGTGTCATTTCGGATGGTCAAGCAGCCAATCGCATTCGAGCACTTCGAAGAAGCCTTACGTTCCAAGGGAGAGGGTGTCTGGTGCAAGGGAGAGGTCATGAGACTCTACGAGCAGTACATCCTCAATGCCTGGGAGGACAAATCGTCCTTGGATTGGCAAATCTACCAACTTCTCTGGGACGACCTCCTACGCAACTGGGATGACGAAAGAGTCCAATTCAAAGGTCGGGAACTAATTTTGCAAATTGACCTTAATTTCACATACTTATCTAAATAAAAACTTAAATTTACTCGGGGTTTCCCCCTAAAATAAAATTTTTTTACTCTTAGAACCACTCGAGGTTCTCCTTACGGTTGTTGAGCTTGTCACCGTCAATGTGTCTGACCCTCGTCTTCTTGTCTGGATTTGGAACCCATTGAATTGCGACAAGCTTGCCCATGGAGATTGAACCGCGATTCCGAAGGTTAAGGTTCAAGTGTCCCAAGTTGTTGAGGACTGGGGTAAGAACCTTGCCTGTCTCCTTGTTGCGGATTTGGTATGGGTAGGGTTGGGAAATTTCATAAGCGTCATCGGCAACAAGGGTTGCCCATGTAGCGGCTTCAGGAACTTCTTCGTGTTTCTCTTCTTCCTCTTCTTCCTCTTCTTCCTCTTCTTCCTCTTCTTTGATAATACCTTCTTCAATTTGGTACTCACGAATTACGGTGTTGGAGGTTCTGTCCTTTCCGAGTACCTTCCAGATGGCATCTATCTCTTCGAAGAAACGGTAGATGAGTCTGGCAAGGTCTCGGTTCTCTCTCGCGTAAATGCGCAAGGTTTCCGTGAAATCGTTCAGGCGTTTCTCATTGGAAGCTTGGTTCATGAGGACATCGGCTTTGAGATTGGTCATCTCTGTCATAAGACTACTTTGGAGAGTCTTAATGGTGTTTGTCAGATGAACTTTCAATTGGGCAATTTGAATTTGAACTGGGCGCTTGTCTGGCAACCATGAAAGGACATCTGCTATTGTGTTCGGCTTCGGTGCTTGTTCGGACATCGAAAAAATGAAGTGGTTTGAGAATGGCGGTTTTACTTCAAAAAGCTTGTTATGACAGTTATGTCATACAACAAGTTTAAAATAATATCTTGCTCTTCTTCTGAACGTTTGTTGTCTCTTCCGATAAAAGTTTCGAACATGAGAACCAAAAAACGTTTTTTGAGATTGCGGAAGAGTTCAGGCAAACGTTCATATTCTGGATATGTTGGGAGCAGTTCAAAACATCTGAGCTGACTTTCGGACAAAATTGGGACAATGTCAGAAAATTCATCTTTGGTCGGACTGCTTGAAGGTAAGTCCCTTACATGTAAGTAGCTCTGGTAAAGTCTTCTCATTTCTGCTAACTTTTGGAGTATAGCTTCGTAGTTTAGAAGTTTTAATTTTAATTGTCTTATTCCACTCTTGACATCTAAACGGTAACTATCCATGAGGTCAAGAGTAGCTTTGGTAGCTTTAAGTGGAGCTATCTGTTCCTTGACTTGTGCAATTTTGGTTGCAATTGTGGTTTGAGCTCCTTTAAGTTCGCCGTCTATGTCGTTCTCAACGCCTTCAACCATAGCTTGAAACTCTTCATCGGTCCATTGAGATTGGTGTGGGACGAATTTAACTTGCTTCATTCAAAAAATGAAAAAAATGTTTTTACTCAAAGCGTGCCATGTATATGGCTATAAGAAACTTACCAGAAGGCTTCTTCTTCACATGAGTCTTTGGCAACTTGAGTGTTGGTGTTGGAGTTGGGTCTGGAATTTCAATTCTCTCTCGAGCGCAACAACAGATGTCAGAATAACATTCCCCACTGTCTTTCTTGCCACCATAAATTGTGTATTGACCGAACTTGCATTTGCAGGAAGACCGGTCAATACAAGGTTCACAGTTGACATATGTGTACACATACCTGTTGAGTACGAGTGTGAGTAAAAACATAAAAAAGTGAAGTTAAAATGAGATGTTTACTGTAAAGGTACGATGTCGCCTTCTGTGTTTATGAAGAACGCCCGACCCGAGAAGTGTAAGAGTCCTCTGAGAATTTGGGCAATTCGTACAGTTGGGTTCTCTCTGTTTGGAAGTAGTATCCAAGGACGCTTGGCAAAGAACTTCAAGAGGACTTCTTTCTTCATCTCTTTTATGTCGTCGAAAGGAGTGTTTTCTGGTATTTGCAGGACAATTCCAGTGTCAATTTCAATTTTAAGCGCACTTCTTCCAGACACCCAGCCTGCAATGGTCTTGTTTGACTTCAGATGGCTCAGGTAGTTCCTAACTAGCTCATTTATCTCTATAAGGTAGATTGCCTCATCTGCTGGGTCTATGTCGGTCATTGTTTCAAGACGAGTCTTTTACTTTTTCAAGACGAGTCTTTTACTTTTTCAAGACAAGTCTTTTACTTTTTCAAGACAAGTCTTTTACTTTTTCAAGACAAGTCTTTTACTTTTTCAAGACAAGACCCGTTATTTTTCAAGAAATTTTTTGGTGTAAAGTTCTCAAATTTGAGAACAGTGGTCTTGATTTCAGACGATACCCGTACTTTTTCAAGACAAGTCTTTTACTTTTTCAAGACAAGTCTTTTACTTTTTCAAGACAAGTCTTTTACTTTTTCAAGACAAGTCTTTTACTTTTTCAAGACAAGTCTTTTATTGTTTCAAGACAAGTCTTTTATTGTTTCAAGACAATGTCCGACGTACCACCAACCGAGCCCATATCCCAACCAGAGGAACCTAAAGCACCAGCCCCTGCACCTCAGCAACCTCAGTTCCAACAAGTACCTCCGAATTACTACCAATTTCCAAATTACTACCAAATACCTCCTCAAGGCTTCCCGAACTACCCTCCTCAGCCTATGCCTTACTGCCCTAACCCTTGGATGTTCATGTCAAACCCTCCACCCCAATTCCAATTCCAATCTCAATCCAAGAGAGACCAAGAGTTCGAAGAAGGTCTGAACCGTTTACGCAAAGAGTATGCCACAGCCCTATGGAAGACGACAGGCTTTCAGTCTCTTCCCTAAGGTCGACCAATTCGACTCGTACCACAGATTCGGTTCGTGACCGTGAAGACTACCTCAAGCAGTCTGAGAGACTCTTCATCCTACAACCATTTACAGTTGGAGCTCTCAAGAACATGCGCAATTACGAAGGTCAGACACCAGCTGGAGACCGCAAAACAGACGTACTCGCAAGAGCAGTCCAGCTCGTCAAACAAAGACCGAGATAGTCGACTTCATTCTTGCAGCTTGCCCATACAAGTAAAAAAATAAACAATTACGAGTTAAACTTTTTATTCTTTCTTTTCTGAGTTGTTTAGAGCTGGTTTCTCTTGTAGGAACCTTTCGTACTCTTCCATGGTCATGTAATTGCGAATTTGGTACGCAATTCCAGGTTCGTTGTTTTTGAACCTTACGTATGTAACGCTTCCATCCTCCTCAGGGAAGTAAGCTGCTAACATCTGACCAAGTTTTCTCGGTGACTCGGAGCTCATTAAAAATGTCACTTTTTAAACGTTAAGTTTTTAGTCTTATTTTACCCTTTGTTTACCCTTTGTTTGTCAAGGTAGTATTGGAGTGCAATTTCTCCAAATTCTCTGTGTCGGAGTTCTTCAGCATTTTCCAAGGTGTACCTGGAGAACTCAAAGAAGTTGTCAAGAACATACTGCCATGCTGCTCTTCTGAGTTCGTCGGTATTTTGGAAGTGTTGCACCTTCGAGTCTTCGGACATGAAAAAATGACACTTTTTCTATTAAACCGTTTTGGCATTTCTCATGAGTGAGTATAGTTCTCCGAACCATTGGAAGAGAAGAAGTACCCTTGCTGGCAAAAGACAAAAATAGTTGCCTTAGTTGTCATTGCAATTGTACTCGTAATTGAATTCATTGTACTTCTCTTCACGTACATAAAACTCAGCAATGGTATTTGCTTTAAGAAGCTACCATCTTACTAAGACTAAACACTTACATTTTTCAAGCTTGACTTTTTACAATTTGAATTTTGTTGCTGAATTCAGCAAAAATAATGTTTATGTTAGAATGTTAGATCTAACATGTTTTCTAACACGTTTTCTAACATGGTCTAAAACTCTTGAATTTTCATGAATTTTACACCAAAAATATAATTTATGTTAGAATGTTAGATCTAACATGTTTTCTAACATGTTTTCTAACATGGTCTAAAACTCTTGAATTTTCATGAATTTTCCCGAAATAAAAAATAAAATTAGTTTTATTTTTTATTTTATTTATTTTTTTTATTTTGTATAAAAGACATGATTTCAACAATCGGCACAACAACAATTCAAACAACTACAGCACCAAACTCGCTAGTTATGAATCCAACATCTATGTTAGTAGAGATGAAAAACTTCATTCCTTCTTCATATACTTTCGAAACAAAAATCCAGAAGATAAAGCAAGAACTTTTAACAAGTAATTTAGACTGTAGTGCGAAAGATGAAACAAATGAACAGTATCTTTATGAAATGCAGGACATTATTGACCATTTACCCAAATTGCCTGAAATCCAACAACAAAAACTAACCATTCCCGAATTTGACGAAATAGAAGTCAAAGCAACTGACTCAGTAGAAATAAAGAAGTTCATACGAAAGGTAAATTATGAATTCCTTGGTTTTCATTGCAACCATAAGGTTATGGACAAAGATTGCGACATGGTATATAAGAACATCTCTGACCTTTACAAATCCGAAGAATTTAAGACCTACGACAACTTTGTTTCGTTAGTTGCAAAATGTGTTTGGGAAATAAGAGATAAAGATAGTAGGGGTAAGGTATGGAACGAACAAATAAAACCCGCTATGTTCGAGATGAAGAAAACCATTGACGCCTTGGTTGTTTTAGCAGGTAAGGTTTCAGAATATAACGCAAAAATGAACCCGCAATGTTCAAAATGTAAAGCAGCAATGAGGAAATATAACTACTCCGTCAAAGAGATAGAACGTATGCGAAACGACTATGCAGATTTAAAGAAAGAAGCAGAAAAACCAGCAGAAGATAAAATGGACATGTTAGGATTTCTGAACAAAAACTATCCAACTGCTGACGATTTCCTTCTATCTGACGTCAAGAAGAAGTATAAAGAAACTTTCGGTATCGTTAAAACTTTTGACATACTGACAGAAGAAATAGAAGCTACGAAATTGTTTAGAGTCATGAACCATCGCAACATATACCATGTAAAACGCTTGTAAATAGTTATGTTAGAAAACGTGTTAGAAAACATGTTAGATCTAACATTCTAACATAAACATTATTTTTGCTGAATTCCGTATGAAATTTCATGAGTTTTGTGTGTTTTAGACCATGTTAGAAAACGTGTTAGAAAACATGTTAGATCTAACATTCTAACATAAACATTATTTTTGCTGAAAAATGACCAAATTTCATGAATTTCCTCATATGCTTGCTTCCCTCGAAAAACCGAGGATAGAGATTCCGTATGAAAACGTAGTCGCCAAAACTCTATGAAAATCGTGAAAAATAACAGAGTATTTTGACAACTTCAAACAAGTAGAGTAAATGAACCATTTATTTTTCAAGCTTGACTTTTTACAATTTGAACTTTGTTTGCGTAGATATGAATTCTGAAAGAAGTATGAGGGTCTTGTATGACTTTGTACTTCTCCCATAGTTCATGTCTGTCAAACTTACCTGCCATGGACTCTTTCATAAGTTCCATGAAATCGTCTTCGGACAATCCAGGGAAAAGTATAATGTCAGTCAGTATTCTCTTTACATCCTTACTTAAACTCTTTGCTGTCTGTACACATATTACGACTGAGATGTTAAAGTGTCTGAGCTTCTTAAGAATTCGACACATGTCTTGTTCTCTGTTCTTTAACAAAGGATGAGAGGCGAAATCATCTAAGATAAGAAGACATCTATGAGGGTACGTTTTCCAATCGTAAGATTGCAATTTCTTCGAAATGTATTCTATCTCTTTCTGTTTGTTTCTGAAGTGTTTCTTCTCTAATATTCTCTGCATTTCCTCATTTGGGTCTTTAAACTTAGAATTTATATACTCATTTATAGCATTGTACTTCAAAACCCTTCTTTGGTACTTCTTTATCCAATCTAACAACTCAGTATCCTTTATACATACTAACTTAGACTTCTTTATAATATCTTTGAACGAATTGACGGTTTGGTCAAATTGACCAGAAGTACTACAAATGACAACTAACTCATAGAATGGGTTCTTCTCATCTAGTTCTTGTTGTTGTGCAGCCATTTTAAGATAAGTGAAAGTCTTACCCGACCCAGGTGGTGCGATTAGACCTGTTATACCATTCTGAGCAAATAAGAACTTTTCATGTATAGGCTTTATCTGAGCATTTTCTAACTTCCTCTTGTTCTTCTTCAAAACATTCTCAAATTTCTTGTCAATGTCAGCAAACTTTTTTTCTAACATATTTTTAGAAAAATTAAAATTTTTATCTTTTAGAAAATGTCTAGCGATTTCGCTATCTATATTCGAGACAAACTTTTTGACAGCAAAACATCTGTCGACCATAAAATCTTACATAGTGTAAACAAGAAAGGTGAATTTGTTCTAAAGTTCTGTTTCTGGGAATATGACAAGAACCATAAAACATTAGGCAGAGAAGTCTTTAAGTTTGTCAATGACAGACTTGTTGACAGAGATGACGCCTCTTGGAAAGATGAAGTCCAACAAAAGTTCTTAGAATGCAAAGAAGACACATGCGCTGTTCTTGAAGATGAAATAGAAAACAGAATAGAAGAGCTATTAAAGGACAAAGAACTTTTACATAAATATGGTTCGGAGAAATTTGACATAACTCCACCAGAGAAGAAGAAGAGAGAAAAGAAAGAAAAGAAAGTAGAAGAAGAGAAGAAAGAACCTGAACCAGTTCCAGAGAAAAAGAAATTTGACATGTAAAAATAAAATTTTATTTTTAGAACATTTCTGGGTCAATGTCAATGTTCTCTTCCTCTTTAGGAGCAAACACTGGCTTAGACTCTAAAATCTTTTTACCCAATTTACCTTGAACTTCAACTATCTTAGACTCATAATATTCATAGTCGTCTGCTTTCTTTGGTTCATAAGGTATAACAAGTTTGTATGCTTTGCCTTCTTTAAGGTTTGAGAACCTTCTGTCAAAATTTTCTTTGACTGCTAACAAACCTTCTATGTCTAAGTCTTCAAATTTCGCACCATTTTTAGTCACAATAGCAAACTTAACTGGTTCGATGTTCCAAACTTTGCTGAATGAAGACTTTTCAAAATGGTAGAAGTAAACATTCAAATATGTGAATGGGTCTAGTTCTTCTTTAAGTCCTGACATATATTTGTTTACTGAGATGAATTTCGTCATCTTTTCTATCGGATAAAAAAATATTTTTTTTTTAAAAAAACGTTTTAAAATGGTATGCCATATAGCTTCTTGAATTTGTTAAGAAGTATTCGAACGTGTTTTCCATCTGTATCTCTAGTGTTTACATAAGCATAGCCTTCCTTAGTAAAACATACTAGTAATTTTCTATAGTTTACGCCGGTATAAAAGTAGAAAGAGTCCTGTTCTTCGCTATAGTAGTAAAACTCAAACGTATGCTTGCCATAGTCTGTAATTTCAATTGCTTCATCTTCTAGTTCGTCGACAAATTCGAATACAATATCTCTAAATTTGCTTTTGTTCTATATGTTTTCAGAACGAGTAACCCAACGTAAGTTTTCAAGTCTATTGTCGTTTCTTATATGGTTTATATGGTCTACAAAAGGTAAATTGTTAGGATTCGGTATAAAATGAGTTGCAATGACAACATGTTTAAAATAGTGTTTTCCACCCAGATTCATCATAGCATATCCGTCATTTCCCTCCCATCCGCTTAAAACTCTTTTTGTCTTTTTGTTTCTGACTTCAAATGACTCACAACAGTGAATTTCATATTTCTCATCTAACAAACAAGTTTTCCAACAGTCTTTTCCAACAAACTCAGCGTACATTTCAAATAAAATAAAAAAATATTTTTTTTTAAAATTTACTCAGAAAAATTATTTCTTTCTATATTTGCCATTCCGAACTTCGAAAAGATGTTTTATACCAGCATAGAATTTTTCTCTAGAGCTTGGTCTTATATCGTTTTCATGACAATATTTTCTATATTCTTCATATAAAGCCTTTTTTTCATACATTTCATAAGGACAACCTAACCAGAATAGCGCATATCCATTTTCGTTATCTAAGTCTCTATATGTTTCTTCTGTTTGTAGAATTTCGCTTTCTCTATTTAGTTCTATGTCTATATATTGTGGCTTAAAAAGATGTGGGCAAGAAGGGTTTGGCGCTATGTAAAAAGTTAATTTTTCTGTCATCTTTTCTATCGGATAAAAAAAATATTTTTTTTAAAATTTACTCATAAAAATTTTTCTTTGTATATACGCCGTTCTGAACATCTAAAAGACTTTTGACGTTTGCCAAGAATGTACGTTTAGAAGCTGCCATATAACCATATTCTTGACAATACTGTTTATACGAGTCGTACAATGACCTTTCATCTAAACACTCAAAGTTAGTCTCATCTATAAACAGTTCATATACACTCTTGTTTGCTTCTAACAATGTTTGTCTCTCTTCGGTATATGGAATTTGTCTTGGATTGAACTTAGAAATATCTAATGTCATAAAATATGAGAACAAGTGGTTGTAAAAGTCAGATGTCAAAGTTTCTGCTAAGTCGTCAAAATATTCTGTATCTTGCATATGAGAATCTGACGTTCTGACAACTACATATCTTCTGTCAGAACTTTCTAACTTCATCGGAACAGCATTGTTTGAAACCATAATGAAGTTTGCAACATTTTCACAAACTCTTTGGTCTTTATACTTTCTTTCAACAACTCCAACTTTGTCTGTTATAAGACTCTTCAAAGCATCTGAGTTCAAAACTTTTGTTGTATCTATACTTTGAAGTTCATTGCAAACTATAAGTTTCATATTCTCTATTGAGGAGTTAAACTTGCCACAGATGTTTTCTAAGTTTGTCATATTCGGATTCGAATAACCTTCTAACAGTTTGCATAAGATATCTGTAAAGAATGTGTTCTTACCTGTTCCTTGTTTTCCAATTATAATGAGAGCAGTTTCATTTTTAGCACTTGGATGTTGTAAGATGTTTGCAAACCAACATAAGATATACTCATAAACCTTTTCGTTTCCATTGCATATAATTTCTTTGACATGGTCTAACCAAGCTTCTATAATATTTTCTTTCCATTCTACTTGTTCGTATTTATATCCAGTGAAGATAGAATAGAAGTTTGGAGAAGGTGTATAGAACTTTATACCTCGAACTGAAAAATCTTCTAACTTTGACAATAAGATATCCCAAGCATCTAACATCTTCATGCCAACTTGTACGACTTTTATTTTCTTAAGTTTCTGTCTACATTCTTGTTCTGAAACTATTGTTGCTCTTGGTTTGTTAAAGACAACATCCCATTCTTTCATGACATAACATTCTGGGGCAGAGTCAACATAAATGACTAAACGTTTCAAATTCTCGACTGCTTTGTTATAGTCTCTAAATGGACACATATTTCTGAATGCTTGGAAGTCATAAAAATCTGAAACATCTATTCTGTACATTTTTATAAAAATAAAAAAAATATTTTTTTATTCTTGACTTTGTTGTTGCATTTGTTGCATTTGTTGTTCTTGAGCTATTTGTTGTTGAAGTTGTTCTTGTAATACAATACTTTCACCAGTTGCATCTTCCAATTCGAAACTTTCTGCCGTCATTGACAAATACATAGGACATAAAAGTTTTACAGGAACAAAGTTTGCGTCAACTAATGTCAACGTTATACTTGCCAAAGTGTTTGAGTTCACTAAGGTTGAAAATTCTGCATTCGAATGAACAATAGGCAAACCAGCAGAGAAAGTATTGTTTATACGCATAAGTATCTTTTGGTCATAGTAGTTTCTGTCGACATTCGAATAACACTTTGAACCTAAGTTTGAAACAATATATAAGATTGGTGTGCTTAATGTCAATGGAATAGACATTCCTTGTATGACACCTTTTCCTGTTATAGGAAACTGTTGGTAGTAAAAACCAGAAATAAGTTTTGTATTATAGCTCATATCGTTTATAGTAAACTCAGTCGGACATCCAAACATAATGAAACCTGCTCTAGTTGCAGCACATGTTACACCCGTCCTTAAAGTATTAAATAAGTCAACAAAACCTGTTGGTGGTATATCTGAGTAAGTATCTTCAAAGGAGTATTTTTTACCATTCACAACAATAAAGTCTTCTGGTGTCAAAAGAGCAAAACAGGCTTTAGTCGTCATTGTGTTTAAGGTTAGTTTACAATATCGTCCTTGAGGACTTTGTAAGTTTGTTGTTATAGAATTATATGACTCAGGGTTTTTAGTCGTAATAGTATAAACCATTATGTCTTCTGCCATTTACTTAGCAAATAAATTTTAATGAAATGTTGTGGTCGTCAAATATTTTTATGACGTCTGGGAAACTATATTTTAAGTTCAACGTTTCACCTCCTTTCATAACGTATATCTTGTCAATGACATTATATGAAACACCACAGCAAGCAATGTCAGGTTCTATTTCTTTGATGTTTATATCGTCTGCCTCTGTCAAAAGTTTCAATAGTTCTTTCAAAACTTCATGAGGTGCAATGACATATGAGTTCACTTTTACAGGGTTGTGTTCGACCAAGTTTAACATTATACCCAAAGCCTGACAAATCTTCTCCTGAGTTTTAAGTTTGTCTTTAAGTTGTTGGTAGTCGTTTCGAATATCTGCAACAGAACTTAAGTCTCTGCTAACTTCAGGGTATGTTGGTTCTTTTACAGGAACTATTGTTATACCATCTTCGTCTTCGTATGGTTTCCCCACTTCAACATCTCTTTCTTTGACATTGACAACAACACTTTGACTGTTTGTTTGAGTTGGTGAATTTAACTTCACATCTGCCACCGCCATTAAACCTTTTGAAACACTTACGCTTCTATTTTTCGGAAATGACATTTTACTTAGAATAAAAAGATGGACGTATTCGAGTATCTCTTTGAATTGAAGCAGAACAAAGTTTACACACACAAACAATACAAATACATTGACAGAATAGTTCTTTATACAAACAATGGTAAATGTTATAGAATAGCAGTCTTTGCTGAACCAAAATATTTCCATAAAGCAAAGAAAGTTGGTATAACCGAGATAGTGAAAGTTCTTGACGTTGACAAAAATATAACAACAAAACTTACAGATATTTCTAAAGGTAAGTTTATCTTACAATATTATGTCAAAACTGGCGTACTGTCAATATTTGACGGAGAGAAGTCAGTTCAAGAACAACTTACTGACCTGCTGCCAAAATCTGCTCGATGGAAGCTGTCGTTATGCCAATCTGAGGAGCCCAGCAGGTTTCATCGAACGAATCTTCAAAAGAGCATCTTCCGTGAAAAGTGCTATTGGTTTTGTAAACTTCTTTGCTCTCAGTTCATCTGGACCGTCTCTGTCACCAGTATATTGTATTTGTACAGTACCAACAGTTGAAATACCACCCATAAAGTCTTCTGAGTCAGCAAATGGAATGCCAAGCCAAAAGTTTGAACGGTCTCCATTTGTATATTGAGTTTTTTGACCTCCTGTATGAGTCCATACTTTCACATATGGCATAATAGAACTTTGCATTTCAGGGTTAATGGTTGTTGTGAAGTTGTTGTTAAAGTTCATAGCATCTAATGTCAAGTTGTATGACCTCATATCCTCAACTGTAGAATATTCTTCTCTTGGATAATATTTGCCATCTATGTTTATATGATATTTAATACCAGGGTTGTAGAAACAAGAATAGTCATTTATAGTTCGTCTGAACAGTACAAACATAGTATCTGCATGTTTCATTGCAGTTGTTAAAGCAATATCTGTTCTTGCACCTGGGTCAGCACTTTGGTTTCCAACTTCACCTGCAAAGTCTTTGACAGATATTTGGTGTATAGGGAACATAAGTGGAACTGCAATATATTTGGCAGCTAAAGCATTTGAAATATCTGGGTCCAACATATAAACGGCAAGTCTGCTTTCTATTCTCTTGCATTCAAACTTTTCGCATGTGAACTTAACTGGGTCCCAAGCATCTCCAGCAGCATTGAAATAATAGTTTACTTCAGTGTTGAGGTTTGAGAAACCAAAGTCTAAGTCAACTTTGTTTTTGCAAAAGTCGGCGAATGACATTTTATTTGTTCCCACTACTTCTGTAAGAGTGAATGGGTCTTGTGTTGGTGCAATGACTAAGTTATTTTTGCTTGGAGTAAGTTCAATAGAAATTTTTCCTGCCCAGTTTGGCAAGTATCTTAAAAACCTGAAGATGAGGAAAGATGACAAAGGAACTCTAAGTTTCAGTTTTACTTTGGTTACTGCTGCTGCAGTTTGTCCAGAAAGGTTAACATAAACTCCTGGAACGTTAGGGTCAAGTCTTCTTATTTTCTCAATAGTTGCATACTGGTCTGTTTGTTCTCTAGCTTGTGGTTGTACTGAGTTTCTCAAAGCGAACCATTCATAGTTTGCCCATGTTACTGTTTGAACTAAGTCAGAGTTAGAATATATCTTATATCCCATGAAAACTTCTGGAGCATATTGGTATCCGACATAGAAAATTCCATTGCAACCTTTCTTGTCAGACAACTTGGCAGAAGGTTTTATTTCAATGTCTTGTTCTACGTATAAGAAAGAGTTGTCAATAGAAATTATATGAAACCTGTCGCAAGCAATATCTACTGTTGTTGAAGAACCTTCTCCAAACTCACCTACGTTTCCATAAGAAACAGCAGTTGTATATTCGTAAGTTCCAGGAACTATTTCTGACCTTCTAATGGCATTGTCGCATTCGTTATACCATTCGGAAACATTTCCATTCATAGCATCCAAAACTGTTGGCGTTATATTCTGAGCGGCGTACATTTCATATGAGTAAAAATATAGAATAGTTGGATTTATATGTCATAATAGAACCCACGTGGACAAGCTTTACTTTCTTCCTGACTGAGTTTTTAACTCTTCTTTTTCCTTCATTGCCCTCTGCTTGAAGTTGTTGCATCTTTGCATTATGTTCATCTAGTATGTTGCAAATTTCCCATGTCCTTTTTGCCTTTTGGCTCTGGTCGCCCATCTCAGGTAACCTATATCCTAGAAAGAGTTTGTCATAGTCTGTATTTGAGTCTTCGCGTATTGTTTGCATGACTCTTTCCTGAGTTTCCGGTTCAAGCTCTTCAAACAGTGCCTGTCCATATGGAATATGCTCGTTTCCAAATATATGTTTTTGTAGCCATTCTGGTTTTCTTTCCATGTTACCAACTATATCTTTTGTGAATGGGAAAGCTTTTACCCAATCTTTCAGTCTTGCGTCGTTTATTTCTGTAGTTGGTTTTATTTTGTCAAGGAACATGTTTTTCAATACTAACATTTCATTTGGTACTGTCCATTTGAGTTTACTTAAATATTCATCCCTTCTCGGTTCATTGTCTGCAAAGTAAGTTTTTATGACATTTTGTAAACTTTCGTTTGCAAGGTCATGTACAATAGGTTCTCTTCCTTCTCTCTCCCTAACTGTCTTTCTAAACTCTTCACCAAATATACCATCTCTATGGTTCTGTGTAGTTCTTTGAGATAAATGTTCTAGAACGTCAGGTGTTATATTTCCATCAGCCATGTTCATTTCATACTGGTCCAAAATATCTGCATGTTTCATATCTTTCAATGGCATTAAAGCCGCGCTTAAAATACCAGCTATATCTCGTTCACCATTGACTTCCATTGCGTCTACAACTTCTTGGAATTGAGGTTGTAAGTTTATGAACCACCTATCTGGGTTAGCTTTATGACCCCATCTCATTGTAGTTCCATCGTCTGCAGAAACAAAAGTAGGTTTGTTTCCATCTTGGTTAGGTTCTGAATGAACTTTAAACAATGTTTCATTTCTATATGTTTTCTTGAAATTTAACCTTTTATTTTCACCGAGTTCATCCAAAGATTGAACGTTAAATGCTCGTAAGTAAAAAGGGTTGTTGTATTTGTGTACATTTTTTTTCAGTTCTTCCATTCTATGCTGGATATTTTCATCTGATGTTGGAGTCTTTTGTATGTCGGCAAACATTTTTCGATATTCTTCTACTATGTCAGCCGAATCTTTCTTAGACTCTTGGAAAGATTCCATATTCACCTCATGCTCTTGTTGAGGGTCAAGATTTTTCGGCTGTTCCAAATCTTCATCTAGTTCTGTGAAGTTAGTTTCCAAAGGAGTGACTTGTTCGTTTCCTTCAGGCTCTTCTAGCTGTTGTTGCTGAACTATTTCTTCCATGTCTGGTTGTATCTGAACTTCTTCCTGTGGAGTTTCTTGTACCTCATCTGCTGGCATTTCATATATTCCGAGACCGTTTTCAACAATTTCCCTATCTACGTCATCCGCATTCATAAGCTTTTGTTCTTTCGTTCCGTCTCTATTTTTTACGCGTTTCATGACGAAAGTTGAATTGTCATTTAGCTCTGACATCAAATATCTCGGAGTAAATTCATCCATGTCATTTGGATGATATGCTATTAAATCATATCCCTTAGCGAGCTTGTATTTTCCAGGTTTGAGATTATATCCGTTTTGGTGTTGAGCCATAAAGCTAAATAGGTTCGGGTCAGTATTTCCATCCTTGAACTTTCCAATAGCTTCTTTATATCTGTCACTAAAGTCAACAGTATCTGGGAAACCACACTCTTCTTTAAGCATTTTTAAGAATTCTTGGTTTCCTTGTTCTCTACTTCTTTTATGTCCTTGCTCTGTTTGTGGTTGTTGTTGTGCAGGGTTTTGAACTGTTGGTTGCTGTGCTGGTTGTTGTGTTGGTTGTTGTGCTGGTTGTGGAGGTGGTTGTTGTGCTGGTTGTTGTGCATGCCTGTGTCTGTGTCCATGTGACGATGTAAATGTTCTAGGTAGTCCTGGTGCAGGTGCTTCTCTTGGAGGGTTTGGTGGTATATAAGTTCCACCAGCTGGCACATATGTTCCATCTGCAGCGTAATGTCCTACCTGACTTTTCGTTTTTAAGAAAGCATTTACTAGGTCTGTTTTGGTCTGTTGTAACTCTTTTTCTTGACTTTTCACAACAGTTGCTCTAACGGCGTCATAGGCACTTTGAACTGCCTGTCTCGTTGCTGCATCTGTTATTTTCGTCATATTTTGTGCTACTTCTCTTAACTCTTTGTCGAAACCTTCAGACTTCAGTTTCTTTCCAGATGAGAAGTCGTTCACTAGTTTCACCTTACTATGAAGAGCTTCGAAGGCGTTCTTAAAGTCAGCATTCATTAAAGCTTCATTTGAACTGTCTTCATCCGCTTGTATTTTTGTCCTTATTGACCCTATAAGTTGGGCTGCTTTGGCGTTGGCTTGGGCATCTAACCAGTCATTGTTAGCTTTTATATATTCTGCGCTTTTCATTGCCTTTTGCATAGCCGCGTCGTTATTTTTACTTTCTTGTGCTAAGTTTTCATACTGTACGGTTTGGTTTTGCAACTGTAAAAGTTTTTCTGCCTTT
The DNA here is from genome assembly GCF_026262505.1 of Trichomonas vaginalis G3. NCBI lineage: Eukaryota > Parabasalia > Trichomonadida > Trichomonadidae > Trichomonas > Trichomonas vaginalis. The sequence continues at coordinate 15,971,973 of NC_067203.1, read as the reverse complement.
ACATTTGCTTCAACTTCTTTTTTATACTCATCGCTATCCATATATGTCTTCAGGGCTTTTTGTTTTATCTCTTCATCTTTCAGTATTTTATATTGAGTAGTATGGTTTTTCAAATTTATGACATCTTGTTCCATTTTTGCTACTTCTGCTGCTTTTTCTGACACTTTTTTCGCATATTCCTCTGTACTTAGTTCTTTCAGTTGTTCTTCTTTCTTCTTTTTCTCTACGTTTAACTCATTGAGTTTCTTTGTGTGTCTGTCATATTCTAGTTTCTTTTCGTTTTCACTTATTTGCTTCTGTATGTCTATGTTTGACTTTTTGACATCTGTTATTTGATTTTTGAGTGAACTCAAATTCATTTGACTTTGAGGGTTATAGGCTGTTCCGTCTGCAGCTCCACCATAGCCTGCCATTTTCGCTAAAAGTGCCGCTCTTAAACCTCCACTCTGTGCACCAACAACTCGGTTTAAAAGCATAGGATTGCTTGACATTTGTTGCAACATAGTGGGGTCATTCAGCATTTGTTGTTGCAACTGTTGTTGTGGTGTCAGTTTTACTTTTGGATGTTTCAATGCTCCCTTCCTCTTACGTATATTCTTACGTAGCTTACGTGGCATTTTAAGTGAAGTTAAAAAGCGGCTTTTGACAGATGTTTATATGACACTTTTTGTTCAGCACAAAAAACTACTCGGTCAAAGTGTTGTCAGTTTTGTAAAATAACCGTCCTATCTCATTCTATAAGGGGAAAAAGGCTTCTCAAAGTATACTTCCTTGGAACGCCTGTAACTTTTCCTGTAGCGACGATAGACCCTTACTTGTCCGGACAAAGTTATACTATTTTGAGTGCTCTACAAAAAAGTCAACAGCTGGTCGGCTGGGGTTCGGTCCTCCTCTTGGGTCTTGGGCAAAATTTCTTAGGGGCTAGAAGGGGCGCAGCCCCTGGAAGCCCTCCGAATATAAACTTCATTTATACTAAACATCTTCGGGGGCTAGAAGGCACGAAGTGCCTGGAAGCCATCCCCCAAGAAAAAAAAAACTTCATTATACTCATTCATCCTCAGGGCTAGAAGGCACGAAGTGCCTGGAAGCCCCACTACCTTTTTTTTTTTTTTTTTTTTTTTTTTTTTTTTTCAAAGTTATACATAAAAGTGAAAATTCCCACATTAGATTTTATGGCATCTTTGTCTACTACATATATTGAAATATCATGATTTCCTTCTTTAAGATCACTGGGAAATGGTATATCAAAATTAAATGATATTAATTCAAAATCATGAATATTATCCATTCTCAAAGGCTCCTCCGTTCTATCATCGAATCTATAATATAAACCGATAATTCCAACACCATCAGTGTCATTAACAATTAAATGAATCGGGATCGCTATATCACGATTTTTAGTAAATTGATATTGATAAATTGAATCAATATGCAATTGAGGAGGGTTAAATTTATATTCGATACTTGAATTCCATATTTCTGACTGGCACCCATCATCTGTAATTGCATATAATTGTATCTGGTGATATTGCTTGCCGATCTGTAAATGTCCAAAATTTCCTATTGTCAAATTGAATTCATTATATTTACTGTCATAAAGATAACCATTAATTTCCAATTCTTTCTCATCAATGTTGAAGTGAAAATATAACGGCCTTTCTAAACCGTCAGCAAACGTAACTTTTCCTCGGATATTTAACCGAGAATTTCTAACTATACTCTGATCGAAATTTAAAATTTTTAGTTGAATTTTAGAACACCCATTTTTGAAAGGAATATCATTTTGATCAGAATGATTAGAAAATGAATCATTTTCAATTGTCATACTGTCGTCGATTGCATTATATGAAATTGTTACTGCTCTGCCTCCATCTGAAGAAGTTAATTTTCTTGCACTGTCATGATTTTTTCCACCATCCTCTATGAACTCTTGATTGTTTAGTACCTCATCAACTGGTATTGGGTTGCGTCCTTTAAAAAAGGCAAGTATTAATGTGAACATTATTAATCCATTAATTGGAAAATGCGTAACAAAAATTAATAATTAGTGGTCAAAATAGAGCGGCTTTTTGATAACTCTTTCAAAATATAATTAGTATAATAATACTCTATCAACATTATATAATCATTGATAAATAATTTTGGTCATCAGATTTTTCAGAGAGTTGAATGTTTCTCAATTAAAAATTACACCATTCGATAATCTTATGAAAATTGAATTATCTCTCAAAAATCTAACCCTTTTTATCCATATAAAACTATCCATATTAAGATTATCAATTCGTTTTGCACTTCAATGAATTATTGTATGAAGATGAAATCCATTGAATGTAGCCTAATGAAGGATCTAAACGAAAGGAGAGCTATTAATGCATTTCTGAGAATTAGCAAAATCTTATCGGATTTTCAATAAAAACTGATTCAAGCGAAAAAGTGTCATAAGTTTGTGTAAATTTACCAAGAACATTCCATTTATCAATTATTACCCATTTTTCATCTAATACAACAAACAATAATAAAAAAATGTCAAAAGTTTGTTTAAATTTACCAATAATTAAAATACAAACAAAAAGATAATGAATATTTTAGTCGATTCTCAATGTGAACTGCATGAAAGCTCTAGGACTAACAAGAGCCATCGAATCAAACATTCCTATTACGAACTTTTGTCCATTTCTCTCTGTCAATTCCACGAAATGTTGAAGTCTATCAATCAAAATGAAAGATTAGTTATTTCGTTTGGAAAATTAACTGCTAATTTGAAGCTAGATCAAATGTGTGACCAAAGAATTCTCCATTGAACAATATAGCATCAAAAAATATAAAAAAGTGTCAAAAGTTTGTTTAAATTTTAACAATAATTAAAATACAAACAAAAAGATAATGAATATTTTAGTCGATTCTTAATGTGAACTGCATGAAAGCTCTAGGACTAACAGGAGCCATTGAATCAAACATTCCTATTACAAACTTTTGTCCATTTTTCTCTGTCAATTCCACGAAATGTTGAAGTCTATCAATCAAAATGAAAGATTCAAATGCGTGGCCAAAGAATTCTCTGAATATCTGTTGTGCCTCCAATCTCCAGACTTCTCTGTACGTGAAGGCAATCCTTTCTTCCACTTCTTTCTCTGTTGGATGGAGATCGAACATATTCGCAATTCTGATGATTCTTTGTACTTCTGTTTCTCCTTCGAGTTTTTGTATCTTTTTGACACTTTGTCTCGGAGGAACAAATGCGGAAACAATCTCACGAGGAACAAATCCATCAATGATCTCTTTCCGCTTCTCAAATGTAACATCGTAAGTAGATAAAGCGTGATTCAGGAAATCTTTTCTTCTGACATCATCATCTTTGAAGAAAGAATGGTTCAACCGCTTGTTCACTTCATATAGCGGACAATTTCCTTTGGACAAATGTTGGAAACAGCATGGAACTGTGATTGATCCGCGGCATTTTTGATTTGAAAGCGCAATCTCATGGGAAACAACACTAAGATCACCACAGGCATGGATAGAAACGAGAAAAACTTCTTTTTCGGATAAATCATATTCTCCATCTTTAATTTCAACGGCAAGCTCACCTTGGATGATGCGAGGCTTTCCGTTTTGTTCGCCATAAAAGATTTCTGGGGTCAATGGCTCTTCTTTGATGCCATTTGGCAAAAGATATTTTGAATATGAGCCAAGCTTGTCTTTGTACATGTTGAGAAGTGTGGAAGCCCATTTCTCATATGATACAGCACTCGAAAGAATGCCTGGAACTGTAGAATGACTTGTAACAAAGCCACAACATAATTTCATACGAGAAAAGTTATCAATATTGATTCTGTGAGACTTGGCATGCATTTCTATTCTCTCTAGTAGTTGTCTCGAATGGTTTATTGATGCTTCTATCGGTGTTGTATGAATTTTCAAAATATCTGAAAGGAAAATTGAGAGATAACCACGTCCTGCACCTACATCTACAAGATTTATTATGTCTTTGTTCAAAGGAATCTTCTCAAATGGCTTTAAATGGCTTAATAATTCTAAAGCTTGTTTATGAGGGGGAAAATCTTCGAAAATCGGTGATGAAAGATTGTAAATTGTTGAGAATAGTGTTTGTACAGCATTTGTGAATAAAAGAACTTCTTGTGCTTTGTCTTCGTCTGTTTTTGCAGCTAATTGTGTATATTTCTTAGTACTTAAGGGTTCTCTCGTCTGTGATCTGTCTAATGTTAGTTTTACAGAGTCCTCGAAGAAGCTTTTCAACGGTTCATGAACATCCGAAAAGTCATGATTTATCATAACTTTGTCGTGAAAAGCTTTATCGTTGCTTAAGCGTTCAATATCTTCTTTCCAAGATAAGTCGAATGCTCCATCGTCAACAAAACATAAATTATGGTTTAATACCTCAATAATTTTTTGCCATTTATTTGTATAGTCATAAAATTCATTGAAATATGCAAGTGCACGTTCTTTAAAAGCATCTGTGCTTCCACTAAAGAATTCTCCGCCTGGAAAAACAGTAATTACTTGAGACATTTTTTTAGAGTGAAATTCTGACAACCAAAATTTTCTATCGTCTAATTATAGTTTTAGAAAACAATAAAAGTTAGAGAAAACTACAAATTATGTGAGGTTATAGTCAGGCAAGTGATAATCTTAAAATAATTCTACTCTTTATGCTATGGATCTGATTTAGATTCAAAATAACGATCGAAAAAAATAATCTCATGAATTTTATTTGAGTTGATATGTAATCGGAATATTTGCTTAATTACCTATGAGGAGGATAATTCACAAATAATTTTTTATCCGAAATTGAATGAAATTAAATTGACAAGAGATTTATTTAAAATTGATAAGTTGGCAAAAATCGATATTGATTTGTCCATCATTTTATCAGATAACAGTGATTTTGCTAGTTTATTTTTCGGTTATTTTTTATATTTTTGAATACATCGTTTTATTCATTATTGTAATTTGTTCTACATTAGGCTAATATCAAATTATAATAAAATGTTTTCTATAAGAATAAATTCAATTCTAATTCAAACAATTTTTTGTGTCATTTCTGGATAAACATACGTACAATCATATACTATTCGATATTCTAACACGGTCAAATAAAATAAAATTTTTTGTGAATGAATTCAATTTTTTCATATTGAACTATGGAGGCTATTGATACAGAGTTCTTTAAGAAATTTGGTTTCGATTATATAACAACAATTGGAGAAGGAACATTTGGAGTAATCTTCGTTGTTTATAGCCATCAGTATAACATGAATTTTGCAATAAAAAGGATCCCTGGTTCCAAATTCAATGATATGGAGATCGAATCCATGATCGAAATCAAGAGTAATTATATCGTTCCACTTTATAATCACTTCCACTACAATAATTACGTTTATCTTCTCATGGAATACTGCCCTCACTCTCTTGAAACATATATTCAACAGTACCATCCGTTAACATTTACAAAGAAGCTTGAATTATGCCAAGGATTGGCTGTTGCAGTTGGAAGCTGTCATCATTTTGGAATATCTCATGGAGATATTAAACCATCGAATTTCCTCGTTGATAAATACGGCAGGATTAAGATTTGCGACTTTGGACTGGCGAATAAAGTCATTTCAGATGAAAACAGTACGAATTTTCATGGAACAGCAATGTTTCTTTCTCCAGAAATCATCAGAAAGCTCCCATACGATGCTTTTTGCTCAGATATCTGGGCTTTAGGTGTTACAATCTATTATGTCCTGACAGGAAAGTATCCATGGATGGCAGATACAAAAGCTAACCTTGTTCAGAGCATTTTAAATTCTATTTACGATGAGTCAGCTATAAATGACTTCGAGATAAAGCAAATGCTCAAAAAATGCTTTAATATCGATCCTCCATCCAGACCGACCGCTCAGGAAATCATTGCTGTCTTCCATGCAAAGTCTCAGTCTGCACCAAAGAAGGGTATCAAGTCTTCTCAGTCTGTTCATCTTGCTTCGCAAATCTTACTTTCTCCTGCATTAAAGTCAAAGAGGAGAATAAGCTTTAACTAGAATTTCTCTAGTTAAATATTCATTTTAGTTTATCTTTATTTGTTTAAATGCGGGAATTAAAAAAATAATTTTGCTGTTTCATTGAGCTAAACTCTTTCAGATAAGTTTATTATGCATTATCAAGCAAACAAATTAACTAATATTAGTTACATACAAGAATTTCATTCAAAACGTTTTAGAATCTTATGAAAATCATATTTATTTGTATGAATTATATTATTTAACTGCAATGTAGCTCATTGTTCTGTTAGAACAGGTTGAACTTGAATCTCAAAAAATTGGAATTCTAATTCATTGGTAATGAATCATATCCTATTCAAGATTCATTTCTATATAAGTTTGGCAGTAAGTATATTATGCGCTTTTATCTAAATAAAGAAATGTTTCTGAATTTTTCCGAAAATCACAATAGAAATTAGCATATTTGGGAGGATATTGTAATAAACAGAAATTCATCAAAAGTGACAGCTCTCGATTTTTTGACATTTGTAAATTCTAAATTGAATGAGAAAAATGAAATAATACTAAGCATAATACAATATTCTAGATTTAATTATAATTAGGAAAAAGCTAGTTTTGAGAGTACTTTTCATAGGCATATAGAATGAAATCTTCTGAAAAATAATATCACATAAACTCATATTATTTTCTAATATATAACTATTTTATATAAAAATCAAATTCAATGATCTTAAAAGCGAAGGATAAACCTCAAAATTTACGAATATAATGAGTGGGAATATAATGCTTATCTATCATAAAACTATATGAAATATCAATTTTTGCTTTACGCCTAATTTTTGACGACAATTAGCAAAAAATGTTAAATGTTAACACTCAGTCCATTTGAATATGAAAAATAAAATTGACTTTGATTAAATGTTTTTATTTATCATGCAATTCTTCTTGCGCAAAGCTTTGAATAAAAGTTCAAAAATAAGATAGCTTAAAAAATAATATACGGTAGTGTTTACTATATGATGAATATATAAATTCTATTAAAATGGATTTGATCCAAAAAAATATATAAAAATTTGATCATAAATAAAATCGTTTTAAATTACTTCTTCATTTAAATTATAACAATTATTTTTGGTTTTATATTTTTTTGGATCAAATCCATTTTAATAGAATTTATATACTATTCATCTATTAGTAAGCACTACCGTATATTATTTTTAAGCTATCTTTATTTTTGAACTTTTATTCAATCTTTGGTCGCAAGAAGAATTGCATGATAAATAAAACATTTAATCAAAGTCAATTTTATTTTTCATATTCAAATGGACTGAGTGTTAACATTTAACATTTTTTGCTAATTGTCGTCAAAAATTAGGCGTAAAGCAAAAATTGATATTTCATATGGTTTTATGATAGATAAGCATTATATTCCCACTCATTATATTCGTAAATTTTGAGGTTTATCCTTCGCTTTTAAGATCATTGAATTTGATTTTTATATAAAATAGTTATTATTAGAAAATAATATGAGTTTATGTGATATTATTTTTCAGAAGATTTTGTGTTCTTCTTCAAATTTTTTTTATTAAAAAGAATCTTTACAAAATATACATTTACTTTAATTAATATTTAAAAACGTGCTCTATCAAAAGTTCCAAAAATTCAATATTTTAGCTTTTCTGAGGTGTCACTTTTGCTGAATTTCTGTTTACAACAATATTAAGTCAATAGTTTCATAAGATTCTAAAATAAGTAAAGGCATAGGAGTTCTAGCAAATTCATAAAATTATCCTCTTGAATAGGAAATATATTTTACAAATGTAAAACGATGAGGAAAAAAAATATTTTATTTATTTGGTCGAAAATGTTTGTTTTTCTATTAAGCAATTGTTTTTCACGTGTTTATCTTGAAGAACATTTCGATCCAGGTTGGGAAAAGAACTGGTCTCGTCCAGAAAAAGTAAAACGCGGTGTTTTACTTGGAAAATTTAGATCTTCTGCTGGAACTTATTATGCAGATGAAATTAAGCAAAGAGGACTTGAAACAATGGATGCACACAGATATTACTTGTTTTATTCAAATTTCACAGAGCCATTCGATACAAGAGATAAAGATTTGATTATTCAATACACAGTACGTCTTGATATGTACATAGATTGTGCAGGAGCATATATCAAATTATTAGGACCGCCGAATAAGCAAGTAGAATTTTCAAACGAATCGCAATATTCAATAATGTTTGGCCCAGATATCTGTGGTGCTAACCTCCATCAAACCAAGGTTGCGATCGGATATAATGATTCATATTACACAATAAAAGATAATCTCAACGCTAACAAAGATCATCTTACACATGGATACACTTTAATCATACGTAAAAACAATACAGTCGAAGTAAAGATCGACGGAGAAACTAAGATATCAGAAAAATTACAAGATTTGTTCGATATTCCTAAAGTTACAACAATTCCAGATCCGAATTCCGTCAAACCAGCCGATTGGGATGATATCGAATACATCATTGATGAAAATGATAAGAAACCAGCAGATTGGGTTGACGACGAGTTCATAGAAGACCCAGATGCGTTCAGACCTCCATCTTTCGACGATTCAATGGAATGGGTACCACCAATGATCAAGAACCCAGACTACATTGGCGAATGGAAGCCTCGCTTCATTCCAAACCCTAATTTCAAAGGATTTTGGACACCAAAGATGATTGAAGTCGAACCAACACCAGATCCACAATTTGGCCACTTCCAGTCTCTCACTTTCCTTGGCATTGACGTATTCCAGAGCTGCCCAGGAACAATCCTTGGAAATTTCTTAGTTACTGATGACGAGGAATACGCAAAGAAAGCACTTAAAGAGGCTTTCCTCAGCATCAGATCAGATGAAATTGAGTCATTCGATATCCATTCCGATGCTACAAAACGAGAAAAAGTTCGTGAAAGCAAATACAACGAAAAAGACTACGATGTGTTCCAGAAACTCGACGCAATGTCTTCTGATGATGAAGTACTCAAGGCAAAGAAGATGGATGCACTCAAAGCTAAGAAAGAAAGTGAAAAAATTAAAGAAAAGAAACTCAAGAAGAAGGAAGCTAAGCATGATTATATGAACGAGTTATAATTGAAAAAATATCAATGTATTACTAATAAAGAGTTTACTTGTATTTTACGGAAATCGTTATTTTTATATTACAAAACAATTAATAATGTTTTGGTATTATAATAGTACAATTATCTCCAATTTAATTAGAGATCATTGCAAAGTCTGAAACTAAAATTAATTCGATGATATTTTAAAATTTGCTCGATACAATTTGAATTTCTTTCTAGGAAGTCCCTTCTTTGAGAATGTAGACTTGTTAAATGGAAAATAGTTAAACAATTAATTAGGAAGTTTTGTTGAAAATCCATTTGTATCTGAAACTCTTTCTGAGATCATTAACTTGAGTGCGGCTATTTCATCAAGCTTTTTCGATATTGTGCTTTGATATTTTTCTTCTTTTGCGATTTCTTTTTCTAATTCTTCATGCAAAGAAGCTAAAACTTGTTGTCTTTCAGCAAATTCTGTCGAGTTCCAGTTTTGTATTTCTTTGATAATATTCGTGTAGCGTGTTATTTTGTATTTTATCTCTAAATCTTCCATCAAAAAATAAATATTTATAATTTAAGGTTCTCTTCGACCTAACGGTCGGTATCAACTTTCATGTTGATAACATTGTTTTATTAAATGCCCAAAGTAACATAGTATGATATACAATCTCAAATTTTATCACAAATGTTTTATAAAAAGATTATTTTTTGAAAAATCTTTATTCTCATTTTTGAAGTAATATTATGGAGTTTATGGGAAGCAAAACTATTGATCCCACACTAGTGCATTTGTTTACGCAATTTCCACAATTCTATCCAAATTCACATCGGGGATATGCTGTTTTCACTTTTCAAAAAAGTAACAACATTTCCTCCTTCTGTCGTGAATGATAATAAATTAGATAGAAACGATGCTTATTTAGCCTCCAATTCAATTTTGGTGAATTTTTCTCAATTTTATGGAAAGTGTATGCAATGGAGACTTTAACCATGAATCTAAGTTTGTCTTCTTCTATTTGAAAAGATTTTTTGATAATCATAAGGTTTTGAAATATATCTGCAATTAAAATTAGCAAGATTAAGATTATTATCAATATTCTGATAACCACTCATAAACGTTATGTTTACTGAAGCAGAAGGATCAATATTTTCTTTTTGATAACTATTTTCAGATTTATAACAATAAATATAAATCTTAGCCCATCCTGATGAACCTGAATATGCAGTAAATAAATAACTTGCAACGTTATCTTTAAATATTATCGCACTAACATTCAATGTGCCACTATTACCTGCTTTAATTATTGCTCCTTCACCCCCAATTGTCATTCTATTTGAAATGATGTTACATTTAGAAATAGAACCACTTAAATGATTAAAATTCATAAAGGAATAATTTTCAGCAGTTGAATTAACTACTTGTAAATAACTAAACGTTGGTTTTTTATTATGACACTGAGTGGTATAACTTGAATGAATAGCATTAGAAATGTTGATATTAGAAAACTGAAATTTGGCAGTGAACAAGTAAATGACTGCACGAGGATTGTCACTGCAACTAAATGAGCATGATTCAAAAGTCAGAACTCGATCATTAGAAATTTTATTTAATGCTAAAAAACAATATGATCCCATTCCTGGTGTTATAAAGCCTGATATATCACTACAAATGTTCTTTTGTATAATTCGATAACTATTGTCAAATCGGAGAACTCCTCCGCGTCCATTATCTCCAACGCATTGTAAAAATTTTGTGTTTACAATTATCATATACGAGTCACCACCTACTATTTGTATGCATTTAGATCCGTAAAAATTCATGTATATAACATTGTTTACGAAGTAATTATATGAGTTGTTTGTGATTTGTTTTGATGTAGTTACACTATTATAATTTGTTCTGCCCGTGTTATAATCTTCCCATGAATCTTGTTGAAGAATGAGCGAAAATGATATAAAATTGAAACTTATTTTGTTTGAAAATTGAGAGAAATGACAAGTGACGGTTCTTTAAATAGTAATTTATCGTTTTATTAATGAATTATCAACAACATCAGTAATGCAATAATTTTGCATTATAGAGAAACTCATAGAATTAATTGTATGAGTTGCCTGGAAAATTCTGAACTACGATCAAGCTCAGAAAATTTTTATAAATGATAGCACAAAGGTAGACCAGCAAAAAATTTTCGCAATTTTTTAAAAAAATCTTATGGTACTTATTTTCATTTGAATAGCCTCTCAGATGAATATAATTCTAAAGATTTAAGGGGGCATAAAGATCCAAACTTCTGAGCTTGGTCTACCTTTGATAGCACTTAAGAAACATTAGCTATCGGGCATAAAGATCCAAACTTTTAGGTTAATTTATTGATTTTTAAATTTTATTTTTTTTCATTATATTAGAATAACGTCTTCGCATCTATTGTGAGGCATGGCATCTTTGTGAGTGGTGTGAATATACCACTATCAAATATCTAATTTAAATTGAAATGCCTTTTGTGAAGGATCATTTTCCACATGCAGAATTAGTTAATGTAAACCCCCAAACTATGACATTATATGATCTGAAAGCTATTATTAACTGATTGAACTAATCTTGTATAGTTATAGCCTTTTACTATTACAATACAATAGTTATAACATATGTGTAATTATGCAAGGAAAATATATTAGATAGAAAAGATGTTTATTTTTAATTAATTCTTCGATTGAACTTTTCCTCATTGCAATAATATAAAATGAGTTGCAGAAGAGATGGTTTTAGACATTTGTAATGAATTGTAATAAATTAGATAGAAAAGATGTTTATTTAGTAATATAATTTTTACCTTCTTCTATTATGAAAGATTACATGATAATCATGAGGTTCTGAAATATATTTGCAATAAAAATTAGGAAGATTGAGATTATTATCAAAATTTTGATTATTGCTATTAATTGTTATATAATTTGCAGCTTTAGGTTCTATAGTTCCGTTTAGGTTATTATTTTCGGATTTATAATCAGAAATAGTAATTTTAGATTTATTATCAGTTGAAAATAAATAATTTGCAAAGTTATTTTAAAAAATTACATTATTAACAGTTAATTGACATCCGGTTGTTGCTTGAATTATTGCTCCTGTATCCGCTTTTGCCATTCGATTTGAAATAATTTTACAATTAGAAATAGTACCACTTAATTGTCTATGGTTTAAAATAGAATAACTTCCTGCAATTGAATTAACTACTTGTGAATAACTAAAAGTTGGTCTTGAATAATCATATTGAGTGATATAACTTGAATGAATAGCATTAGAAATGTTCATATTAGAAAACTGAAACTTGGCAGAAAATAAATAAAGGACAGCACGTTGAACATTGCTGCGACTAAATGAACATGATTCCATAGTTAAATTTTGATTATTATCGGGACTATTTAATGCTAAAAAACAATATGATCCCATATTCTCTATTGATTTGTTTATAAAGCCCGATATATCACTACAAATGTTCTTTTGCATAATTCGATAACTGTTTTCAAATCGGAGAACTCCTCCGCGATATGAATCTCCAATGCAACGTAAAAATTTTGTGTTTACAATTACCATATATGAGTCACCACCTACAAGTTGTATGCATTTAGATCCGTAAAAATTAATGTATTTGACATTGTTTACGAAATAATTATCAGAGTTACTTGTGATTTGTTCTGGTTTATTGACATTTATATAATTTGTTCTTCCTGTATTATATTCTTCCCAAGAATCTTGCTGAAGATTTAGCGAATATAAAAAGCTAAGGGCCCAAATCTGCCAAAATGATTTTAAACGTGCACTTTTATTGTCATAGCTATTATAAATTGGTTAGTACAAGCCTTAGTTAGGCATTTACTATCACCTACTAGACTCATGTTTACAAGTTGAGTATCAAGCCATTTACCCTAATATTCAGAGTGGAGGCACTTCTATATTGTTCAATTTTTGATTTTCAAATAATCTATACACTTCTTTTTACTATCAAACAAAATAAAAATATATTCTATTCATGAATTTTTGCATAAAACAAGACATAAGCAGCTTTCGTATGTGCCATATCTCTAAGGCATTTAGAAACACTGCTATCATTAAACAGATACCATTGGTTTCCAACCATTGCGTGTGCTGTATAATGACCACTTCCAAGAATTCCATGATGTTCTGAAACAGCAATTAATTTGTATTTGCAGCTGCCATTATGAGGTCCAATTATTCTTTGACTCATGTCGAGTTCGTCAGGATATTGAACTTCTGTCTCATTTTTCGTCAAAAATCCAGAAATTTGAGCAAATCTCTTCAAATGGATTATCAATATCTCTGGTGATGTCCAAATGTCCATCTTCTTACTCGCTTGGACAAATTCTCTACATTTCGGACAAAACCATTTGTTTTCTTCATCCAAAACAAGTTCTTCAGAGAATAAATCAAGACATTTCTCCAAATCAATTGATTTCTCTTCAACAGGTTCTTCGAATTCTTTGATTCGTGATGGAATAAAAAGTGACCATTTAAATCCACTTTCTTTTGTCATCCAAGAAGGATTAACAATGACATCTACACATCTACGTGTAAGGCATGGCATCTTTGTGAGTGGTGTGAATGTGCCACTATCAAAGAAATTGGATCTGATAGAAATTTCAAACTTGTTTTTGTCATCTCGAAGAGAACGCCACTTTTGACGTGTTTCTTCGTATTTATCATACATCTCTTGTGGATCTGGATTCTTCGTATCGAATAAAAACGAGAAATAATTTGAGATTATATCGTTCAACTCTTTTTCTGATGGATTTTGCTTAAGAACAGGTACAAGGAAAGGTCCAGCAATAGGAGTGTCACCATCCCAGATCCATCCTTTCTCTTTTTCTTTCAAGAAAACTGGAGCATATAACTTATCAGTCGAAGGAAGTTCAATTGCGTACAAAATATGAGTGGAAGGTGGTCTATAAGGTGACAAAGTATATGTTATCTCGGTCTGTTCATGGTTGATCGCTGCATAAATTAAATTCAAATTTCGTCCTTCGGATTTCTGAATGAATCTCTTAGTTTGGAGTGGTGACCATGACATGTCTATGTTGAATTGCATGATCTTGCGTGGTTGCGTTGGGTCTGCAGGGCAAAAAATGAAAGCTGGAGATAAAATTTTTTTCTGAGGAACAGGAACAGAAAGGGAAACGAAAGGATCAAAAGCTACGGTATCGGCTTGACAGTTTGGACACTTCAAATGTGATCTAAGTTGGCCATGGAATAAATCAACAATTATAGAATCGTTTCTTTGCTTGTAAGCATGCCAGGCCTTGATTGCTGTCTCATTGTCGTTTGTTCCATCACCTTCTACAACGTCAACTTGTGGTTTTTTCGTGATTCTGTTTAAATCTTCATGAATTCCATCGAGAATAAATAGTAAAACTTCGTGTGCGTCTTGTTGTGAGTATCCATCGAAATTTGGCGCATGTTTTATGATTGCCTTTCGAACTTCACTCGGTGTATATGATGAATGGCTTCCTCTTTGACTGATTTCGAGTAATTTGGAGAATGCAATCGATAGTTCACCTTTTGTACCTAAAGGATTTGTTGTTGATATTTCTTTTTGCCATGGAGTATTTGCAAAATAATTAGCAAGTAGTTCAATATGCATCAAACATTGTAAAGTAGAATTCATAAAACACGTATTTCCCATGTTGTTGAGTCCTGTTGTACCAGGTGTGCATGTTCCTGTTTGTGAAAAATATGAAAAAATTGATTGAGGCTCCTCTTTCTTTTTAGAATGGGCTGTTGTAAGTATTAGCTGTTGATTATCTAAAATAGCATATTCACAAAGTAATTTATCGTCTTCAAGCTTATTTTCGATATTATTATTGTTGTATTCGTATAAATTTAGCGATTTATCAGTTAAATTGTAGTAAACTAAAGCTCTATCTTTAATTTCTCTAACTTTTTCGTATGTTGTAACTGAAAATTGCTTTCTTTGCTGTTGATACAAAATGTACAAAGCAATATTCCTAGTAATAGCGCAATTTTGATGTTTTAATGGATTGTAAGCAACTTTAACACCGATATCAGGACCTCCGCCATAATACTGCTTCAATAATAACCATGTAGGCTTAGTTAAAATGGCAAAGTCTGTATTTTCACGAATATCTCGTCTAAGCAGGCCATTTCTAAGTAATCCGCTATTATCAATAGCAGGTATTTTCTCATTTAAAGCGATATCAGTTTCAAAACCTATAATTCGCTTAAATTCATTAAACCATTTAATGGAAATTAAATATGCGTTCTGTTCTGGTGTTAATTGCGTTGTAGACATGACTGCTTTCAATTGTTTGCGTTGCTCATCCATTTTTCCAAATCCTAAACGTTCACTTTTCAGATTCAGGAAATATTTTTGCCATGTAAATTGTCAAAAATCAGAATGGAAAAAGCAAAGAAACAACAAATAGAAGAACGCGAAAGATATCCAGTAAAGATCTTATTAAGGAAAGCAAAAGTCATTAGAAACAAGATTATGGGTGTTAAAGGTAGCAAATTAGGAGATGACGAAGATGTAGATTTAGATGAAATGTTTGATAATATTAAGAAAGCTAAAAAAGAAAAGGTTGCTAGAGATGCAGCCCTCAAGGAAGCTATGGAGAAATCAAAGCAGAAACGCAGATATACTGAAGATGGCCTTCCAATATTTACAGAAGCAGAATTGAAAATGGATAATCCTAAAGCAGGAACAACTCCTTTATGTCCTTTTGACTGCGATTGCTGCTTCTAAATTAATTTTACAAAAATTTTTCCTGAATAACTTAGCAATTATCATAGCTTAAAGCAAACTACGAAAATTAGAAGTTTGTGTTAATTTTGTCAATCCAAATTTTGTAATTAAATCATGTAATTAGAAATTTATATTGTAAATCCAAAATACAAGAAAGCCTTTTTATCCATATCTGCATGAATCCTATCAAACCTCTTTATTTATATTAATAAAACATTACTATTATCTAATGCCATTCCAATTCTTATTACAGTATCAATCTCGGCTGTGAATTTATATTATAACTAGCATAACTTGAACTAGAAAAAATTTTCCCATTTTAAACGCAAAACATAATATATCGTTTTTATTGTTCATCAAACAAACAAAATAAAGAATTAATAAATATTCAACTAAATTTCTTATATGCATTCAAATCAAATGGAGCATATATATTGTAGTTATCTTGATATTTCAAAAATGATTATCATTCAATCGTAATTGGCTTCATTCCAGCCTGCGACACAAGCGCAAGTATAGAAGGTATTTTGAATTTTTGATTATGAGTTTCAGGTTGTGATTTATTTACTGATTCATTAATAATCTGAGATATTTTTTCGGGAGTGATTTCGTTTAATTTCTTTTCATTTGAACTCATCGGAATTGGCATGTCTGAAGATGATTGATTATTTGGAGAATCTGAGTTTTGAGGATTTCCTGAAACAAGTTGATGATATCTATACCTGCACTGAACATCACTTCTTGACGGTATGTCGCTTGCAACTTTTGTCCAACTCTTGATACCATGTTTTGAAATACTTTGAAGGAGAGCAGCATCTTCTTTTGGTGTCCAGTGCATTTTTGTAATGCGAGGATCAAGACCTCTAGTCCATCTTTGACAACACTGTGCTTTTGTTCGGCTATTTCCCACAAAGCAAGCTACAGTTCCCCAAGCATCAAGACCAAATTTATGAATACCTGCTATAAGACGTATATCTTCAATCTCGCTCCATGAACGAGACTTTTTCATTAATAAAAAGCTTTGAGCTTCAGCTGGATATTCATTAATGCTTTTGAGTGGTTGTGGTGAAACGGTCAAAACGCGAGCTATTTTTAGGATAGGTGTATTATTCCCAATATACTTAGAAAATTCAAGAGATGCGTTGTATTGACTAATTTTCCCGTCTATAAAGCCGTCTAAAATTTTTTGTAAGTACTGTAATACATTTGGTGCTATTTGAGGGCATACGTCCACTATATAACTTATACCAATACTTAGCAACGGCTTAAAAGAAGAATTCATTTTATTGAATTCTTTTTTTGAAGAAAAATTATCAGTTGATAGGGTTTTTATCGTCGATTCTATTATCAATTATTGAGAGATTTTATATTTTCAATATGTAAAATTATGAATTCGTGATAAATATATTAAATCTATATTTAGAATAAAGTATTTTAAATTAAATATGTTTTCAATATTTAAGAGGTTCTGGACGGACAAATTAAATAATGATTTATTTGGTTTTTTAGACTGTATATAACAAGATTCTCAAATTGAAATTATATTGAGTCACTAATTATATTTACAACTATTCAATTTCTTGTTTGGCAATATTATGAAGACAGTAACTTCTCAATGACATTTTTTTATATAATTATGATGAATCGGCGTCATGCAAATTATTGAATTTCTTGTTCGTTTCGTTTGTTGTTCGATTTTTTTTCGACAAAACAAACAAAGTTCGTTTGTTAATGACGAACTGAGATTTTTATCCATAGTCCTATGTATTTGTGCAAGTTATTAGGTAATTTAGGAAAACTAATTGATATCTTGCCAACATTTGGAATATCAGTTGTTATTGTCAATATTTA
The DNA here is from genome assembly GCF_026262505.1 of Trichomonas vaginalis G3. Classification (NCBI taxonomy): domain Eukaryota; phylum Parabasalia; order Trichomonadida; family Trichomonadidae; genus Trichomonas; species Trichomonas vaginalis. The sequence continues at coordinate 15,954,239 of NC_067203.1, read as the reverse complement.
TGATTATTGGATATATTTAACATACATATAAGTATTGGATTTATATAATTTCTAATTGAGAATGAATTTTCAAGAAAGTTTTGAAATTAGAGCTTCATATCTTTTGAAATAATGATTCTGACTTTAGGTATAGTATAGGCAATAATAAATTTAGATATCCATAACTTAATTTTAAAATTTCTTCGGATTGAATTGTAAAACATATTTAGTGGAGGTTTCGGTAGTTCTAAATTGCTAGAAATTGAGTTTTGAGATCATCAAGTTACATCTTGAGTCATTAACAAATGTTTACAAGATTTATAAATTATATAAAAATTTGTATTTTTGTCTCAAGAGGAAATGAACTTATGGAACTTAAATCAAAGAAAAATATCTTATTAAAAATATCGAAATATACAAACAAATTTATTAATTAAAAAGCATTCAAGTCATCTTCCACCAAAAGACTTGATGATGAATTAGAAAATGGCAAGATATTCAAGTCAGAAGGAAGAGAATTTCTTGCTTTAATTCCAGCTGACTGCCTTCTAAATGATTTATCAACTTGACTTCTTGTGACTGGAGTTCTGGGGAGTGTTGCAAGTTTTCTAAGACTGGCAGATGGTTCTATTTTGCTTGGTCTGTTGAAGTTTTTGAGGTTCAATTTGCTTGGATCAACTTTCATCCAATCTGATACAGGATGTGGGTTTTTCCAGTTCATTTCTATGATATCTTATTGAATAATGCGTTGAATTGGAAGTGCGAGCATATTATCTCTTGTATCTTCTTCTTCGATCTCTTCTTGGATTAAATCTCCCCATGGTTCATTAGACAGTATTTTGAGAAGGTCCATTGGAGCATTCTGGTTAAGCATAGCTCTTGCAATGATACCATCTTCTTCAAGTAACTGATGGTTTTCAACTAAATTAATAATATCTGCTAAAGACCTTCCGGTTGGAATTCGTATTGGTTTTGGAGCATGTTGTGTCTTTGGCTGGTCTCTCATTGAATCAAATAAATGATATGGGTTCAACATTTTTTCGATTATGTTAAATAGTGTTGCTTCCATATCCTTTTGATTAGTAATGTAATATTTTGGTGCTTCTGTAGCAAAAATGAGGACACTACATACTTTAAACATGACAAGTACTGGAGATAAAACTGATAATTCATCATTTGGAGGATATTTTGCTTGACACATATACCAGATTGCTCTAATTCTAATGTAACTAGATAGATCTTCAATACCCAATACCAAAATTGCATGAATGTATTTTGCCAAATGATAAAAAAGTCGAGGAACAAGTCCAAGAGTTAAAACTTGCCTTATTTGCTCGATCTGTGCAGAATTCATCTTGAAGTTCTTCTTAAAATCAAATTTATCGCAGAAAGTTGTGATAACTTGATCAACTTTTTCTTTTGTCAAAATCAGTTCAAATGGCTTCGAAAATGGATTTGGTACTGTGCAAGGTTTTCGTTTTTTGACTAATGTTGACGTACAATTCTCTGCAATTTTCGAACCATTTTCAATCATTTGTAATGAAATATATTTTGGATCAGGAGTGTAAACTCTTGCTTTATAGATAGGAAGTTCTCTTGGAAAGAACTCTTCAAGAAGCTTCCAAGCATCAATAATGTTATCTCGAATTGTAGAACATTTCTTTTCTGTAGAATTTGATTTAGCTTTTTGCTTAATTGTTTCAAAGTATTCATCTGGCCTCTCTTTGACAATAATTTGTTCTAAATCGTATCCTTTATTCTTCGTATTAACTTGAATATTTTTCTCTGTAATAGGAAACATGTGATTTACTGCTCGAAGAGCTTTTTCTGTAGGTGAAATACCTTGTTGGTATAAGTATGCATTTGCAAAAGCAGGTCTAATTAATGAATTCATTTCTTCTTTTGTAATATCATTTGCATTTTCTATTTGGTGTGGATTAGTAAGATCCAGTGTCATTTTAAACCTATTGTCATCGCCCTTATTGAATTGCGTTTTAACTCGATAAACATGAGTTTGTGCTGCAAATGGAACATCTTCAAGAAAAACTCCATCTCGTGTATAAACTGAGTTGAAATCTTCTTCTGAGATGATATCACCGAAGAGATTTTTGGCCAGATCTCTTAGTGAATGATAACCTCTCGCCATGAAGAAATCTGATTAATATGGGTAAGAAAGTATCTTATAATTTGAATACAAAGATCAAATATTCCATCATTTTTCTCGAATTGATTTGAAACGGATTTTATTGGATTTAAACTGTTCATAATTTTCCAATTATTTGCCATAAAACATTTTGGTTGATGATAAGAATATCATTTCTAACAAAAGTAAGAGTTGGATAGCAGATTTTACATCAAAATTAATTAAAATTTTCGTGCCAAATCAAGCTATTTTCAATATATAGAATGTACTCAACAAATTATATACATACCCAGAGATTTATAGAATGCCAGACCTGTAAGTAAATTTGACAGATGTGAATTGAAAGTACTTCAATTACTCGAGAAATGAAAATTATTCATGAGGTAATGTGAGCATAGTATTATAACAACTCGAATCCATCGTATAAATAAGAATAAAAATCCCATGAATTACTAATTATTCAAATAATTTCGCAATACACAAATAGTATATTTATAAAAATACAAAACAAATAAAATAAACAATTATTTTTGAATTATAGTAACTGGCTTTGAACCAGGAGCAAAAACAAGTGCACTCGGTTTTCCATCCAATGTTGTTATTGGTCTCTTCCAAGAATCAGCTTTGAATCCAGAATTCTTATGAGATCTTCCATTATTACTCTGTTTCTTCGGTGGAAGTAAATCAAGGAAAGATACATCGATCCATGTAGGATTGAACCTTGAAGTAAACGAATCCTTCATTGCAGAACATTGTTTCAAGAAATGTTGCGTAAATAACTCGGATCTTGAAAAAATTGTGTTAAATATTCTTAATGATGAACTGACTAAAGGTTCGTTATTTGGCATATCAGATAACTTCCTTTCATTCTCCAAAAAGTTCGAATTTTCAATAATATAAGCAAAACTTTGAGAAATGTCACTTTTTTGATGAATTACAATTCTAAACATTGCTTCAGCTTCAATTCTTATTGGATACATCAACTGATCTCTTAATTTAGTCCACATTGGTACCTCGAATATTGTTGCGTTATTAAGCATCTTGCATGCAATGTATTGGATCATTTCACTTGCATTGTTGTTGAAAATTAATAAATTTTTCAACATTTCGATTCTTTGTGATTTTAGTAATGAATAAGAACCAGTGACATGAGTTATCATGTTCGGCTCAGTAAGATTAGACAATGCTTGTATATCTTTAACAATGATATTGAAGTATTGTCCAACTAATGAATTGACCATTTTATTGTCAGAAATTCTCAAAATTGAATACAAAGAAATTTGTCTCAAACAATGATGAGCATAAAGAGATGGATGTTCACTTTCAATGCTTCTTGGTATTTCCTCTTGTAATTTGTTGGAAACAAACTGAAGAATATCATTAGGAGGTTTGTTTTGAGTTGCTTTCATCATGTTTTTGAATAAAATGAACAAAAATCTGAACAACAAAATTGATTTTGCAGAAAATTGAGAAAATGAAATTTCTTTTCTCGAATTCTTTCCTTTCTGATCGTTTTCTTGATTTGCAGTTTGCCTTTTCAGGATCATTTCTGCTTCAATTGGAATATTTTGCAGCAAATAAATCATGTATCTTGTTGTTTCCAACAAAGGCAACTTTGTATTTGAAAATTCACTTGGTAAAGTTGATTGTTTCAAATAAAACAAAGCGCACAAACGTTTCGTGAGTTCCAGATTATCATTGATATCCAATTCTTCGGCGAACACTCTCAGATCAACTTTTGGAACATATTCTATAGAGAAAACATTGAAAATCTTCTGCAAATACTGAGATTGGTAAACTGCTTCCATCAATTTCGGAGAACACTTCGAAATAATTGTCTCAATGGTCGATCTAAACAAAACATTCGATGAATTCTCAGAAACAAAAGATATAATATCAGTCATAAAAAGTGACATCGTGTCATGTAAACTATTGAAATTAGAAAACATTTTGATACATTCCAACAGAGGCTGACGAATTCCGTCAGTTGCATTTGGATCTCTCAAAAATATGATGCAAGCAGATTTCATGATGATATTCCTCAGTATTAATTGTATGTAATAATGAGGAAAAGAGCCCTCATGTGTCAAAGTTGTCTTCGATGCTGCAATTAAGAAAGAAGTTGCATCATTTCGTGAAGAATCAAAAGTGACACATTGAAAAATTTTCTGAGGAACTTTGAAATCAATAAACAATCTAACAATTGGCAAACTTTGTCCGTTATTCCAGAAACCAACAATGTTTTTAATAGTGTTTGATTTCTGCTTTTCATTTCCGAAAACAACGGAATAAGCCAATGAATAAACATTGTTAGAAAATGTAATAAATTGTTCGTAATAAGCATCATTGTGTTCATTTGTCTTCTTGATGCAATTAGCAATATAAGAAGAACCTTGAGCAGCAAACAAAATCAAATTATATAATTTGTTGTGCATGAAAATATACAAACAACAAGAATCCTTGTAATAGTCATTAGACTCCAATAACTGAAAAGATGTTTCATATTTCATCAATGAATTACAACAATATAATTCATACAAACTTTGAACAATGTCATTTACATACATCATCAAAGGTCCTTGACCATGTTCAACTGTCTTCAAGAACTTGTCAAAGAACTTGTAGATGTCATTGAAAATGTCATTGTTATATGATGATCCGTATGCAACATTTTCTTTTGACATTTCTTTTGACAAATTTTCAATCACAAATTTGACAATTATGTCAAGAAAATGATTTTTGAAGAGGACAGAAATGACAGAAAGATTTGCTTTCTTGCCTAAAGGAAAAGAATAAGCAATGTCGTCTTCACTCATGTCGTCGTTGAAGATCAATGCAGTCAATATTCCAATGGCAAAAGAAAAGTTTTTCGTTGTCAAATTGTCCAAAACAGGATTGAAAAATTGAGAAACAAAAATTCTCGGATCAGGATAAGCAGTGTATTCTTCGAGTAAATCAGGACTTGCACCTTTTGACGCGAATACATTGAACTTAATGAGTTCTTGTACTGTAGGTCTTTTGTTTGGATCCAATTGCAAACACAAACCAATGACTTCTATCAATTTATGGAGTTCTTCTTGGTCTTCTTTGCAATTTAATGGTGCAAACTTGTAGTACTCGATGTCTAAACATGTCGCAGGATTGTTTAGCTCCGAAACAAAGAAAATTTCGCCGCATTCGCCGTACATTCTCTCTGTTGGAGGAACAACTGTGGCTCCTTTCATCCAATCGTAAAAGAAACCAATGTCTGGATATAAAGGTGGTTCTTCGAGGTTGAAATCGTGTGTAAAACGAACTCTTTTCGGAATATCATTTTGATTTAACCTCGAAAGCAATTCTGTACCATAAGATGGCGGTAAATTGCCTGTTAAGATATATAAAAGAAGAACACCGATCTGCCAAACATCAAATTTCGTTGTATGTTCGTATTGAGGTTTATGATAATATTCTGGAGGAAGAAATGGATTCGATGGCTGAGCAAAATCACTTGGAAGTGGTAAAACAGTGGAACTTTTGTTCGGAAGAAGGTGTTGGCAGTCAAAAATTGAGCCAATTTGAGTTGTATTGTTTGCAGAATCAATGAAAATGTTTGATGGAACAACTGTCCTACAAACAACATTTCTGGCATGTAATCTCTTCAATGCTTGCAAGATTTTTGAAATTATAATTCTTGCAGTTGAAATTCTGTTTTGTGTTGAGCCAAGGAATGAATGAACAGTAAGGAAATGACTCAAAGGAAGACTTCTCGTGTTCTGAGTTACCACTAAATGAGTAGTTTTGTTAATAACATCTGTTTTGTGGCCGTAAACATGGGTAGAAACGAAATGTGATGCATTGGAAAGATTAGAAACAAACTTGAAATGGTTCCAAACAGCATTATTATCAAAATATCCTCTTGGCAAAATCCATTTCATCAAAAAATTGTGGCTATCTGAGTCTCTGCCAAATAACTTGGTTGTTGACCATGTTTCATAAATGGATTTGTGTCTTTTGATCTCCAAAAGAGGATTTCTGTTTGGAGTTTGATAATAATCTTGATTATCAACGTATTTTTGCTTCATTTCGTTTGGAATCTCCATAGATGTTTGTGGGCGAATCTTGTTTAGCATCAAACTTTCGGTTTCTGCACTTGTATTTAGATTCATTTGTTTTACCAGGCGATCGTAGATGTTTGAAAGCAATCTCTTGAGAATTTCATGTTTGACAATGTCTTCTAGCTTAGAAAGTTTCGCAATTCTCTTATTCAATTGTTTAATTTGATCACCAACTAAACAAGATTGGCTTGCAGAAAGCTTTTTGGTGGTTAACTGTGTTATATCTGATATAACATATTTAGAGGCAAGCTGTTTCAATGTTGAAACTGGATTTAATTTTTCAATTGTTTGACTAACTTCTTTAATTGTAAAGAATTGATCGGAAATAGCATTGTAAGCACCGGTTGTTACTACTGGAAGTGGTCTTTCAATGTACCATGGAGCCACTCCTTCTGGTTTCAATTTATCCGGACAAAATCTTATCAAAAAAGAAGAAAATGTCATAAGAGGAGCAGGAACAATATCTGCTCTCATGAAGAAATGAAATATTTCATAGACAGATAAGCATTTTGGAGGTATAGGAGTGAGATATTTATTGGAAGATCTTAAATCAACACCTTGTATTGCATCAATTAGAGAGAATTTCTTCTTTGATTCACTAAACATTAACGAAAGCATACCAGCAATGATCTTACTGTCAAAATATTCAGCTTTTGATTTTCTAGAAATGTAATCTACATTGATTTGCTGCATTTCTGGGAATATCCTACTGAATTCTTGAACAGCCAACTTAGCAAATTCTTGTTTATCTGTGTAATCAAAGCCATCAAATTCAATTGCAGGAGTTTGGAAGGATTCCAATGAGACAACATATGATAAAACAGTTCCTGTTACTGATATCATGCAAAGGAAAGCTAATTTTTGAGAAAATTTTGTAATGCTAATATTTTTGAAAAAAAGAGTAGTTGGTATAATTGTTAATAGAGAAAATTCTCTTCTACTCTGAGTAAACTGTGGATTTCCAAGCATTTTGTTCGCAAATCTCAATTCTTGAGAAGACATTTTATTTGATGGATAATTTAGTTGAAATTCATTCTTCTTTGTTAAGTAGATTTTGATACTAGCTGTAGAAGTTACTACCAAGATATCTGGATCAACAATTCCTTCAAGAGCTAAAATCTTATCTTGATTATCTACAAAATTACAAGGTTCTATCAATGGAATCTGAGGGTTAAGCTCATAAGCTACAATAAATCTTTTGCTTGACCATGTGTAAAGTCTATTTCCTATCTGTTTCAAATTCATATCTTTTGAAAGTTTTGAATTATGGAAATTTCTAGACTGTACGAAGTCAAAAGAGAATATTACTAATCCTCGATCTCTAAATGAGCCTGCAAATCCAATAGTTGTATTATTTAACGTTAGAGGAATGATTTCTTTGCAAACAGTGATAAAATTGTATTTTTTCGAGGCAGAAGCAAATGATACTCTATAATGTGTCTCCATAGTTAAAGGATCTACACAAATTAAGTCACCGTGTTGAGGAAATAAATTAATCCATAATAATCCGAATTTATCAAAGTAAAAGAAGTTTTCAAGCATTGGTATTTTAACTCCAACATCTAATTTTCGTTGAAAAACTACTTTATTTCCTTCAAATAAACAAAGATTCCAATGACAATCAATTGCAAAAATATTTCCATTAGAAGGATTAATAACAATATTAAACAATGGTATTTTTGAGATTGAGTATGAAAATGGATTCGTATCTTCAATTGTTCCTGAAATTTTAAAATATTGTGCTTTTTTAAGGGAAGAAATTGCAAAAACACCTGTATTTCCGATTCTTTCTATTGATTGTGGAGACATAATTGGTAAATTATGTTGTGCACGTGGAATAAGATGAATAAATAATTTTCCAACTTTTCTGTTTTTGAATTTTTCATTTTTTGCAAATAGATCATCACATAATTTCATTCTAGCATCAGATCGTTTCATTAATATTGGAATAAGCTCTTGTTTTGCCCACGCAAAGTTTGCTTTTTGTTGAAACATTAATTCATCTTGTTGTGATTGAGAAACACGCTTTGGATCTTTGTCATGCCATGGTGGCGGTAAATCTATGATTGTTTTCATCTTTCTCGACTTCTTTGGTTTAATTGAAACTAATGAAGATCTTGTTTTTGGATTTGAGTCAGATACTTCTTTCCTTGATGTCTTTGCACTGGAAGTAATGTTACTAGATAGTGATTTACGTGTTTTTTGTGCAGCAGATTTAGGACGATTTGACATTGTCAAAGTTTTTGGTATTTTAGGCATACCTTCTGGATTATTGAGTGATTTTGATGGATAATATGTAAGAATATGATCGAATTTTTTTAGATGATTAATCTCTTTTTGAATTTCATGCTTTTTCTTGACGACTGAGACTGCCTTTTGAATTCTTCCCATTGATATGGTTTGTTTCATTCGTTCCATAATCATTCTTGCTCGAAATTTTCTAAAACATTTTTGAATTACTGTTGCAGCTTTGTTTTTCTTCACTCCAATTTTGATGTTATTTCTGTACATGAACCCACGAAATACTGATTGTATTTTAATGGCCGCTAATTTCATTTTAGCGTTGGGATCCATGAAAAGAAAAACAAAACGAAGATTTTATAAAAAACATTTTTATCTCGATTTGTGCTCAAAATAACAACTTAGCTGTTAAACGTTTCCCGGATAAAGGCACAATAAGGTGATGCACCCAGCCATTATATTAATAAAGTAAAACCAAGAAAATCTAAACCTTGAATTTCTAATTACTAATTTTATGCGAGATGAATAGTAATAAAGCATATCATTCTTATGATTTACTTTATGTTGATCTTATGGGGTCCAATATATATAAATCAAATTTATCGAAAGAAATGTTAACATATAAGTAAGAATATTAATATCTTTTGAGGTAGATAGTTTGAGAAAAGGCAAGATTATCAATTTAACGCATTAATTAATAACAGATTTCGAAGAATATAATTCAGGATTTCTCAAATAAAGCTATATGCAAAATATTTTATCGTTACAAGATAGAAATCACATATTTATGTGTCAAATATAATAAACAAGAAAATAAAATCATATAATCGGTAGTTATTATAATTGAACATATAAATAGTTCTACAAATCATTGAAGAGTATATATAAGTAATATTCGATTCTTGAAATGTTGATTCACGAAAACTCCATCCTCCAAAAATTAGTTTTGGCTGTCCTCTATATCTAAATACATCAATACATCGTATATCACTAGAATAAAAGTTTGCTCCTTTAAATTCTATGACAGTGTCTGGAACTATAACGTAATTCAAATATTTTAATCGACAAAAACCTCCATATCCAACAATAGTAACAGAAGTAGGGATAGTATAGATTGAGAGATTTTTAGCAGCAGGAAAATGCACAAGTATTGTTTTATTTTTGGAAAATAAAATTCCATCAATAGAACAGAAGTACGGATTTTGCTCATCAACTTCAAAATGAACAAGTGATGTCATTCTATCAAATGAACTTTCAGTAAATATATTTTGCACGTTTTTTGGAAGAAATAAATATTCAACTTTTGTATGAAGAAAAGGGTCGTCACCAATAGTGGTAAGTGTCGATGGGAGTGTAATATTTTGCAAGTTAATGAAATTGGTGAAGCATTCTTTTGGAATAATTTCAAAATTCTCGGCAATTGTAATATTATTGTAATTGATATAATCTGTAACATCATCTGGTATCGAAACAGTGGTGTTCTCACTGTATTTAATATATAAACTCTGTGAGATTAAAGAGGTAAATTATCGAGCTAATAAAAGTGACATTCCTTATTATTTCATCAGTTGAAGGATCCTTGTCTAAAAACTTGTCGGATGAGTTGTGCAATTGCCTCTCACTAGGTACATTAATCATAATTAAGGTTGCACTTACGCCCCTATGACATGGCATTCAATTCAGATGTTTAAGGTTAATTTTCAATGAAACTTCACGCCATTTGTCAAAAATTTGAATAAATAAAAAAGTTTTTGCTGGCACCACTGACTCAATGTATCTAAAACGTTTTGAACCATCAGATCCTATGGAAGTACCTCCACACTGAATTTGATGTGTAATTTTAAGTTGAAATTTCACAAATATGACAAATCAACCGAAGTGTTATACATCATTCACAAAAATCTTTAAAAACCATGTTAAAATAAAGAAAAGTCGAATTATAAAAATTTTATAATTACGAAATTAAATATTTCTGTAGTCATTAAGCTTGCCAGCAATTTGGCCTTGGCAGGAATTGAAAATATTTGTAATCACATTTCCGTCCAAAGCACGCCATGAAGAAGAGTATGAGGATGATGACCAGAAAAGGCGGGTTGATGTTGACTTCTTCAAAGTGTTTGCCTCAATACTGGCTGTTGTTCCAATCTGGCGAGCTTTAGCAGCATAAGAGTTTCCAGATTTTGTAACTTTGATAACTGTGCTAGCTAACTGAGCAGATCTGTGATCTTTGTCTGAGAGCTTATCAAATTTCAAAGTATTGAAAAGCTGCTTGTTGGTCATCATGAACTTGGATTTTGTCAAAAATGATTGAACTTTGGAGAAATCGAGGTTAAAATCGTTGGAAATATCTCTGGCAATGCTAGTGATATCATTAGTATTGAAATCTCTTTCAACTGTCTTCGTATCAAATTGGACAATTTTACATGGGAGTGCATAGATAGACTCTGATGAATGGGAAATAAAGTAAGAAACTTTATGAGTAACACCTTTAACTACACTTCCGATAGCTGATCCGACACCTCCAACGATTTTGCCCACAGTTCTTCCAAGCCAGCCGAAAAGATTGGGCTCAGATTCGGGAATACTCTTACGATGATATACATGTGGATATCTATGATGGTACTTACTATGAATTCTACTGAATCCGAGAAGGAGAAGAAGGAAAAACATTGAACTATTTTTTTTAAAAAAAATTTTGATTCAAACTCAGAAAATTCTATGAGTTTAGACGATGTCAAAAATGTCAAATTTGTCAAATTGGGGTTAATTCAACCACTTTTTGGCGTTGAAGAAAATTATTGCATTTCATATCGACGTAAATTTTCATTAATATTTTTCTGAAAACGATATATTTTTTCAATAGTTTACATTTTGAATTTGCAAAATGCCTTAATCAGAAGAAAAGATGTTCGAACAATACATATAGATATTATATGCAATAAACTGAAATTTTGTCATGAATATGATAGCCAAAGGAGTTAAATTCATAAAAAATTATTAAGAATTGTCTTGATATTTCTTGTTTTTATCTAAATGTTAAACATTTTGTTTGCATATGCATGGGCAATCACAAAAAACGTGAATCGACCAGAAATGAGTAAAAAATTCTCTATCACATTTTGATCATAAAAAACACTCCTTGATATTATAATGAATATATGTAAAGAGTCTGTATAAATGACTTGAAATGAATTTATTTGGTATCCCAATATAGAAATTTTCCTTTTAGATCCGTGGCCATTTATCATAGTATGTAATAGATCTTACTATTAGTCATTGAACTATTCAAGTTAATTAGCTTGAATCACAAAAAAAAATAATAGAATGGAAATTGCAATTTTTAAGTCGTAAGGCTCCACGTTCGTAAATTGAGAGAGTCTTAATCCTCCCTTCACACTCTTGTAGTTAGTACATATAAATTATTACACGTTGTATATGATTAGATCATGAACTAAGAAAAATGACACTAATCATTTAATGAACCACTATGTTATCCTCTTATCGCCTATATGGAGAGAAAATGATATATTTTTGAAGTAACTCTTTGCGAATTATCTGCCACTTTTTAGTTAGGTGTTTTGTTATTTAAATTTTTCTTTGTACCAATATTTATAGTATTTTGGATTTTTAACATTTCTATTGTCTTCAGAATTTTGCAAATTACCTCAGACTTTTCAGAGGATTGAGTGGCAACTTAATCCTCTGAAATAGTCTGTGGTAATTTTTAGTCTCTACACTATTTCAATATAAGCTCCATTTTTAAACAGTTTTTAAAAATCGAGCATTGAAAAGTATGATGAGACTTAATAATTAATTCTGTGTGAATATGAAATTTCTAATAAATTTTAAATCAAATAATAACCCTAGTTTAATAAAATGTGTCGATAATTCTCCAAATTTACATATTCAAAATGTGTCTGCTTATTGAAATTTTTGAATAGACCCAAATAAACGGAGATAGAGGTAGGGCAACGATAGGTCAAAAAGGCTTCTCTGATAGATTTCCTTGCCTTTTGGATATGCTATAATATATAGCCTAGCATGATAGGATATGATGTCAAAAGTTAGAACATAACTTAGGATCTTGAGAAAAATGAAAAACAAAAATTACATAAAAAAAGAAAAATTTTATCTAATTTGTTTTTTTGGACCGAATAAGTAATTTTATTGAATTTCAATACGACATATAGATTTTATTATTAGTAATAAATATAATGGTTTACTATTAACAAGGAACCTAAACTAATGAAAATTTGATTTCAAATATTGTATATGATTATCATAGATTACCAAAATATATTGCTATTTATGAGGATATAATATTGATTATTAGTAAATCGTATAAATTTAATAAATATACCATGAATATTGAATGAATTTCTTGATTCATAGGGGTAAAACGCGCTTTTATATGATTTAGACAGAGAATTTATGAGATGTAAATAACACAATAAAGGTTTATATTGAATATTTTCTAAAAATAAATCGAAATTATAAAAAACAATACATTTATTCATTGAAACTACTTGGACAAATATGAAACAAGCATTCAGGCAATACTTTTGAGACTTCAACGCATCTGATAATTTTTATATAACTTCACCTCTTATGCTTAGAGTGGAGGTATTGAGATCGTATAAGTATAGATGAGCTCACATTCAGATATGATGTGTGAACTTCTGTTTTCACTGCAATTTTGAATCAGAATAAACTCAAAACAAGAATAAAATGATATACTCACTCTCTAAATGTGTTCGAGATTTAAAGTTGTATGAATAAAACGATTCATCTTTCGAAGCCTCCCATTTAATGAGAGACTTCGAAAGATGAATGTATTCATGTAGATGAAATACTATATATGACCATGTGTGATACTAAAGATATCAAAATGTTCATTTTTAAGTGCAATAGAAGGGTTATCTCTCGTAAAATCTCAATTTAAGGAAGATTTAGAAAGAACTCCTTTCCTAAGTAGATAGTGTGTGGTTTCTGTCTTTTGGTTGATCAGGAACTATGAAATTAAGTCGGACAGAAAGAAGTTCTTTCCAAAACAGACTCCAAATGAGTTGTTCGAAAAGAACTTCCTTCTGTATATGGATAATTGTAGTTACCGCACTGAAGTATGTGATTGTGATGATGGAGTTCTCGATAAATCTAAAATCGGATTAAGATTAATTGAAAACTCAAGTAATTCTTTGAAATCTTGTGTTGTCTGGCACTATAATAACCAAAGAATGAGAATATTATGTTGAATGATGAGTACGTGTGCTCGGCATTCGCCGAGCGAATTGAGTTTAACGTACTATGAAAAGTGACAAATTTGGGCTTTTTTTCCTAGGGTTATGATCTCTTCCTTTCTGCTCAATACGACAGAAATGAAAGAATGAATTTGTACTCCCTAATTGATTACTACAATCTGTATCTATCTTTAACATAGAATTAGCTGCATTGTGATTTATACTCCAGAATTATTCAATTTAAGATCAACCTCGTAAATTTTAATCATATTGCACCAATACTCCTACGTTGAGATAAGAACATGATTATACATACCAAAGCCCCATATTAAAAATCAAAATTTAGCACCTCCATTATGCAACCACATTATTCGTCGCAAATAAGTATATTTACGCATATTATGATGCATATTCACACAACTCGTATACATGAAAAGTTATTAAAATCAGACAAAATTATTGCAATAAGGAAAAAAAAACAACTTTATTATATATGTTAGTAATGAATTACAAATATTTCTACAAAGAATGCTCAATACTTCATATAATCTTCGAATATTTCTTATTACAAGTTAATACATTTTGACTCGAACATGATAAACAAAAGCTGACACGCTGATTACTACATTTATGAAAATATAGTACGTTTCCATTCATCTGTTTACTTGTTTTTGTTGGAATAAAATCATTTTTTTTTCTTTCATGAAATAAGAATTTTGCTGCGAAAGCAATATCTCTAACAATAATTAATACATTACGTCAACTCTGGAATGAGTATTTATCAAATATGATATCAAAATCAAAAATTAGTTGTTTTTTATGAGTAAAAACGATGTAAATTGATTATTTGACTAATTATCAAATACTTTGATTTTCCAAATTTTTTTCGAAATTGATTTTTTCATGTGAAAATTCAAATTGTTTAATTTCATTTTTGAAATTTTGAATTTTTTTTGGAATTTTGAGTTGATCAATTCAGCAGAATTGATAATGCTATTGCTTTAGGGCATACCACAAGGTGATGAATAAAAGGTGAACATTAACAAATTATTTTAAATCACAAATATCATCCTCATCAACTTTAATTCTAAAAAGAACTGTACTGAATTATGAAAATGCATGATTTACATTATTAAAATCTTTGAATGAAAATAGTACAAGATAAGTTTTTATTCATTTTTAATTAGATTTAAACGAAAAACTACTCCATATTAAAATTTAAGTCGAGAAATCGTATTTTGTTCTTATTTGTTAGCATTTTGTAGACATTCTAATCTTGAATTAATTTGTTACATGATATTATTAACAAATTTAACTGAAAAAATATGTTAATATGGAATAAACCATGATTATATAAGCTATCAATGCTATATATACATATGTAAAAGATTCATATTAACTCAATTAACAAAAATGATAGATTTTCATAAAGGTTCAATCTAGGTTCGTCCGAAAATTTTGATTTTTATATAGAAGACATAGTTTCATATACATAATTAAATTTTCAAACAAATTTGATCATACCATTTATTAAGCAGGATAGTATATTAATTACTATCAGTATAAAAATATAAAAATGATTATATTTAATTATTGCATAATTTAGTCAAAGAGTTATAAGCCTCAAGTGATCGTTATCACCTTCAATGCACGTATACTTTATTGATTCATAGATATTTAATCTATGTTTGACATGTTGTTGTCGTCATTCGTTTTGTTCCCATTCTTCCTAAGTTAGAATTAGAGAATACACCATCCACATCATCTAATTTGGTCCTCAGCGATAGATTGGTTCATTTTGGAGGAGTCCCATCAGACAGTTTTCGAGCACCAAATATCAAATTTTAATGTATACAAATCTTTAGTGATTTATCTCTTTTATGATGAGTAAAAGGTTTCTGCTCATCAACATTTGATTTCCGACATATATGATTTCTAATTGCAATTATTTACTTTCTTTTTATAATCTAACTCTGTGACTCATACCATAAATTAATTATTGGAAAGTGTCAATATGTTTGGCACAACGCATGGCGGAAGATACCAAACCATGCAGGGAATATGATACGTTTAAGATCTCCGAACTTTTTTTCCAAAAATTTTCTATCGTTGCCCTACCTCTACGGAGATTTTATTTTATAATATTAAACATTTTCTATAACATATCAACTGCGTTTATCACGCAGAAAATTTTTTACAAACTTTATCAATGTCGAAGAAAACAACTGTCAACATGCCCAAATCAATAAAACAGTACAACGTACTTGCAGAAGTAGGGCATGGTGCATATGGAACAGTATTTAGAGTATTTAATAAGCTGGATCGCCGTGCCTATGCAATAAAAGTTTATCCGAAATCAAATCTGCAAACGGAAAAGCAGGAGAGAGAATTTCAGCGCGAAATTGATGCAATGGCTTATATTAAGCACCCTGGACTCGTCGCTCTTCATGACTTTTTTGATGATTCAGATAATTTTTACCTTGTCATGGATTACTGTCATGGAGGAGAATTATTTGACTACGTTGTTTCTAAAAAGCGTCTTGATGAGCCAACAGCTGCTTTAGTTTTTAATCAAATTGTTCAAGCTGTAGAGTTTTGCCATTCTAATGGCATAGCTCACCGTGACTTAAAACCAGAAAATATACTTATCGATAAATTCCCTAAAGTTATGGTTGCAGATTTTGGACTTTGCGGATTTATTGAAGAATCAACGCTCATGCAAACATTTTGTGGATCACCAATATATTCTGCCCCAGAAATCATCCAAAGGAAAGCATATGATGGCAGATTAAGCGATGTTTGGTCACTCGGTGTCATTCTCTTCGGAATTGTTACAGGAGAACACCCTTGGAGAACAGAAAATACATCGGCAATGCTTAGCCAAATTATTCACGGCGAATTTACATTTCCAAGTTACTTATCTGATGATTGCAAAGATTTAATCTCAAAAATGCTTGTTCTAGAGCCATCCCAGCGCTGGACTTTGAAGCAGGTACTAGGGCATCCTTGGATTCAATACGAAAAGTTCTCTTCCGCAAGAAATACATTGGCAGGCAAAAAACTCTTAACTCGTGATGTTCCAACTGCTTCCGGACTTCCTCTATACAGGATTAGTGAAATATCACACAACCAAGCAACAATTAGATTTGATCATAATATTATTTCTCCGTTTGAAGAAGAAGACGGAGAAAATCCAACTAAGAACTTGCCAAGGCTCTCTGTTAGATCAAATTCGCTTGCAAACTTGTTGAATCCTGAATCTTCAGAAAATGGAAATGAATTGAACAAATCCAGCAATTACAGACTTATTGTTGGCAACCATTTGTCACTTGCAGGCAATAGACAAAGATCATCTAATGCTTTACTTCAACCAATGTCAACATTTGGAGATTGAAACTCTAATTTTGTATTTTTTGTTTTATATTTTAAATATATTATTGAGGCTTTATTTAATTTTATAGTTTTTCTCTTAATGTTCATGCAAAAGCGATACTACTTGCAATTTGAAAAAAATATTTTAGCAAATTTCAAAAAATATAAAATCAAAAATAATTGTTATAATTTAAATGAAGAAGTAATTTAAAACGATTTTATTTATGATCAAATTTTATATATTTTTTTGGATCAAATCCATTTTAATAGAATTTATATACTATTCATCTATTAGTAAGCACTACCGTATATTATTTTTTAAGCTATCTTATTTTTTGAACTTTTATTCAAATCTTTGGTCGCAAGAAGAATTGCATGATAAATAAAAACATTTAATCAAAGTCAATTTTATTTTTCATATTCAAATGGACTGAGTGTTAACATTTAACATTTTTTGCTAATTGTCGTCAAAAATTAGGCGTAAAGCAAAAATTGATATTTCATATGGTTTTATGATAGATAAGCATTATATTCCCACTCATTATATTCGTAATTTTTGAGGTTTATCCTTCGCTTTTAAGATCATTGAATTTGATTTTTATATAAAATAGTTATATATTAGAAAATAATATGAGTTTATGTGATATTATTTTTCAGAAGATTTCATTCTATATGCCTATGAAAAATACTCTCAAAACTAACTTTTTCCTAATTATAATTAAATCTAGAATATTGTATTATGCTTAGTATTATTTCATTTTTCTCATTCAATTTAGAATTTACAAATGTCAAAAAATTGAGAGCTGTCACTTTTGATGAATTTCTGTTTATTACACTATTAAAATATCTAATAACAGTTGACAATTTGCATTTCAAGCAATGATATGATGCTCAGCTAAAGATAGAAAACTCATTTTTCAATTGTGAAGTGTACGTTAAGAAATTTTTAAAAATGAGCAAATCTCTACTAGAAATAATCCCGGTTTTAGCAGATGCTACTATCAGTAGTTCAGAAATGCAAAGAAAATTAGCATTGTTTATCGAATTACTAGATTGGAACGAATTTTGCAAATATATCAACAAAAATTTAGATCATTTTCAGCATTTTCTTGCATTAGTTCACGACCTGCTTCTTACAATTGGACAAGAAATCATATCAATTCCAAAGCTTTCAAATCAAGATAAAATTCTCGATTTTTTAATAAAAATTTCGCAAATAAGTCCAGAAATGCAAAATTTTCTTGCAACAAACATACAATTTGAATCGATTTTACATAGAATTTTTAATAATATCGATTATACTGAATATTCACAGGTCGATGCAACGCAATTACTTCCATTTGTTAAATTCATTTACGCTATTGTTTCATCTCCTTCATTACTAGTTACTCAACAAGAATCGTGTAAATACTTATTTGATCATGTGAAATTTATTTTCAACTTTTCGAATTTATCTGCTTGGGGCTGTGCAATTATTGCACAATGCTTAAATTACCATGCATTTTCAATAGGTGTAATGAAAACTAGAACGGATTACTCTGAATTCTTTTTTAGAATTGAAAAGTATACAAATTCTCAAGATATTTATCTTCAGTTGTCTTCGATTGCAGCCTATGTTAAATTATCTCAAAATAGGCAACTTGCCTCTATTTTTGTTCACTTTGCAATTGGAATGTTGCAAAATGAATCATTATATCTTCCAACAACTTCTTTGGCTTCAAAAGTTATACTTGAATTATGTGAATCCTATGAAATTGATGATAATAATCTTAAACTTATTTTATCTAGCGTTTTGAAAAATGATGGATTCAATTCTTATAATATCATTGAATTATTGACTGAAATGAAAACATACCATTCAAGAATTGCATTTATAGTAGAAAAATCAGAATACATTACAGAATTACTCAACAAGATGAAAGACACTCAATATGATTTTATTGCTGTAGGAATTAGACATTTCTTACAGCTCTTGTCATTAAATAAGCCAGAATTTTATTCAGATATTAATAAATCTCATATATTTGCGGATTCATTGCAAATGCTCATTAATAATTTTCAGACATTATCAGAAATGAAGATTGAATCATTAGTTTTTATTATTATGACATATGTGATGTCTAATGGATTATCAGTTAATGAGAAACTTTTATTGAACGAGAATTCTAATCAAATTTTCGTATTATTCATGAAGTTAATTGAAGATTCACAATTGATATCTTCCATTTACTTTTGCAATCTCATTATCCAATGTATTCGAGAAAATCTAAATTGGGAATCTAGATTCGATCAAATTGCTGTTCAAACGCAACTTTTACCTTTAATTTCAACTTCTCTAACAAGATCATCCAACAAAAGCACACTTGAAACAACATTATATGTATTTAACTACTTTTATACAAAGAACTCTCATTTTATTGATGTATTTTCATCGTCACTTGCACATTCAAACCGCGAATTTAATAATCTTCAAAAAGAAAGTCGTATTGATCAGCAAAGTCTAATTAACTCGCTGCAAATCAAGCAGAATTTTCTTGTTGAAGAAAATGAGCAACTTAAGAAAAAGATTGCTGAGCTCGCAGAAACTAGCAATCAAACAGAAATGGAAAATAATCGAGTTAAAGGTAATGAATCTAAACTTTCAAATCAAATCAAAAATCTTTATAATGAAATTGCAGAACTTAACAAAGAAGGTGAGTATAATTCAAGGAAAATTAGTCTACTCACATCAGAAAATGATCAGTTAAGATCTTCTTTGTTAGCCAATACAACTTTGATTGAAAGATTAAATAATGAAAATGATGATTTGAAGAAAGAGATACAAAATTCAAAAGATATTTATCTGAATTCAAAAAGCATTAATTACTACTCTACTCAGAATAAAGTTTTGAGCCAAAATGTATTCTCTTTGGAATCTAAACTACAGCAATCAATGCAGGATCTTAATGAATATAGCCGAAAATCATCTGGATACCTTCAAGAAATCAAAGAACTAAAAGATGAATTAGAACAAATCAAAGTTGAAAATATTCAACTGAAAACACAAATCTTTGAACTTCAAAATGAAATTGAAGATAAAGATTCAGAAAATCATGGTCTTTCAATGGATGCACAACTTAACGAGATTAGATTACAAAGAGTTGAAGCCAAGGAAAACATGAAATCCAAATTACTTGATGATGCTTTATTGCAGAATCGAAAATTCAAAGCTGGATATTATCTCATGGCTCGTGAAAAGAGAAAATGGGAACACATATCAAAGTTTGGTTATTATTGTGAAAAGAACGCCAAAGAAACATCTGAGCAAGTTGCAGATATGATTGAAAAGACTACCATAAGAACTCTTGAAATCAATTAATTCATATGATGCTGCATCATTTAATTTATGTTTATATTTTCTTTATTGTTTAATAAAAAGTTATAAATTGAAACTGACTGAAACTGTGTATAACTAAAAAAACTATAGTTAATGCTTTGTTGTAAGAATTATTCTATAATTGAATTCACGAAAATTGTTTTCCCTTGATATTAGTCATTGACTAAAATAACATTACCCCATATAACTATTCTGTCCATAACGAAATATGAAAAATATATACTGAAGCTTAAAGATTAAATGAGCATTTTATTTTCTATATTTCCTATGAAGTACGTTAATTTTAGGTTAGTGTAGAGCTAGATAAGCTTTTCTGATAGCTTATCCTTATTTCTCTACGTAATTTTCTTGAAATCATTTTTCAATTACAAAATCATGAATCAAAAATAAATGAATATTAATTTGTGTACTAGAAGTGTTTAATCGATCATAAAATCAATGGAAGAATTATTGACAAAGATTTCAAAATTTCTCCATTTATGCATAAAATTAACTTTGTCAGAGAAAAATATGTTTATTAGTTATACTTATTAATGATGCTAATAAAATCGGATCAAAATTTAAGAGCAATTAGTAACGTGCAATTTTGTAAAGTTGTGGAGCACAAGAAGATGATAGATAACCTGAATGACATTATACAGAATGATAATCTACTCCGTGCTGAGTTAGATATGAAGTCTGTCTCCTCTGTAATTCAAATGCTGAATGTGCACATCAAAAATCAAGATAACAGAATTAAACAGCTTGAAAAGCAAATTCCTTTATTACTCCCGAAAGAATTATTCGATCGTGAAAAAGCATATGTACAGGGCCGTGTTGATACAATTGATAATAACTCCCAAGAAAATTCAATTCATATCAACGAAATTAAACAACAAATCGATAAAGACAAGAAGGAAATCAAGAAATACATTAACCAACAGTTTGATGGCTGCTTATTCCAAATCGGTGTTGAAAAAACATCACTTTCCGAACAAATTCAAAACGTAAACCTTCAAATCGAAGATCTCTACAA
Organism: Trichomonas vaginalis G3; assembly: GCF_026262505.1. NCBI lineage: Eukaryota > Parabasalia > Trichomonadida > Trichomonadidae > Trichomonas > Trichomonas vaginalis. Next base: position 15,932,782 of record NC_067203.1, on the reverse strand, counting down.
AATAACGAATGAACAGAAGATCCCAGACAGTATATACCATGGCTATGATACATTACAGAATCAACAAAAGCAAATAAACTCGATGAACAAAAAACTCGAAAGTATTTACGAAAAGTACATTATTTTGTCTAAGGGCCATGAAGAAATCAAGTCCACGGAAACGAAACCTAAAAACGACATTCTTCTTGATTCAATTCAAGCAGATATCGACACCTTACTTACAAAAGTCACCAATCTTGAAGAAGAAATCCAGCGATTATCTACATCTAAAACTAATAACAATTCCGATGACGAACATCCCGAAATCAACGAACGCGATTTATCACAAAAAGTTTCATTCAATCGTAAAGAAACAACTGCAGAACAACAAGAATCACAACCTATCACAGCTACTATTACATTCGATCCTTCACAACTGGAAGATCTCAAACAGAAATTTGAAACACAAAACACTGTTGTCACAGATTGCCACCGTAAGATCAAACAGTTGATCACAAGGATCCGAATCTTGGAGTCACATAACAACATCCATGAACCTCTTTCTACATCACAAACTAGTAGTCAGATTTCAGAACAAGTTTCAGCAAGTAATTCTATGCTTGAGATTCAGAAGATGCAAGTTCCTAACACTTATGATAAGAACGAGCTTGTTTCATTAGTTTGTAACCAAATTAAGAAAGAATTTGATTTTGATAACTACCAAAAGAACTGTAACGATCTTAAGAAGACCAACGTTGAATGTCTTAGTTCTCTTGATCGTAAGGTCGACCGCCAATTTGTTGAACGGTTATTTGACAAATTCCGTACTATCATCAACGGATTGAACGAAAACGTCAACACATTGGCATCAAATATCTCCGGATTCGCATCATTGAAAGATGTTGAAGAACTGGCTAAAATTATCAAAAGCAGCCAAAATGAAACACAGTGTTCAGCCGGAAAGCGTGGTCAAGTTTGTCTTTTCTGTGGAAGACCGCGTACATCTGTCACTGGACAAATCAGTCGTTCACAAGCAGTCAAACTTGGATTTCCACCAACAGCACATATTGGTAGTGAAGGCAATGTCATTTATGGAGATATTTCACTTGGAAATACACAATCACAGACATTTAATCCATTACCACAGTTAATTTCTTCTCAATAATTTTCTTTATTTTTTACTTTGTTTTGATTTTTTGATTTTTTTGATTATTTGATTTTGTTTTTGTTTGTTATTGAAATTATTTTATTAAAAATATTGATGTGATGTATATTTACATATTTTATCATTGCAAATTCAGACTCTCTATCATGGTTTTTGTCTTCATACCTTATCTAACCCTCGATATCTAAGATAATTAAATAGATGACTTAGAAGACTTCACTATTGAAAATTAAATTAAAATTATTCATGAATTCTTTCTACAAGCAGCATAAAATCTCCGAAAGTCACCATTGACTGAAATAAAGCATTAGATGATCTTTGTCTGTTGTTTATAAGCGACATATGGTTACTAACAATAATTATGTAACCTCGACCTTATCTTTGTGAAACATATCGATAAGTATATTTTCTAGATTTAAGTCACGAAGAGAAAATTTTACAAAAAAAAATGGTTTTGATTCAACTCAATAACCAAATTCTGCAGAGAATCAATAACTACCAGGCACATGACAAAGTTATTTTAACAATTAACAATGTTGAAATTGTTCTCACAAAGTCATTTGCAGTTGCAATTTCGCAAACATTTTATTCGCAATATCTTTTAGATAATGATGTAGCTAAAATTAATATACAAACTGAAGTAAAATCAGCAGATACGTACAATATTATAAAAGATATTCTTCAATACAATAAAACAGAAATTGAATGCAACGAAACAATTTTGCAAGACCTCTTTCATATCGGAATGGCTCTTGAAATACAAGAACTGACAAATTTATATAAAACACACATTATTGATCAAATGAAAATTGACGAAAATAATTGCGTTAAATTACTTGAATTTTATTTCGATATTTCGTCAAATGAAAAGATTTTAGAATGTATTGATTATATTTCATCACATTTCTATGAAATTCACAAAGATCAGCTCAAATCAATTTCGAAAAAACTTGGAATTGACATTCTTCAAAAATTATTTAGCAATGATAAGCTTGAACTTGATGACGAAGATTCTTTCGCAAACTTTATCATTTCTCTTACTAAAGAAAGCATCGAATTTTATCCATTGATTGAAAACATTTATTTTGAGTTCTGTAATGAACAAACTATTAAAGATATCCAAAATTTAACAAATGTGAATAACTACCAGAATATTGTAAACTCATTTGGTGATTCATTATTGAGAATCAAGAATCGCAGCTCTAAAGATAGAAAGAAAATAATATTTAAATCAGTTACTAATTATTTCGAAAGCGGCAATGTCGAAATGTCTGCATCATCTATTTCTAGTGGTCACTCAGTTGATGTTATTAATAAATATAGAGATGGTGTTTATTTCTTAACAAATAATATTCCTAATTCATGGGTTCAATGGAAGATAAAGCAAAACTATGCAATTCAGCCTACTGAATATATTATTAGAGTATGTTTTAAGTCAGGGAGTGCTGTCCATCTTCAAACATGGAGAGTTGAAGGTACTACTATTAACGGAGAAACAAAAGTCATTCATGAAGTAAATCATTCAAATATAAGAGAAGGAGAAGTTCCTAAATTTTCATTAAATACAGATGACAAATTTATATCATTCAAATTAATCCAAACAGGCAAAAATGATTGCAATAATGATCATTTAGTTCTAGATGTTTTTGATTTTTCAGGAAAAATATATGAAATATAGGGAAATACGAAATCTCTTCTAAAGTTTTTTAATAGCTTCTACCAAACAAGAAATTATGTTTCTATCCTTTTTCATGATTAGATATAATAGAATCTGCTATTTAATTTCAATACCTGGTTTATGCATGCAAATATCATTTAATTTCTGACAGTATCTGATTATGTAACTTTCCTTATATGCATCTGTAATGTAGTTTAAAATATATTTGCATTTTGAGCAGTGATCATTGACGCATCTGAATTCTAAACTGTATCCTTGGTAACTTGAGCAGCCTAGACGCAGAATATTGTTTTTGAAACCTTGAACATAATTTGTAAAAAGGAGAAAAAATTGAGCAAAAAGAACGAAAAAAATATGAAATCAATGTGTATTCCACTGCAACTCCCCAATTTGGAGGTTGTGACTTTAGCACGTGGCTTGTAGACATTGAGGATTATGTCTATAGTTGTGTTTCCCACGTTCTCCGCTGTCATTAGGCAATCGGTTGCTACTCACTTCAAGCTCTTATAGCCACCCTTCCTATCTCTAAATTTTGAAAGATAATATTGTTTACAACCATCTCGTACCGCTCGATGTTGCACACTTTACTCAACACCTATATACTTAACTTCGCGAAAATGTAGATGAGTATTGTAGGGAGTAGGAAGACGTTTATTTTCTTGCCCTCTACGATAATAGTAACGACCTTTCCTTGTGTATCCGCCAGCAGGATATTAATTCATGTCTCATTTAGAAAAATAGTGAAATTCATATAATTTATATTCATAATGGTGAATTTTTATTTCTTTGATGAAAATAATACAGAAGATGCAGCTGTTGAAAATTTCGAAAGATAAGATATATTATTTGAGATTATATTTTTATCGATGAAACAATTTTCGGTGTAAAAATTAGAAATAGGATTTAAATCGTAGTTTTGTTTTAGATCAGTAAATGTAACAGATCCTACTGTACTTGTTACTGACTGTGGGTCAACATATGATTCTGAAATAGTCAAAGTGGAACTATAATAATATTGTTGAAACATGTCTTTTGCAGTGTTTCTTAAAAATACGCAGTGATCAACATTAGTTGTGTACCAACAACTAAATAGAACTTTATTATTGTCTGTTTCGCATTTATTTCCAATAACATTGCAGTAAGAGACTGTTTGAGTTAATGAATCTGAATTACTCCAAAAATATAGTGACTGACTATCAGTTTGATTATTTCCTTCGAAATTCGAAAAATTACAGGATCCTGAACTACCATCAAGAACACTATAATGTGATGAATATTGACTGCATTTATTGTTTGTAATGTTGAAATTCGAAATATGAATATCACCATGTCCAATAGCAATTGTAGAACTTCCTTTTGTTTCATTTTCACCGCATTCAGAAACTGAAACTTCAAAAGCGTAATTTTTATTAGAAGCCGATGATTTTACTGCTTGACAAAATGACAAATACCAATATATTGCTATTGACTTATAATAACAAGTTCGTCGTTGAACAAATTGGCCGTCTGTTTGACAATTATAGTAAAGAGATCCACCATTTGAGGTGGAACTGCAGTTATTAAATGCGGTTTCTTCAAGTAATGTGCAGATTTCGTTATTTCTTGAAATGTATATTGCACCGTTGTCTTTACAGTCTTCGAAGAAACAAATGAAAACATAAAAATTGTAAGAGCCGGTGGTGTTATAAAGTGACTCTCCATCATTTGTTTTGTTTAGTTTAGTAGTATCGCCAAAGTAGTCTGACCATGAGCTTCTTCTTCTTGAATTTTGCGTATTTAAACTGAGTTTTGATATAATTTGTGTTTGTTTTAGAGTTATTCAGTTGGTACAATTCATTGTTAACTTCGTTTTGAATATGTGAATTCAATCCTTGAAGATTGAAAATGATTTTGCGTATAAAAAAAATGACATAAAAAAATCATTAAATAGAACTTCCTTTCTCTGTTTCTGAACTAATACGAAATCATGGTCTTTGCTTTAACCATTAATGATTTCATACAGCAGATATAATATATCATACATAGCAATAATATATCATACATAGCAATAATATATCATACATAGCAATAATATATCATACATAGCAGAAAAGAAATAATCGCAAAAAAATGTCATCATACTTAGATCGAAATTCACAAAGCCAAACTTCGAAAGCAACTCAACAGAAAGCAGATTGAGCGGTAGGAATCAATTCCTTTTCACGTAAAAGCCTCGAAAATTTTATCACAATATCAAAACTAAAGCCAACCCTAACGATACAGCCCATGATTTCAGCTTAAGAATATAAAGCATTTCAGAGTAGTAAATGTTTTTGCCAATACCCAGGTTTTTATGTTTAATATGCAAAAAAAAAACTAATTTCTTGTTGTTGTTAATCTGCTTTTATCTTCATTAGATCTTAATGTAAGTTTTGCATACTAAATATTTATTATTTATTGTTTACAAAAATAATTTTGATTTGCATTCGATAAAACTCAACTCTAAATCAAAATTACTTAAAAACTTATACAAAATATCAATATAGCAAAAAATATGCCAATAAAATTACACTCTAAAATTTCATTTTTGAATTATAATGATAATTAGCAATCAAAAAATACGAAAGGAAAACATAATTACTCCCTCAGTAAATTTTGAAAGCTATGTATAATTAGATTTTGGAATATAAAGCAGAAATGAAATATTTTGATATATATTTGAAAAAAAAAGTAAAAAAAATTGAGTACTCAAGGGTTCTCGAGCACGTGAATGCGTTAAAACAATATGGTCATCTTTAAGCTTGCTCTTCCACAGCAGGATCGAATGCCTTACGGAATTCGTCTAATTCCTGAGTATCAACAGAGCCGTATCTGATGATCGCACATGCACCGCAATTCATTTGACGACGAACGGAACCATCCGCCTTGAAATGGGTGAGACCGAGAGCCCTACCGAGAAGTTCCTTCTTCTCGACAGTCTGGAGTTTGACATTGTGCTTCTTGCAGAGACCGGCAACGAGATTCTTGTAGTCTTTGTTTTCGCAATCGTCGGCTAAAAGGACAAGGCGAGCTTTGCCCTTGAGAATAGCTTTGATTGTGCATCTGATGCCTTTAGCAACATTGCCAGAAAGGTTAATCTGATGAAGACCGTGTTCAATGACTGTTTCCATTATGAGAAATGTCCAGCCATAACCGTTTTATATTGTCACTTTTTTAATTTCAATCATCAAATTTTAAAACATCGCTTTTTAGCTCATATTATTTAATTCTCATAATTTCATTTTTCGAATTCAAAAAATATTTAAAAAATCATTAAAAAAAATTCATGATTTTCAAATTAATTTTTAATTTATTGCAAAAATAAAAGATTTTTTACTATTTTAAATAGTGCACAAGAATTTAGATTTATTATTTGATCACTTTCTCCTGTAAATTATTTGAATGATATCGAAATTGAAATCATAAAATTGAAATTCATCATAAAATATGTTTTAATATATACATTTATCATGAAAATAGAAAGTAAAGTAATTACTAAAGTATTTATTTTAACATTTCAAACAAAATATTATATTATTCATTCGTTCTTAATTGAAACCTTGTTTTTATCTTCAAGTTCATTAAGAATTTCTTCATTTGTAAGATATCCATATTTAATCTCCGTCCATGGCGGATTGCATAGCTTTCTATGCCAAGGAGTTATGATTCTTCTCCAGTGGTAAGTATCTGCGATTTTTCCGTTCTTTGGATTCTTACGAGTATAATGAATTATTCCTGCATTTTTGATTTTGAGCTCTTCTGGAACTTTAATTAATTTTTCTTCAAAATGAGACTGTCTAATTCTCTCAATTCTTGTACGGAATAGCTGCATGACATTGAAATGTGTTACTATTATAACCGAACTAGGTGTAAGGGACATATGTTGTATAGAACCAATGATATAATCAACTCTTAAAGCAAGATCAGCGAGAGATTCTCCAGACGGAGGTTTCCAGTAGAATGCATCACGTTTTCTCAATTCAAGTGCACGTGAAAATCTTTCTTCTCTCTCACGATAAGAAAGTCCAGAAAGATCGCCGAAATTTCTCTCTCTAAGGAAACCATTTTTTATCCAATGAGCATTAGGGAGGTTGAGAAGTGCTGCTGTTTCCATCGCACGAATATATTCTGACACAATATATGCGCCAAATATCGGTGAAATGTTTTGCTTTATATAATTTCCTGTAATGATTGATTGCTGCTTTCCTTCTGGTGTAAGTCTCCACTTTGATTCGTGTCTTTCCATGAATTTATCAGTAAATAATTCATCATTACCTTTTCTACTTTGAGCAAAAGCGATATTTCCTTCGGCGGCACCATGTCTAACTAGAACTAGGTCTATTGGCATATTTAATATTCCTAATTTAACATCCGAGGCGTTGCGGAAAACAGAAGAAATCATTTGAAATCAAAAAATAGCAATCAACATAAAACAATACAATATTCATAATATAACATCTTCATATATAGTTAAACATATTCCACTGTGCAATTAACCATATAAACTCAAAATTAGTAATATTGGATTTGATAATTGGATCATAGTTCGTTCTAGTAACATTATATCAATCTGACATGAGGTTGTATAAAAGAAAAAGTCTTGTTTTTGAAATAAAAAAATACAAACAAAATTTATTAACAATATATTAAGAATTTTGAAGAATTTGCTTTCTTTCAGACAATTTTTTAGCTTTGTTTCTTCTCTTTGATATCTTTATTCGTCTTTCTTCTTCTAATCTTTTTTGAGCTTCAATTTCTTTCAAAATTCGTTCAGCAACCTTATTCAGATAATAAAATCTGTAAAAAATTGCACATCCTATAATAATAACCGATACAATGAGAGTATTGGAAAAATTAATAAAAATTCTAAGGAAAGCAATAAATTTTCTTTCAAATATAATAGGAATCTTTTCCTTATCCCATGTTTTGCCATCAAATGATACTCCTAGCCTTGATCTTCCAATTCTTGGTGCTACATCACATTGAACTTTCGTTTCACTGATGATTTCACCTTGAATAATCGTTGTCCCGACCATACAAAAGACACTTTGAGGGATAAACTTCGTTTTTGCCAATTTGATCGTAACTTTTGTTCTGACGATCGAACTCAACCTCCTTGGCTTGATTGATACTATGCTTGGCTTAGGGAATATGCACTGATTGTATCCATCGCCAACAAGACCAAATTGGCAAATACAAGTATCATCGACTAATTTTGCAGATCTATGACATGTAATCTTGTCATCTGTATTATAAATGCGTTTTCTCTTCTTGTTCTTTGCAAGTTCTTTCTTTTTATGCGTTTTTCCTTCAAAAAATATATCATCTGGGAAATGATCTGTTGTATTCTCATTGTAATAGTCTGAATCACTACCTAGTTTGATTTGAAACAGATCAAGACCATGCTCTTCAAGCTCTGTCAAATTAATTTTTGTAGGAGCGGGAGTAGCAACAGGAGTGCGTGTAAAATGATGTGGTTTGTGTGCAGAAGTCGATGTAGATGGCATATTGTCGTATTCATCAGTGATTTTAGTGTCTTCTTGAGGCCTTAATTGGTAAAGATACCAATACTTGTTATATGATGGTGATGGCGTAGGATATGGAGTTGGGGCAGGTGTTTCAGGTGGAACAGGCGTAGGAGATGGATATGGTGTTGGTTTAACAAAGTCTATAAAATCTGCTAAAACTTTTGGTTTGAGTTTGTCAAAATCTACGAGTCTTTTCCATTCTATTGGCGTTTTAGTAGGTGTAGGATATGGTGTGGATGTTGCAAGAGGCGTTGGTGTTGGTAATGCTGTTCTTTTTGGTAAATGCGCAACATTTTCTTCTTCATTGTTCACTTTATTAAAAATTGAATCGTCTTTTTTCGACTTTTTCTTCTTTTTGGCTCCTCCAAAGGAGAACAAAAAGAAAAAAATGACCAAAATCATTAAAATCCTTGTAAAAGTGACAAAATTTTGAACTCTTATTTTTAATTGGGGGTGTTATTAGTTACTGCCCCTAAAATAAAAATTCGTTTGTGAATTATGTCCAAGAATAGACTCGATTCAAAAACGAATTCATTAGAAAAGGCATTACCAATAGACAATGAAAATACTGGAAGCTTCACAGAAAGTTTTGATTTCGAAACAGAGGAAGAGGAAGATTTTGACTTAATAACAGATAACCAGATCCAAGAAAGCAACAGTGATAACATTAATGCAGAATTGATGATTGAACATGAGAAAAGCGTTGTTCATCATTCAGAAAATTTATCAAATTTCCTGAAATCCATTGCAGATCAATTAGGCATTAACGAAAATGACGAAGAAGAGTTGAAACGCTTAATTACAGCTAAAATACAAGATCTAATTCAAATAAAAAGTCCGATTTCTTCAAACCAAGTTAATACAAGCTCAATATCAGCAGAATCAATTGGATTTCTTGTTCAAAACAAAGAACATCGTGAGAAACGCATACAAGAACTCGAAGATGAAGGAAAAGAAAAAGCAAAATTACTTGATATTATGGAAAAAGAACTTGAACGTACAAAACAAGAACTATTAGATCAAAAGAACAGAGCAGATGCGCTAGAAGCCATTAATCTTAAGTTTGTTTCATTGGTTCCCGATGCAGAGACTTGGGATTCAGCATACAACGATTTAAAGGAAATGCATGAGAAAATCGATTACTTAGAAAACAATACCAATGATAAAAATTTCGAAAATATAATTGAAGAAATGAAAAGAGATCAAGAAGTCGCTTTAGACAAAATGCAGAAGCAAATGGATAACCAGGCAAAGCTCATCTTAGAATACCAACGCAAATTAAATACATATTCCAGTCCAAACATTGATGAAGATGCGATATACGATATCAGAGATAAAGTTTCAAATACTAATGACATGTTACGCTCTAGAATACAACAATTGAATGAAAAAGACTCTGAAAATGATGAAAAACCGATTTCGGAAAAGAAATCACAAAGTAAATCTAAAACACCAAAACCAATTAGGAAAAGACCGCCTTATTACGATGAGTCAGTTGATAAAGAGCTATCTGAATGTATTTGGATGGCTAGAACTCGCGAAATGCTTGCTTTAGAGAGAAGAATCAATCGAACAGACCAAGATATAGAAAACGCTTCAAATAGAATGCACTACATGACACAGGAGAAGATAATTAGCCAAAGAAAGATATTGGGAAACTCTAATCGCCAAAATCAAACAACTGCAATTTATCCTTCAACTTTATTATAGATTTTTTTGTAGTAAATTGTTTATATTGTTTAGTTATACTGTAACAAAATCAATATTTTTTAGTATGCTTGTTGAAAAATCTCGAATTTCGACTTAGGCTGACACATTGTGTCTTACAACCTATCTATATTCTACTATTTCATTACTTTTTGATTATTACTTTCTTTTCATTAATTTCTACTAATGTTAACATGGTATTGTCCAGATTATAAAATCGAGCACGGATCAATTTGCTCTTTTTTCAAATTTCTTTACTGCATAATTAAGAGCAGTTTCTCCATTTTTAATTTTTTATTAAAATTTGTACCACATGAAAGAAAATGTTTCGAAGTTTCTTTACTAATATTATTTACTGCAATAAGAAGAGCTATTATTCCATAATCACCTCTTGCAAACCAATTTCATTTTAGAATCAGAGCTAATCGGATAAATTATGTTGTCGAAAAAGGAGTTTTTGAATGCTTAACAATATAAGACATATCTTCTTAGAGGATTTTTATTTTGTAATATTCAATTAAATAAAAAACGCAATATTATACCTTAAATTTGTTGACAAAGAACTATTTATGAATAATTTAAATATAGAAGATATTTATAATAACAAAAAAACGGTATTTAAAACAAATTTGGTAATTCATTCAGTTCATCAAGAATAGGATCTTGATTTACTGATGCATTTCCTAATTTCATCAGCTTTGCCAGTTCTTCTTTTCTTCTTTTGTCTTGTTTCATCATGTCATCAGCGAATTTCGGAAGTTTCTTCTCTGGTTCATAACCATCAGAGCAGATTGAAAGAAATGCGTATATTCTGATGAATTCTGCACAGTTTTTGGCCGAAAATCTTCTAATTGGGAAGTCATTTATACTCATATCTTTAGAATTCTTGTTTGCGTTAATATTTCGCTCGAATTCATTGAACCTATGATTACAAACAACTCTGTAGAAGTTTCCACAAGGAGAAATGAAAATTTTCTTCGATGTATCTGATTCGTCGACCAAAAGCTTTAATCCTGGCAAATAGTTCATGAAAACAACAGTTATGATCGCGTCATCATCATGTTCGTATACAACTTCGAAAGAAGCCCTCGCTGTCCTTCGAATTTGTTTTGAAATGTTATCAAAAACATGGAGATCGTTGTAAGCGTTATCAAACGATACAAACGATATTTTGTAAAGTAGAGGTTCACAGTTTTTGTCATATTCTGTGAAATCTGGGTTTTCAACATATTTTATGTTATGAAACGCAGAAAGATTGATCAAAAACGTGATTGCGGGGTTATCTATAGAATAAGGAGGCATTTGAGGGTATTCTTCAAACGGAATTGAAGGTTTTTCAAGTCCTAATTCAGAATAAGTCAAAATCTTGTTCTTTGGCTCTTCCTGCTTCTGGTTTTTAGGATCATTAGGGATGTTCTTCAATTCAAACGCTTTAATTCCTGATCTTCCTCTAATTATTGCAATATATTTATCTTTTGAGTCGGTTTCGCCGAAAGTAAGGATCGAATTATTGCAAACTGAGTATGTCTTGACCTTTGAACATTGTTTCAATAACTCATTTGCTATTGATGGGTCAGTTGGAATTGTTCGGAGATTATCAAGGGTTAATTCCACGAAATCATCGGAAAAAGCCCTCTTGCCGTTATGAGGATCTTCTATGCTCATTATATCAATGAGATTCGAAAAGGAATAAGGATCAAATAATAATGAAGTCGAATTATAAGATAATTCAATGAAAACAATGCAAACAGATATAATATATGGTTCTGATTTCTTAATATTGGCTCTTGTAGACAAATGAAGCCTGAAAATCTCCATTACGGAATTTACTAATTTTGATTTAGCGAAAGGAAGCATCAGGATCGGTTTCAAGCATGACGGAGAATCATGCATTTCTTTTGTGATGTTTTCGTAAGCAATGTATTGAGCAATGTTGCATAATAAAATCGGTTCGTTCATTAAAGCACAATGAACCAAGCATTGCAAATCGCATACTAAGTGGTCGAAGTCTACCTTCATTTCCTTGCCAGAATTGAAGTCTTTCATCTCTTTGATGAAATTTCTCACTTGGAAATAAGAATTTTCAATAAAATTCGTCAATGTGTAGATCCAATGAGCTTCTGATAGACTGGCGAGGTTGATAATGATTTCCTTGAGCTCAAAACCAATGTTCGGCTTCCTGGCAATGAGATTTGCCAATCTTGTGTCCAAATTTCCGATTCCTACATGAGATTTTACAATCAGTTTGTTTATATTAGGAATTATGACTTGTAGGAATTGGTCTTTGAGGTATTTTATGAATTTTTTTTCCCATTTCGATAATTCATTAAATTGACCGAGAGAAACAAGAGAACAAAGCTTGGCAATACTATTAATTTTATCAGCAAGCTTAAAATCATCCATTTCGCTCGTAGAATTGAATATTGACTCTGAAAAAATTTCAAATACAAAATCTAAGTTGAAAGTTTGTACATATTGATCGTCAAGGTTCGAAAACTTTGAGATTATAGTATCAATACCTATCTGGAAGAAGTATTCGCCCAGTTTTTTGTCGTCTTTCAGCATTTCTCGCGTAACAAACAAAGAATGAACGATAAAGTTTCTTTCTACGGGATCTGTCGGAAAACTGAAGAAAGACTTGAATAAACTGCTGATGAATTGACGTAATTTTACTTCCATTTGAACATTTCCTTTGGAAAAATATTCTAAGAAGTTTTCTATGATTTCTCTGCTTTGCATATTATCTAAATAAGTGATGAAATAGTATTTAATAAATAAAGCAATGAATTTTTGGCTTATATTACTTGTTTGTGTTTGATTAACTATTTCGAATATCGCTTTCATCGAAACGTACCAAGTTACTTTATTCAATTTTCGTTGTGGGTATTTTAAGTGATTTTCGAATACATCATTAACAAAATTTGAAAAAATAGTAATTAAATTGAAGGCTTTTTTGCTTTCTATTACTTGCAAAACATCCGGAAGCAAGTATATAATTTGCGTTATATAGTCATTATACTCTTCATTTGGAACGAAATCGATTTCAGTTTCATTAAGTAGCCAATTTCTCAAAACTTTGATGGTATCTTCAGCTTTGTCCTCATTATATAACGCATATATAAATGCTTGAAGATGCATTTGACAGAAATGTTTTGATTTGAGTTTTTCTTTCCATTTCTTGTCATTTTTAAAAGAATCAACAAAAGCTGCTGCAAGTTCTTTAGATGTGGAATGCAAAAGAGAAAAAATTAAATCTTTCTTCCCTTTGATTTCCATCTAAAGAAAGATCAAAAAATTGACACGTAAATATGTCAAAAAAGTTATCAGACTCAGGATCTTTCATATTGTAATCATCTGCATAATTAGACTATAACATTGCTATTTTTATAAAGGAGAAACTCATTTTTAGACCAAAAAAGTGGAACCTGAGAAGAAGTGTATCAACTCGAACCATCATATCTAAGCTAAACATGTTTCAACCATTAATGTTCATCCATAGGGCACCTTAATAATGCAGTTGTACATATATACTACCTCATAATTTTCTGGATCATCAGATTAAATTTACACCATTACTTCAATATTTGCCTGTTTATATATTGAATAATGCATATAAATAGATAGAAAAGAATATATATAAACTTTGCTCATCGATATTTGATATTTCGTGAAACTAATATCCCTTTATTAAGGAATAACCATTCTACAAAGTTTGATTATAGTAATATATTTTCTCAAAATTGCACCTTATGTATAAAAATATTGTTTACTATTTAGAATTTGGAATTATAAAAATTAATTTATGCATAAAAACATTTTCAACAAGTTGAAAATACTATATTAGCAATATTGAGCGTTTTTCTGTCAAAGACTTAATCAAATTACAAAGATAATTTAAGTTAAATATACAATTTGTTCAGTAATTATTTTTTGGGAGAATTCAACTTATATAATACGCGTTGTGAAGGACGTATGTCAAACTTATAGCCTCAATGTTTTTTTATAAAATAATGATAGATATTAGCAATTGTAATGGATCTTATGTGGTGTAAAGTGAATATTCTTGTAAATTATTTCTGAATATGAACTAATAAACGGAAAATACTATTCGGCTACCAAATTGTAATTTAAAAATTCGATTTCAAGGACTATTATTAAAGACTTGTAAGTATGGTCTGATTCTGAAATAATTCTTTGCTGATAAAAAGTTCTTTGAAGAAGGTTTCCCTATGAAAGTTCACATTCCCATTCGTAATAAAAATTTTACACTTTTCTAATTTGCCGCGTCAAATGTCAGGCGGGAGGCTATCAACTAATTAAAGATTATATAATGTTATTATATAATGGATTAAAAATACAATAGAATGTCAGGCGAAAATGAGGGAAAAAGTGAGAAAAAGTGGCTTTTCAGTTTTCAATTTTTAGTTGATACACCTCTACCTGAGAATATTGCTTCTGCTTTATCTGATCATTGAAATAGAATTGATACACGTTATTAGTATGAAACAATGGCATACTAGGGATTAAAAAATATTAATATTACAAAAATCCAATCATTCGATATTCAACTCATTCTATGAGTCCATCCACACTATAACTATACTTTATATGTCAAACATAATTAGACTCAGATGGGCATAAGTACAATTATCTTTTTTATTAATTATTTTGAAATGATAACAAGCTTGCTATTAAAATTCTGTATAACGATTCACGCCGATAAATTTAATTTGAATAGTAATCTGACAATGAGATTATCAGACTCAAATGTCAAGAAATAATGATAATTATCATTGAAATCATATTAATTACTGCATAAAAATAAAGAATATAATATTATTTTAAAAAATGAAAAATTCATCAAATTACCCTACTTTTCCAACATTTAGAAAACATGCATGACCCCCTACCCAGGGTCCAAAAATTGGTATTTTCTGCGCTCAGGCAACATGAGTTTTTGGGCCGCCAAATGAATAGCTCAAATAGTTTCCTCATATAGAGACATGCTTATGCTTAGAGTTTGAAGGGAATCTAAAGTGATTTTTTTCTGCATTTCGAAATCTAATGCAATCTTAAAATCATGATTAAACTGCGAATCTGGGCGCAATTTTTTAATATGTTAATATATGAAGGTACTCCTACTACTGCGAATGCTTCAAATGAAAATTCAAGAAATCAGATTAATTTGATCACATTAGTATAGTAGTGGTCAATCCAAAAACTCATATGTTGATATATAACCTATAGAGATGATAATTATCGACTCTTCATTGAAATGCATAAGATTTAATAATCTCATAAATATTCTTTTTAATTTTCAGTATTTCGTGTGCATTTAGATTGCATATACCTATATATGATATTTCTAGAATGTTTTGGTTAGATATTAAGTTTTTTAGATTAATATTTTAACATTTTGATAAAACAAGCAATTGTTCCATTTTGGAATCGCGATTGAACTCTAGTTTGACTAATATGATGTTGTATGATCAAATAAATTCTAACTTCATGAGATAAATTTTGAAATTAGAAAATGCGATATCTGACTCAAATATTTATCTGAGCACATTTAACATTCAATTATAAACTAAAGTAATATACAGCAGATTCGATTTGGCTTATATTTTAAATATTCAACAAATAATCTTATAAAATTGTGCTATTCACGTTTCTCAAAGATGAATTAAGCATTTACAACTTGTGCATTGATGGAATTAGATATGGATTCTAATGTTAATCGATATTTTGTAAATTGATATATATTTTATCATGGTTTGACATTTGATCGTGTTGAAACCGGAATTGCAATATGCATCATCTATATATATAATTGTCAAAATATGAGCTATAGATTTTTAAATTATGCTCCTGATTATGAGTGACTTATATGATTATATTGAATTGAGTAGTAAGAATCATAAATATTAGAATATTACGATAATGTATTATAACCTTATAGAAGCTTAAGGCTAAAAATGATGATGAAAATGTAGCTCAAATTTAAGTCTAAAATTTTGAAAAAATTAAGTGCTTATGATAGTATGACGATATTGGTGTTTGAATGTAAGAAATTAGAGATGTATTAGAAGCATTATGAGAAAATAATAAGATATAAAAACAAATTTTATGAAATAATTTAAGTTATAAGAGGTATTAACATTGGTAATGTGTGAATAAGATAGTAGAATTGTATTGGATCTTTGATTAGTATTTTATAACAATTTATTAATGTAGATGTGATTAGAATGTTGGATTTCAAAGGAGAAAGCGGATTGTTCACTCTTGTTGGTCTGCATGTGTCATTCCGGGAGACATTGCCTGTGCATGTCTCCCAGAATGGCATACTGTTCCGCATTCATAACTTGAATGCGGAACTTTGACCGACAAGAGTGCATTGTGCACTCTTGTTGGTCTGCATGTGTCATTCCGGGAGACATTGCCTGTGCATGTCTCCCAGAATGAAACAATTTATTGCAATCAGAATACGATTGCAAAACTTTGACCGACAAGAGTGCATTGTGCACTCTTGTTGGTCTGCATGTGTCATTCCGGGAGACATTGCCTGTGCATGTCTCCCAGAATGGCATACTGTTCCGCATTCATAACTTGAATGCGGAACTTTGACCGACAAGAGTGCATTGTGCACTCTTGTTGGTCTGCATGTGTCATTCCGGGAGACATTGCCTGTGCATGTCTCCCAGAATGAAACAATTTATTGCAATCAGAATACGATTGCAAAACTTTGACCGACAAGAGTGCATTGTGCACTCTTGTTGGTCTGCATGTGTCATTCCGGGAGACATTGCCTGTGCATGTCTCCCAGAATGGCATACTGTTCCGCATTCATAACTTGAATGCGGAACTTTGACCGACAAGAGTGCATTGTGCACTCTTGTTGGTCTGCATGTGTCATTCCGGGAGACATTGCCTGTGCATGTCTCCCAGAACGAGACAATTTATTGCAATCAGAATACGATTGCAAAACTTTGACCGACAAGAGTGCATTGTGCACTCTTGTTGGTCTGCATGTGTCATTCCGGGAGACATTGCCTGTGCATGTCTCCCAGAACGAGACAATTTATTGCAATCAGAATACGATTGCAAAACTTTGACCGACAAGAGTGCATTGTGCACTCTTGTTTGTCATCCACTATGATACTTAGAGAAAATACTTTACTTACATTATTTAAAATATTAATTTCCCTATTTAATATTTATTTATTATTTTTTGTGCTTTATATTCCCTATGGCATGTACTGAACTATTTTATAGACTCTACCGAGCTATCTCCACATATAAACTTGACAATAACACATATATACTCTCTTCATATTCTAGTCTCATGACACATATTATTGCAAAAGCTATATTTATACACATCTCATAAAGTCTCATTTTAGCCCTATCTAAGCGTTCAAAACCTATTTTCCCCACGTAATCTGATTCTTCAGGCTCCGCTGATTCGATTTCTGCTGTCAGATCGTGAAAATATGAATCACATAACAAGATAAACACAAGTTACCCAACTTGATATTTTACGTAAAAAAACTCTTTAAGTTCATGTTCAAACAACATCATTTTAGAAAAATTCAATTTTTTCCAAAAGTGTGTGAATTCAAAAAGTCACAATATATCTAGTTATTACCCAGTATTAATTTTTTAATTTAGTTTTTGAGATATTCATTTTATAATACGTATTATTCAGAAAATTAAATACATTTGTAAGGGAAAACGGAATTAATAACAAATATATGAATATCGTGGAAGAGTCAATTTGAAGAAAACATTATTATTTTGGATTTGTGTTTATCTTGTTATGTGATTCATATTTTCACGATCTGACAGCAGAAATCGAATCAGCGGAGCCTGAAGAATCAGATTACGTGGGGAAAATAGGTTTTGAACGCTTAGATAGGGATATAATGAGACTTTATGAGGTATGCTGTATAAATATAGCTTTTGCAATAATATGTCATGAGACTAGAATATGAAGAGAGTATATATGTGTTATTGTCAAATGTTTATATGTGGAGATAGCTCGGTAGAGTCTATAAAATAGTTCAGTACATGCCATAGGGAATATAAAGCACAAAAAATAATAAATAAATATTAAATAGGGAAATTAATATTTTAAATAATGTAAGTAAAGTATTTTCTCTAAGTATCATAGTGGATGACAAACAAGAGTGCACAATGCACTCTTGTCGGTCAAAGTTTTGCAATCGTATTCTGATTGCAATAAATTGTCTCGTTCTGGGAGACATGCACAGGCAATGTCTCCCGGAATGACACATGCAGACCAACAAGAGTGCACAATGCACTCTTGTCGGTCAAAGTTCCGCATTCAAGTTATGAATGCGGAACAGTATGCCATTCTGGGAGACATGCACAGGCAATGTCTCCCGGAATGACACATGCAGACCAACAAGAGTGCACAATGCACTCTTGTCGGTCAAAGTTCCGCATTCATAACTTGAATGCGGAACAGTATGCCATTCTGGGAGACATGCACAGGCAATGTCTCCCAGAATGAGACACTGCGACCGTCAGGAGTGCATATTATCATCAAAAATTCAAAAAAAAACATTTTTCTTTTTTCTTTGGCGAAAAATGTACTTATTTTTTTCGAAATTTTCGAAATATGATTTTTTCGGGAGACTTTTTCAAAATTTTAATATGATAAATATGAGTTATTTTATGTTCTCTATTTGAGAGTCTGCTTATTTTTGAGTATTGAGCAAGATTGAAAAATGAGAATATTTAGGAACATAATAAATCGATTTATCTCGTCATGTAGTTCATATTTTCGCGTTCTGAGAGCGGAAAACGCATTTTTTGAATGCGTAGATTCCGAATCACACGGAAAAAATAGGTTTTAATAAGAAAAATAGACAATTTATGAAGTAACAAAGCACATAGTATTATAAAAAAGAAAAACATTTTTCTCATATGAAAGAAAATATAACGTATTTTTTACAGAGCGTAGGTATATATCGAGCCAATTCACACCATAAATTCTTTTCTCGTTCTCGGGCCTATAAACAACCTGAGGTGCACAACAATATTAACTTATACTGCTGTTATCTGGATTTGAATCCTCAATTGAGAGAATTCCAGATAACTTCAGTATAAACAAACCATATACATGTTTCCTCCTTGCTTCTAGGCCAAGCATAACAAGTACATTACCTTAGAGCAAATCTCATTCGGAGTTTCTCATTTAATGAGAGACTCCGAATGAAATTTGCCTATTTGATTAATATCGTGCTTTATGAGATGCAAATTCTGATGATAAATATTGATCTAGAGCTTATATAAGATGCGAAGAAACTTCAAAAAAAGCTAACCGGTAAAGACAGCAACTTGCAACACCAAGTTGCTCACGTAGTGATTACAAGCATATCTGCAAGGCAATGTCCTCAGGATGCAGAACTTTGCCTGCAATCAGAAAAGAGATTGCAGCAGAGTAACCGGTAAAGACAGCAACTTGCAACACCAAGTTGCTCACGTAGTGATTACAAGCATATCTGCAAGGCAATGTCCTCAGGATGCAGAACTCTGCCTGCAATCAGAAAAGAGATTGCAGCAGAGTAACCGGTAAAGACAGCAACTTGCAAAGTCAAGCAGTTTCTGAGATTTTGATTTATAAATCATAAACCTTCATGCTTGATGATTTTGTAGAATTGTTAACTCATGTCATCAGTTAATGCTCACCTAAGGGAGGTGTTTTGCGGGAGCTGGGGGTATCTTGGTGAGTACTCAGGAGGCCAAGAAGGGCACCCCAACCGACATTTTGCTGATGGATTGAGTTCGCAACCATTTTTATAACCGTAAAAACCGTCGGGACAAAACAACTTGAATAATTGAATTTTTTAATGATAATGATTGTGAAATAACATGTAACTATAATTTAAGAATGCCATATTTTTGTTAAAAAAAATTTCGAAAAGTGAGAGATTTTCCGTTCTAATAAATATATTTGATAACCGGGGTGTCCCCCGGAATCAAATAAATTATCATATCGAGAATCGGAGATCCTTGCAGTTTCGATTTTTTCGAAAAGTGAGAGATTTTCCGTTCTAATAAATATATTTGATAACCGGGGTGTCCCCCGGAATCAAATAAATTATCATATCGAGAATCGGAGATCCTTGCAGTTTCGATTTTTTCGAAAAGTGAGAGATTTTCCGTTCTAATAAATATATTTGATAACCGGGGTGTCCCCGGAATCAAATAAATTATCATATCGAGAATCGGAGATCCTTGCAGTTTCGATTTTTTCGAAAAGTGAGAGATTTTCCGTTCTAAAATATATTTGATAACCGGGGCGTCCCCGGAATCAAATAAATTATCATATCGAGAATCAGAGATCCTTGCAGTTTCGATTTTTTCGAAAAGTGAAGATTTTCCATTTTAATAAATATATTTGATAACCGGGGTGTCCCCCGGAATCAAATAAATTAGCATTACTAACATTCCTTTTTTATTTAAAATTTTCAATTCTTAAAACAAAGTTTTACTTCTATTTAATTATTTGCCATGAAAGTATAGAACATTAAAAATTTATCCTACTACCTCCACCCTTTAATACCTTCAAAAAAATTATATCTCAATTTATTTTCTATCTTTATATTGATGTGCTTATTCAAAAACACTAAATCATAAGTCTTCAGTTCTCAAAATACTCTCAAATTATCTCATTGCGCATATTTTGAAATTTGATAATTTTAAATTGTTAAAAAATTCATTAATCACAGTAAAATATCTATATACAACAATTAACTAACCGATTTCACATCTTGAACATTCGCATTTATTTAATATATTTGAATATCATTTACATCTTATTGAATTAGATCATAAATCACAGTTCCTTAATATACTATCTAGCTAATCATTATTGTTGCACAACTTACATTTGATTAAACACACGTGTATAATTCTGTACAACTCATATCTCTATCAATACTTTATTTATAATCAAAACAAAGGTTAAAATTGTATACCCTGTCACTGTAGAGTATTCTCCCAACTTTAAAGTGAAAATCAAAATTTGATATTTTAGTAATTTCATGTGAGATCGTTATTTTATAGGAAAACATACTGAAAATGTTTATAAGATGTTTCTCTATCATATGCCAAAATATCATGGTTTAAATGCTCTCCTAAGTGTCTATAACTGAATTTTAGGGCAATAACCTTATTCTAAATGTTGGGAAAGTAGGGTATTGGATAAATAATAATTATTTGAAAATATTTTGTTTGGATGATCATTCGAACTGCCTATAAAATGTGCATATTTATTCTATCATTTTCCTTGACTTTTTTCAATTTTTATGACAAATCGAAAAAATTCATCAATATAACAACGAATGATTTCAAAAAAGTTGAAAAAGTTGAAAAACATCATATGTGCATTCGGAAATAACTCTCTCCAGACACACTTGAAATTTCTCATTATTGTTTTAATATATATATACTAAGGACAAACATTTTTTATTATATAGACATAGATATAAAAGGATATAGATATGAGGCTGAAATTTCAAAATGCTTTGCATTTTTACATGAATTCGATAAACCACAATCATCTTTAAATGCAATCGAAGGTATCTTACCTTGCTCAATGATGATCTTCTGAGCACTTGATGGAGCTGAGAAAGAACCGCACTTGCGAAGAAGACTGCAGCCATCAAAAGCTTGGTCACCGATGGTTTTGATGCTGGATGATGAGAAGAAGACGAGATTGAGATTTTTGCAGTCTTTGAATGCTTGGTAGTCTATCTTCTGGATATTGTTGCCGTTGAAGAAAACTCTGATAAGTGATGGACTGCCCATGAAAGCACATTGACCAATCGTTCTCATCGTCATAGGAACAATGAAGTTCTTGACTCCACTGTAAGGAAGGAAGACAATGAGATTTGTTTGATCGTAGTCTGTGAGTGCGCCGTTCTCAAAACGATATCTTTGATCTGATGGAGGCAATATGATTTCTGTGAGACTGAAGCATTCGTAGAAACAGCCACCATCAACTCTAGATAGGGTGCATTCGCCATTCATGTAGACAGTGGAAAGAGATGTGCAGGTCTGGAATGCAAAACTTTGGATGTTGGAAAGAGTACTAGGAATGATGAATCCTTGGAGAGATGTGCAACCATCAAATGCATATGGTCCGATCACTGAAACACCGATCTTCAGAGTGAGTTTTTCAAGAGATACACAGTACTGACAGAGTTGCTGAGGAATAGAAGAGCTAATTGTGAGTTCACTAATTGATGAGCCCATGAAGCACTTGATGTCAACTACACAGCCACTGTTTGCAAGATTCGCTGTGCTCAGACCACTATAAAAGAATGCATAAGCACCAACAGAAATCAGGTTGATCATGCCAGAGATGCCAATATCTCCAATGTGTGGACAGTTCGCGAATGCATACTCACCAATAATCTCGATGGATGATGGAAGTGTGATGTGTTCAAGATTTTTGTTGTTATTAAAACAGTAGTTAGGAATGGATTTTAATTTATTTCCTTTGAAGGTAACATTTTTCAGAGATCCGCAACGATCGAATGCATTTATCCCAATCGAGACTAATCCAGGTGGAAAAATAATGGATCTAATAGTAGAAGATTGAAAGGCCTGCTTTCCAATAGTCATGTTAATTTCAGGATCTTCGCTCTGGAAAGTAACATCTCGAAGTTTTTTATCCTTAAATGTGAGATCACTAATACTTTTACAATAATTTATAATCGAAAGATCATTGTCAGTATTTGAACCTGTGTATAAAATCAATGTTTCTTTATTGTCTTTATATGTAAGGAAGTTTTCTGAATAAAAAGCTGGACTAAAAGAGGTGATGTTAATTTCGCCAGTCCCAGTGAATGCTCCATCACCAAGTTCTGTCAATGTTTCAGGAAGGGTTATTGATTTAAGTGAACTACATCCAGAGAAAGCTGAAGCACCTATTGATGTCAACTTTGGTGGAATGTTGACGTTTTTCAGAGCATAACAATTTGAAAACATATTCGAAGGAATTTTTGTCAATTTTTCATCTAATGTTACTGATACTAATTTTTTACAGTATCCAAATATCCATGATCCAATAAATGTAATTTGATCTGTAAATTTAAATTCTGTTATTTGAGAACCAGCAAAGCACCAATTTTCAAGAGATGTCACATTTGATGTTAGAACAATTTTACTGATATTACCATATCTGAAAGCAGAATTACCAATCCTTTTAATGAAAGTCGGAATCTGATATGTTCCAGTAAGCGCTGAACTTACGTAGAATAAAGTTGAAAAATCCGATCCAGAAAAAATAGAAGTTCCATCAGTTTTGTAATATGGATTTCTCTTATCAATACTAATACTAATAATCGGGCAAGCTTGGAAGCATGATCCATCTTGCATTCTTAATTTTGAAGGAATTGTAAAATATTTCAATTTAGTTGTTGAGAATGCATCTGTTCCAATATAAGTCAAATTAGAGTTTTCGCCAATTGAAATCTCTGTAATTCCTGAAGACTGGAATTCATTGTAATCAGTGCTATCCCAGTCAGGAATAGTTTCAAGAGAATCAGGAAAATCTATCCTTTGTAATGAAAAAGTATTATAGAAACAGCCTGTTCCAAGAGCTGTAATACAGGGTGGCGTTATTATCGATTTTAATTTTGTACAGTTATAAAATGCTTTATTGTTTAATTTTAATAATTTTGTGCATTCGCCCATATCCACTGTAACTAATACTGATTCTGAGAAGCAGCCATAGCAAAGTGTTGTTAAAAGACTTCCTTTGCCAAATATAATAGATGTAATCGTATTTCTGCATAAGTAGAATGGACTTAGTTCAACTCTTGCACCTCCTTGGATCGTAGTACACTCAGGGAGAATTGTATATTCTCCACTGAGTTCTTTTGGTGCAAATTTAAGAATTGTTTTATCATCTGAGTAAGTGACTCCTCTTTTATCATTATAGGCAAGAAAAAATAAAAGGATATTACTCAGAAATTAAAGATTTCAACCATATTGAAAGATTTAACCTTAAAACAGGATCCATATAAAAACACGATATTGCATCCAATTTATCAACAACGCTCAAGTTTAAATAAGAAATTAAAAAATAAATCAACTCGTCATGTATTATTGATAGCAGTTGCGCGCTGGTGTAAGCTGAAATTGCTAAATTTAGTCTCATCTTTTCCTGCCTGAGAATGAGCTCAATAAATGCACTAACATAACACAGAATATTTGAACAAAAGACAACTTTTGCGTAGGTGATGCAATGCGATGAAATTGCATTTTAAATTCCTTTATCTGCTATAATTTTCAGGCATATTTGCAAATTTGATGATTACTACAGTATAAAATTGTAACCACCTTGTGCTCAATTCAGATTTAGCTTTATCAGAGTTGGCAAAGAATTTAGCATTTTCCGTTTTAATGTCATTTGACTTCCATCATTATACTTTCAATAAGATAATTCTATTTCTCCTTGCGAAAAATAAAAAATCTTTTCTGAAGCGACTAAAAAAGTTGTCAACTCAAAAAGGAGTTCTTCAATTTTTCAGAGATTTTTATGGGTGCCCTATAGACGATAGACCACCCTCAGAAAAGCACTTTTAAGGTTATTTCTGTTAAGCTTTTATCTCGTTCAAGAGAGAGATTTTTTGAACTTTACCATATCATAATGCTTAGTTATATTATGACCAATCTCTACGATTTTGAAGATTTAAATTACGTTGAGAATTCATCGATTTTTTGATTTTTTGATTTTTTTTCGAGTTTTTTTGATTTTTTCAAAAAAATAAAAAAGAAAGAAAATAAGGAAGGCATATAGTATTTTCATTAAAAACAATTATTACAGTAAACAATGTCGCCAATTATTGGTTTTTTGAAATAATAAATTTGAAAAATGAAATATTGAGCATATATTCTACCCAATATCAATTGACTGATTAAATACAATATATATCTTTGCTTTATTCACTTTGATTGCTTTTGTATTAAAAAAACCGTAAAATTTGGCGGGATTTTAGCTCTTCCTATGGAGTATTCTATTCCAATCATGGAAGGATACACAATTGAAGAGATATTAATAACATATAAAGCTGATGACTGCCAAAAAAGGGTCTATCATCGGACTGTTTATTCAAATAAGAAACCTTTTTCGCATTTCATTAATCTAAACCAGCTTAATTCAAAACAAGATCATTCACAATCAAATGTTAAGGAAGAAACAATATTCAACGTCAAATTTAAGCCTGGAGTTCCGTATAGTGACGTTGTCAAGAATCTTCATACTTACATTTCTCTTATATCTGGTGCAGGATTTTCAAAACACATCGAATTGGCATCACTCCTAAACTTTCATTGCCCAACAGAAACTACATTACTTGCGCATCTAAAGAGCATATTGCCAGATCTTGAGAAAGTTGCAACAGCAAGTTGTGAAGCTAATATACAAGAAATTCTTAAACATGATTCAGAATACAAATTTAATGTTTCATTAGATTGCGCATGGAGTTCTAAGCGCGATGCTTTACATGCCGTCATTACGCTTATAGATATAAATACAAACAAAATATTAGATTTTAGAATAGTTTCAAGGCATCCAGAATTAATAAAATTCAAAAGTCCCAAAATTTTGGTTGAACCAAAAATTTCACCAGGATTAATGGAAAGCTATGCATTACGTGATATGTTGAAATCTGATTTATGGAAAAAAATAAAAGTTTTTTGTTCAGATGGTGATGTTAAAGATTCAACAATGATAGAGAATTCTGGTGCACAATTATCACATGTAAGAGATCCAAATCATGTGATAAAATCAGCATTTTCAAAAATTGTCACTAAATATCCTAAATTTGAAAAAATATTTAGGATCCTTTTTGCATGCCCAACATTAAAACCAGAGCAAAAGGTTCAGAGATGGATGGGATTAATTAATAGATATCCAGGAGAATCACCAGAGCATATCGAAAAAAGAGAAATTATTACAAATATTGCTCCATTGTTTCTAAGAATCAGCAAACAATATCATACAAATTTCAACGAAGCTTTCAATTCATTGAAAGCCCATTTAGTCCCAAAAAATCTTCGTTGGATTATTGGATTTCCAGCCAGAATTTTTGTTTCTGTATTTGCGTATAATGAAGACAATTGGAAGACAAAACTAAGAAGATTAATGGGTATAGATGATTCTTATTTTGATGAAGATATTTTACAAGTTATATTAAATTTCGAAAATAAATCCGATTATGACCATATCAGAAGAACTTCGGAAAACTACAGAAATCATAACAGATGCGTTCATTACATTCCAGATGAAATTGACCCAGAATTCGCTGACTTAGTTCCTCATAAACCGTCAAAAGATGGATCCAGATCCGAAAAAATTGAATACACTGACGATGAGGATCCGCCAGCGGATGAAGAACCGTCAGAATCTGAAAATCTTTCACTTCCAACAGATTATCCAAAATTCAACAAAAAATCTATATTTGGTTCCGATATCAAAGTACCACCAGATTGGAAAAGGTTTTCATTTTTCTTCAAGGCGAAGGAAATTCCAGATGATCCTCAAGAATTCCAAAATTTATTATCCAAATTTAAACAAGATCTTTATAATACGTACTCGTCTTTAATTCGTATTAATGAAGAAAACATCTCGGCTGTTGCAGTTTACGATTCTCAGCAAGCAAAAGAAATTATGAATTCAGCTTTTACTGATTTTCATAACTTTGAGAAAATTAAGATAAACGCAATCAATTATCTTAACGTCCTCAGCCACAATCCACCATCTCTTGAAATGATAGCAGATTTTCATCCTGATTTGATACAACTTCCACAGACACTCAGAAAAACTCATGATAAGCCTAAAAAACAAAAGCTTGGTATCAAGCTTGGAAAAAATCTCAGTTTTCTTGCCGTTATTGTTCAACTTATTACATTTCGACCATTAATGCACAAACTATTTGACGAATTATTCTCTAATCCCAATGAGCAACAGTTAATATACAAAGAAATATTATCGCTCACAAATCGGAACTTTTCGGAAAATGCAGATGTTACTTATCTGTATCACCTTACTCGAAACGGCAAAAGATACATCAAGCTGATCCAATTGATGCTTTCAAACAATTACAAGAATCGCTTGCATGTGAAGCTAGGCAACTAGATCTTATTGATTATTTCAAAAAATTCTGCTGGGGATTTACAGATAAAATTGACATTCCTCTTGTTAATAATAACGAACTTCAAGTTACTCCTACTTTTTCAGATTATCTTTTTATTGATGTTGCTGGTTTTACGTTTCCATTGGATGATTACACATGGAATAACAATCCAGCTGTAAAATCCAAACTAGTAGCCATAATAACTTATCACAGTCGACAATATAATATTATTATTTTGGACGAAAACATCAATTCATGGATTCTCTTTTGGAATACCAAAATATCTTACATTCGTGATGAGGAATTGGCGAATAATTTAAACAAAGGCGCATATAATACACCGAAATATTTGATTTTCGAAAAAATTTAGGTTTTTCAAAAATTAAATCTTTCATTTGTAATGTATGAATAAAATGTATGTATTTGATATAATTGATACATTCGAAATTTTTATTCTGAAAAAAATAATAAACAATTTTTGGCTTTTGTGATCTGATAATCTGTAAGAATAAATACCGACAAATTTTATTAATATTCATCGTAAAAGTATTCGGCTCTTGATGTAAATAAGGAATATTTTTTTTCAAAAGTTGCTTTTGAAGACTCTTTTATCAAGTAGCTGCATTTATTCATTGATAAGAAAGTATGCTGTACCAAAAATCGATAATTCACCACATTAACGGCCAATTTTGTTTTGCATTTCGACAAAAAAGCTCCTTTTATATAACATTACTGGGCGAAAATTAGAGTATCTACGATGACAAAACAAAATACATCAACTTGATTTTTTGCCGAGAAAAATGTTTTTGGAGGTACCAAAATAGGTCTCGAAAAGCATTGGTTTTATTTAAGGTTATTTTTTCTGGGGGGGGGAGCTATCGTCTATAGGGCACCCTTATGTCGGAAAATAACGACCCTCCGGCACCACTTGTTAACACAAGGAATGGCTTTACCAGGCCATTACACAATCAGCAAATCTTGTCATGGGTTGGTTATTTCCTTATGATTTTAGGTTATTTCTTATTCATTTTTCCATCTCTTTACACAACCGAGAAAATCATCTGCACACCAATCTTTTGCTATTGCTGGATAACATTCAACCTCTTATTCATTCGTTGCGAGATTGAAAAGCATAGATCTGCAATTTTGCCAGACGATGCTAAAAAGAATGCGGAAAAATGCAGATGGTGTAAAAGGACTGTTATGCTAAAAGCAAAACACTGCCGTTCATGCAATCTTTGTAGACGAGATTTTGATCATCACTGCTTTTTCTTAAATAACTGCGTTACAAGTGATAACTACAACTATTTCCTATTCGGAATCATCTTCCTTTACCTTGCATCCCTTGTAGAATCAGCTTTATCCATTTACGTAATCATGGGAATGGCAATGAAACAAGAAAACGGCGAGAGATCGATGTTAGCTAACGCTGAATCATTCTACGGTGCTAAGAACCATATACCAGCTGCTGTATGGTACGTTTTCCATGGACTTCTTCTATTTATGCTCCTTGGCATTGAATATTTCATTACTTTCTTACTCGGATTGCACAGTTGCTTAATTAGGAAGAACATCACAACATTCGATGTCATCCAATACAGAAGAATGCTTGAAGCAAACAAAAAAGCTCAACAAGAGGCCCAAAACAGAAAACCAGCGCCAAAAATTACAATTATTCCAAACAAACCAACGTTTGCACCACCTCCACCACCTCCAGCTCCTCCAAAACCACAGCAAGAGCCAGAGCAGCCTCAATTACCAGAAAAAGAAACTCCAAAACCAGAAAACGCCAAAGAAGAGTCATCATCATCTTCTTCATCTAGTTCAAGTACTAAAGGAAAGTCCGAATCAGCTGTCGAAGTTCCAAAAGAAGAAGAAAAAGAAAAATCAGTTTCTTATTCATACTCAAAATCTTCTTCTCCAAAGAAACCTGAACCACAACCAGAACCAAAGAAAGAGGAAGAAAAGGAACCATCTGTTTCTTATTCTTATTCTTATTCTTATTCTTATTCGAAATCTTCTTCAAAGAAACCAGAACCAAAGAAAGAAGAGAAATCTGTATCCGAATCGAAACCATCACATTCAGAAGAACGAGTAATTCCTCTTCCAGAACCAAAAGAAGAAGAAAAATCTGTTTCATATTCTTATTCCAAACCATCTTCATCATCTTCAAAGAAACCTGAACCAGAACCGAAGAAAGAAGATGAGCCAAAGGAGGAAAAGTCGGTTTCTTATTCTTATTCCAAACCATCTTCTTCATCTTCGTCTTCTTCAAAGAAACCAGAGCCAGAACCAAAGAAAGAAGAACCTAAAGAAGAGAAATCTGATTCCGATAAGAAGAAACATGAAGAGAAACACAAGGATGAATCAGATTTCGAATCATACAGTTTTTACTCTGGCGAAGGAAGCTTTTCTTACTATACTTACTATACTTACTCCGATGGGGAAGAAAAGAAATAATTTTTAGTTATTTATTGTAAAGTTATTCATTTTTCAGATAATTTTTTCCCTCTTTGTTATTTTACAAATGTCAGTTTTTTGTAATTTGATATTTGGCGTTTTTGAAAAATTGATAAATTGATTTTTCACAGAACAAATAGATATCATCTTTATAGAATAGTATGCGCCTCTACTTCCCTATAAATGTCAGTGGCATTTAATTACCAAATAGTATTACGATGCATTCAAATATGTGAGAATTGCAATTCTCAATCTTGCCCCCACTCTCTGTCACTTTTTTATACAATGAAATCTAAAAAAATTAAGAGAATGTCAAAAAAAGTAGAAAGTTTATTTCTTAAGGTATCTATACAGTTTTTTTAAAGGGTGCACTTACGCCCCTATGACACGGCCTTCAATTCAAATGTTTAAGGTTAATTTTCAATGACGCTTCACCCCAGGTGTCAAAAATTTGAATTAATGTCAAATGGGCGTAAGTGCAGCCTTAAAGCTGCATTTATCTTAGGTACATTTCAATATTTGAAGGAACATTTGTAAAGGATTCAAAATTGAATAAGATGAGCTCGAGATTAAAATAATTCTATAATTATAGTTTTTATTTAAAATGTCACATGTGAGAGATTATCGGAGCTGACTGATTATCTCTATTATTTTTGTCTTCTGTAAAACCCTCTTCTTTGATATTTTGCAGTATTGTTTGAATATTATAATCGCCTCTAAACATAATACGCCATTTGTGAGCATGCTCTGGAAATACAAAATCGTACATGAATAGAGATTTATCATCCCAACTGTTGAATTTGTAGATTTGATTCAACATGATTTTACATTCCCTTTTCGCATCAAGTAAGCTTTTAATTTGTGACTGCGAAAAATTAGATTTAGGGCCAGTTTTTGCTGTTATAAGAAATTTTTCAATATAATCAAGTGAATTACAGTACGAACGCTCAAGTTTTGAGAGTAAAATTGCTTTATTACGCTCAATTAATTGATCTTTATTCGAATTACTCAAAATGTTTACGTCATCATCAGATGCGTCACGAATTTTTAGTATTTCCAGAACCTTTTTATCTTGAGATACATTCATTGGAATATTCTCCGTAAATATATGGATAATATGGTATAAAGGAATTTGAGAGTAATTGCCTGAGATATTAGAAACTGCTAAAGATAATGATTCTGAATCATAACAATAGTTGAGGAAATCATTGAGTAGAAGTTTTAAAGATGTATAATATTTATGATCATTATTGATACAAAATACTAGGAAAGTAATGAATGGATTTGGATGAAAATCTTTTCCTGATTTTTTTTCTATAATATCAAATAATTTGTCCAAATTCAGTGAGTAGGTTTGCAAAAGTTCCTGATTTGTATATGCTTTAATGCACATATGTAATAGACGGCCTCGTTCTACGTCTGTTAAAGTGTTATATTTTTTATTGAAAAAATAATCTGAAATTAATAAAATTGAATTAATAAATATGCAAATTACGGTTTTGAAATCACTACTTACGTGTAAGTCCTCGGTTTTAATTGATTTGTAGCTAAAATCATTTATTTCCAAAATTTTTGAATTTTGATCTGATTTGAGTGGAATGCAAGCCCAATCAATCGCATAGTTAATAAGATTTGAATCTTTTTCTATTAATTTAACAAATATGCTGAGATAATCGCTGAATGAAATTTTGATATCAAAATTTCCTCTGTCAGGGAAGATTGCAATGCCTACAGGAAACAATTCTGCTACATAGTATGAAAATTCACCGGCATTACTTGTGTATTCAATTTTATTTTGCTGATCTTTTTTTTCTCGGTTTAAAGTAATACCATTATCTGTCAATGATACATTGGACATCATCACAAAGATTTTTGGATGCTGATTGCCAGAGAATTCTCGAAATCTCCAATTAAATGGCTTGGAATGACTCATAATGAAAAATGCCGGAAAAAATAAAATAAAAGTAAAAAAAGTTAATGTGTTGAGTCACCATTTCTAGACTTAATAAAGGACTCACATTTAGGGTATAGATAGAATAGATCATCAGAAGCTTAATTTGAGACTTTGGAGAAAAATTGTGCAAATTTCAAAGATGAGAGAAGCAGTGAAAATTGAATACTTAAGGATCAGAAAAATTGAGAGGCAAAATGAGATTTATCGTTTTCGCCTCAATTAGAAATACTTATTTTGCATCTCCTCAGGTTGAAAACATGATGTTTATCAATAGTATATCATTTCAACATACTTTTTTCCTTCATATTTTATCAAATTTCAAAAATATAACAACAAATATTAATATTTTATGAATTAAAACCAACATAACAATACTTTTCAATTATGTGAGCTTGATTACTATTACTTGAATATTTGGAATTTGCGAAAATTTAAGTGTTATTTTATGGTTTTGTGATAACGAACATACGTGTTATCTCCCAAATTAACAACCCAATGCATATTCATCAATTCATGCTTTTTTCCAAATTTTTGACTTTTTTTTTGGTAATTTTTTTTCATTTGGAGAATTTTTTTTATAAAATTAAATGAATAATCAAGATACTAAGCTTGTTGATATTATTAGCTTCAGAAAACAGATGAACAACCCAGATCAGGATTATGCTATCAATGAGTTAGAGTCAATCATGCAAAAATTCGAACATTTCCATGAAATTCAATTTACAGACAAAAGTAAGGCCGAATCATTCATTAGTACACTCGTTGGTGCCGCTGCTGTACAAAACGCCGAGTTAAAGAACGCTGCCCTTCGAACAATTGTTCTTTCAACATATTACCTCGATTTAGAACTGATTCCAACATTGTATAAGTATGTTTTCACAACAATGGAAGAAGAAGGATCACACGTTACAACACAATTATGCACAGTAATCAAAGAAATATTGACAAATCACTCAAATATGAATTATGAGCGATGCAGAGAGCTTATCAAGACAATTTTCCCATACTTCCAGAATTTAGTACCACGCGATGAATACACACGTTGTCTTATTGAGATTCTTGCCTCATTATTAGAAAATATCGGATCATTATTCAATCCAGACGAGATCCAATCGACTATTGATAGGTTCCTACCAATCTTCAAGAACTTTAACGACTCTACAGAAGCAAATTACCTCAATTTGATCTCTTCTCTCGTTAAATTTTGGTCATTTTACGCAACTCAAGAACAAATCAACATTTGTGTTGACAACTTACTCCAGGAAGAAATTCTCAAGACACCTGCACCAATTTTGATCCTTTCTACCTCAATCGGAGCGAATCCAGTCGCTTTTGAAAATCATTTGCTGAAATTGTTCGAATTATTCATCAAAGTCTTCAATTCTGCCTCAACAAATGAGACTGAAGACGACGATATCGATGATTTTGCTTCTACTGAGGATGATATTGCAGATTCTTCCTCTACAGACATAATCAAGGAACAAGAGTACTGTATCAATGCCATAGCAACCATGTGGAGAGCGTTTCCAGAGGAAATGGCCCAGTTTTTCGATCAAACAATTCCGATATTTACAAAATACATCATTTACGGGTCATCAGGTGTTGTTTCGTCATCACAGATGGTTGAAGATGAAGTTATCCTTGCTGAAGAAGACATGGATGATGACGACGACATGGATTTGACAAATGATGAACAAATTGACATCGACGATGACACATGGAGACTTCGCAAGGCATCAGCAGCACTTGGTATTGCTTTAATGCACTCCGCAAAGGAATCTTTCTTGGAAATCGTCAAAGATATCGAATTATTCCAGAGAATCTTAGCGGTTAGCGATATCGCATCCCTTAAAGATATTCTTGAGATGGTCAGAGAGATGTTTGTTGTTTACAACAAGAAATTAACTGATGAATACAAAATCTCAATTATTCAAGCGATCAACAAACAGATAACTCCTGATTCTCAATTTGCTCATGATATCCTTTATCTCCTCTCTCCAATTATCCGCGTTATTGGCTTAGTTGACGAAGATTTCTTATTGACTCCAATTTCAGCATTCAAAGGCAAACTTACCTCGAGCGTTGCCACAGCATTAGTCACATGCATCGAAACAGCAGCTTCTTTCGATTATTGCTCTGATTCTTTCATCAATATCTGCTGTGAAGCTGTTTTAGACTGTTCCAAGGCCGGTTGTGCAGAGTCCCTATGCATAGAAGCCGCATCCCTCCTTTTCCAGTCATTCAGACCACTTTCTCCGGAGATTTCGGATCTTGCAAATTATTGCATCGAAAACTCATCGAAGAAAGAGCTTGTCGTGACAATATCACGTACATTGGCCATATTCTCCGCAAACTTCGACCACGAAAACCTCACAAAACGTGCAGTTGAAGTAATTTCAAGTTATTTGGCCGACCAACTTGCAGTTTCTAATGTTTTATCCGCATTGAGTCTTGTAACTGTCTCCAAACAGTACAAATACATCAGTTCGGAGTGTTGTCAGATGATTATCAATGAAATTAAGTCACAAAACAACACAAACAGGTTCAGATCTCTTTTCTGCATCTTCAGTTTGTTGGAAAACGACAAACAAATGACAGATAAAAAGAATTTGATCAACTCTCTCAAGATCGCATTTACAACTTCTCAAAGTGGTTCGTTAAAATACATTTTGTTGATTCTTAAAAAAATTATTGAAACAAAAAGTGACATCAATGAAATTTTGCCATCACTTAAAACGGTTTTGACATCAACAATTGACAAAATTATTATAGAACCATCTGCATCATTGATTGCCAAAATGAGTGAAATAGATTTGGATAATTCACTTCACTTCATTTTTGACTTCACAAATTCAGTCAAAGATGATGATGATAACATTCCAAATCTCGCGGAAATCATCGCAATCGCTGCTGTTTCTAACCCCAATTTGACAGAAAAAATTGTCAAAGATTGTCAACAAAAAGTGACACAAAAGAAACCACTTTCTTTGCGAATTATTGGTGAAATTGGTGCCAGAAAGGATATCTCTGATTTGAAGGACTCCATTGACTTCATTTTCGGTTTGACTGACTCTCAAACTGAGAAAAGAGAAGTATTCGCTGCTGCTGCATTTTCTATCGGTTCCATATCGTCTTTGTCAGAAAGTTTACAATGTCAGATTTTGGAGAAAGCTAAACAAGAAGAAGAGAAGTTGTCAACATGGTTGATTGCATTGGAATCATTGACTAAACAGACGAAGACAAAGACAAAGATGTTCGACCAAATTGCTGACTTCTTATTGACTGATAGAAACAACATCAAAGAAGAAAATGAAAATCCACTGGCAAAATCTTTGGCAAATTTGGCAAAAATTGACAACGGTTTTGTCATGTCACTTTTCGACAAATGCACTGATACCAATGAAGAAGTAGCTAAGATTTCTTCACACGCCATTGAGTATTTCGTCAGAGAAATGAATGTTGTAAATGACATTGAAATAATTGACAAACTCTGTTCGAATTTGAATGAAGAAAAACCGTTAATATCATATTATTTAGTTTCTGCAGTTAATTATATTTTGGAGCAGAACAAACGTGTTGATCTTTCCAAGTACGTGAAGAAATTTGTTTCTATGTCATTGTTCAATCAAACACATGAAATAGAAGTAGAATTAGGTTTGTCAACAATTAAGAAAGATATTGGAAGTGCAACAAGATCGGAGGTTTTGACGGTTTTGAGTCAAATTGACGATAACAATTCAATTAATGCTGTTATTAACGGATTGAAAGATGTGAATATTGATGTGATTTTGAGGGCAATGAGTTTGTTGACAAATATCTGTTTGAATCAGCCGAAAGTTGTATCTGAAAAGATTCAAATCATTGCAAACAATATGAAGGATTTGCCGAAAGACTTGGAGAGAAAAGAAAAAGACGCTTTGCAGCACGAATACTACAATTTACTTGCTGCTTTGAAGAGAATTCCAAACATTAACAATAACGACATCGCAGAAATGTTGCACACTTGCGAAGGAAAGAACCAGTTCGAGTTGGCAGTTAAAGACATCGGAAAGAGAGTCCAGGAAAGAAGAACAAAAGAAAACATCGGAATGAAGTCTTCCGTTTCTGAAGATGTTCTCCACAAATTTAATAAGGACGCTCCTTTGATGTTCGACCAGTAAAAAATTATTTTTTATTTTACTAATTAGATTTTTTTTATAACTTTATATGAATGTCTTTTTTTATATATTTTGTCTTCAAAAAAATTGTGCGTTTTTTAAGGCTGTACTTATGCCCATCTTCTGACATAAACTGGCGTTCAGAGTCATTGAAAATTAACTTTAAACATCTAAATTGAAGGCCATGTCATAGGGGAGTAAGTACACTCTTAAAAAACATCGTTTGAGAGGAAAATTGAATACTTTCTGACACAAAAAACCACCACATCAAAAACTTTGAAAGACCAAAAAAATTTAGTGTCAGAAAGTTTATAAATATATACTTTCTGACAAACAGAGCCTCAGAAAGTACTCACACGGTCGTTTTTAATTTTCGCATTTTTTTTTGTCGACCTTATCAGTTTGATTTTAAAACTGTATCCCTATTTAAGGATGAAATACATTTCACAATGAGATATTAGCTATTATATGATAACATATTTCACGTTGTATGTTTTACTGGAATTTAACTGTGATGTTGTTCCAATGAAAATTGTTAACTCGCGAAATTTTTTTCTATTGGTGCTGCACGCCAGTAAAAATAAATTTTCCATTTTTGTCCTCAAATAAACTCTTTCATGAATTTCGACTATTTGAAGCAATATGAAGATTTCATAATAACATATGAAAAACTCTTTTGTTTGCAAGCTAGTGAATCTATCGATGAAGTTTTTAATTTGATCACAACTATCTTAATTGACAAATACCACATTTGTATTGAAAACATTCTTTTTGGTTTATCAAATGCAGCTAAATACAATTATAAATCTTCAAACAATTACCTAAAATTAATCAATCAAATTTCCTCTAAATATCAATATCACAATTTAGCAATAAGACGATTTTCACTCTCTATTTTTAGTTTAATTGAGAATCTTTGTAAAACTAATGATGTTTGTCAATATGAAATTTTTAGCCACTACACCAAAGATGTAACTCCAGTTGAAAATTATATTATATATGACAAAATTGATGAATTCAAAGATTTTGCAACCAAAAACTCGCTAGAAGGTATAGAGATACGTTGCCCTATGTATCCTAGCCCTTCACTCTTTGATGCATGTGCTTATTTCGGTTCTGTTAACATTTTTTATTTTCTTCTTAGAAACTTCAATTTCAAAATAACACAAGAAACTCTTTATAATTCCATTGTTGGAAGAAACACAGATATTATCAATGAATGTTTAAAAACTCAAAAGCCAGACTATAAATGCTTATATTATGCAATTAAATGTCATAACAACGATTTCATTATGCATATTCTTGAAAAAGATCTTTTGAATATTAAAGGATTAAGCATACCTGAAGAAGAGTTAAGTGAGATTATTCATTCACAGAACTTGAAAGCTGCATTTATTATGTTCCATTATGATAAAGATTCAATCATTCCATGGTGTGGAGTTTTTCCTCAAATTAATGAACTTTTTGTTGGCCATGTAGTTGATATAGCTAAAGTTGATGATGAATGTCAGAATATTCTCCACTATGCAGCTATTTATAACAACTATAAATTATTTAAATTTTTATTCAATTCTAATGGAAATATTATATTAAATATAAATGCTCAAAATAAATATAAACAACGTCCAATTAATATGGCAGCAGAAAAGAATAGTTTTGAAGTAATCGCAGTTCTTATTGCTCTTGATGTAGATGTAGATTCTCAAGAAAGTCATTCTATTACTCCTCTTATGATGGCTGCAGAACATAACTCTAAAGAAGTAGCAGAATTACTTCTTCAATATGGAGCAGATGTTAATGCAAAACATAAATTCAGAAAAATACCTCTTCATTACGCAGCATAACATAATAGCATTGAAACAGTAAAATTGCTTATTTCACACGGAGCTAAGGTCAACGATAGAGATTATGATGAGAAAACTCCTCTGTTTTATGCAGCTGAAAAAATAGCACAGAAATTATGCAAATTCTTATTACAAATGGTGCTTTGATCAATGCTCAGGATTTTCACAAGCAAACACCACTTCATATTTCTTCAATTTCTAATTGTAAAGAAGCTACTGAATTCCTTCTTTCACATGGCGCTAAAATAGATTTGAAAATGACTGGTGGAGAGAGTCCTCTTCATTATGCATCTTTCCAACAAAGCCTTGATACAATGGAACTACTTATATCACATGGAGCATATATAGATGCTCCTGATAATAAAGGAGATACTCCTCTTCACTGTTCAGTTGATAGAAACAATAAAGAATCTGTGAAATTTCTAATTTTACATGGCGCCAACATCAATGCAGAAAATAAAGAGGGGAGAACACCTCTTCATTTAGCAGCTTTATCTGACAAAAAAGAAATGGTAGAGCTTCTTTTATCTCTAAGTGCAGATATCAATGCAAAAAATAATAAGGGAGGAACACCTCTTCATTTAGCGGCCATGTCTAACAAAAAAGAAATGGTAGAACTTCTTTTATCTTTAGGTGCAGATATCAACGCAAAAGATAAAAAAGGAAGGAATGCACTTCATTTCGCAGCAATGAAAAATAACTTAGAAATTGTAAAATTCTTTATTTCTAACGGATTAGATATCAATTCTAAAGATAACAATGGAAAGTCTACTCTTGATTTAGCGAAAAGAAAATGGGCCTACAGAACAGAATCTTTTCTTAAGAAGCAACTAGGGATCGTAGATTTAAAATAATTATTACACTCTTTGTATTTAATAATTCTTTGAGCTTAACAAATGAATATTCTTGAATTTCTTTATTGATTACAATTTTTGTGTTATGGACTTTAGCTATAAAACTGATTTATCATGCTGGCCTATTATCAACAAAATTAGATAAACTCTCATTCAAATACACATCTTTGAAACGAACTTATGAGACAAGTGGTAATAAAGATTAAGACTCAACATTATTAAAAATTGATAACAGCTAGAAATCATCTCTGTTTGAGAAAAATATATCAATATTTGAGTGAGAGAATATGAGATATTTAATTTGTTTGTTTTATTGTGTTTGTTCATGATGTAATCGATTCTATTGTCTGTTTTGTTTCGATGTAGAATCTTTCATTAATCAAAGATAAAGAAAGAAGAATCGTCGAATTTTAGGAAAAGCAATTGATGAATGTTCTTTAAAGAAAAATTCTTTAAAGTGGTATAGCAATTTGTAAATCAGCAAATCAGGAAGTAAAATCCTTTCTCCATTTTCATTACAATTGAAAAGGTCTGTTTGTGCGTTAGTTTTTTTTTCAACAGAATGGGTCTTCTTCGTCTTCTTCAGCAGATGCGCCGCTCTGCTAACGAGAGCCGTATTCTTCTTCTTGGTCTTGACAATGCAGGCAAGACAACTATCCTCCGCAACCTTTGCAACGAAGATCCAACTTCAACATCACCAACACGCGGTTTCAACGTCAAAACAATTCAATCCGAAGGCTTCAAATTCAATGTTTGGGACATTGGTGGCCAGAAAGCCATCCGTCAGTACTGGGATAACTACTATGAGAACACCGACGCTCTTGTGTGGGTTGTTGACTCCTGCGACGAAGCTCGTCTTGAGGAGACAGGCACAGAGCTTACATCACTTCTTTCAAACGAGAACCTTAAAGGTGTTCCCGTTCTTATCTTTGCAAACAAGCAAGATCTTGCATCAGCTCTTCCACCAGATCAGATCACAATTTCACTTGAACTTCACAACATCCGTGACCGTCAGTGGCAAATTCAAGGCTGCTCAGCCATTAAGGGAGACGGTCTTGACGACGGACTTAAGTGGCTCGTTCAGACAATGAAATAAATCATGATTATATATATCTCTTAAGATTTCGATAATTAATACCTTTTTAAAATTTTCCATAATATTTTTGAACGATCAATTCTACTGCATTGCGAATTGACTATAGCTTACAATTTTCTATTGAACTATTTGATTTTCTAGCAATTTTCGATATTTTTTTATATATTCCCTATTGAAAGTGACTTGTAAGAACTTATAGAATATTTTTCTGCAAATATATATCGATGTGAAGGATATGGATTTACCAAGCATTCAATTTCAATAGTTATGAAAGAATTAATTTGATGATTTCAAGGTTCACGATCCAAGTTTACAACTATTCAATTTTAAAGTTTCTTTTTCCCTATGATAGAATTGATATTTTTATGAATAAACGTAAACATAGCATACATTTATCATACTCTATCTTTTCACTGTTTCAAAATCTAAAAAAGATCTCTAAAAGAAGAATCAAGATGTAAATAGAAAAAAGTAAATAGAAAGTAATAAGAAATTAATCTAAAATCTACTTCTACAATACATCTGTATTCATATGTAGCAAAAATATTATTAAAACACATATTATATAAGGTATTATTTATTTCTCGTCAAAACTTTAATTCAAGAATTTGAATTTGCATCATGTGAAAGAAGGAGTTCAATTACTTCTTTACTATTGTTACCTAATGCATCATTTAAAGCTGTTTTCCCATAATTATCTTTTTCATTGATATTTGCACCATGATATATAAGTGATTCAGCCATATCTTTGTAATTATAGATTGCTGCATAATGAAGAGCAGTTTTCCCATATTTATCTTTTTCATCGACATTTGGATTGTATGAAAGGAGAAGTATAATTATTTCCTTACTATTAGCAATTACTGCAAAATGAAGAGCCGTATATCCCATTTCATCTTTTTCATCGATATTTACACCATGTGAAAGAAGGAATTGAATTATTTCTTTACTCTTATTTATTGTTGCATCATGAAGAGCAGTTTGTCCTTTTTTATTACGCAAAAGCAATTTTATTGTTTCTATGCAATTATTCGTTATTGCATAATCAAGAGCTGTTAATCCATAGTCATTTGTTATATTGACATCAATACCATGTGCAAGAAGAACTTCTGCTGCATTGTAACTATTATTTATTGCTGCAAGATGAAGAGCGTTTCTCCAAATCTTTGCCCCTTTTGAAATTAGATATTCAATTAATTCTTTATTATTATTAATTGCCGCACATTGAAGAGCAGTTGTTTTATAAGAATCGCACCTATATCTATTAGCAGTTGAATTGATATCTGCACCAAGTGAAAGGAAATTTATGCAAAGAGATGGAATGTCAAGCATCGATGAATAAACAAAGCATGTGTCAATGTCATTAGTTTGATCGAAATAAACTAAAAGCGTGTCAAGATTATTGTATTCGCCACAAGATACTAAATCGATATTTAAATTGTGTTCATTCATCAAGAATGTAACAAAATCAATGTTGTGTGAAATAATTGCATACATCATGCAATGTTCATCTGGTGTTTGATATTTCAAACACCCACTTATGATCTCTTGATTTCTGCCTAAAAAAGAAAATAAAGACAGGTTTGAGTTATTCTGGATTTAAATTCTGTTCTTAAAAACTTGAAACAATCAACTGCTCCGTGGTAACAGCATAATTCAAGTAATGATAATTCATCAGTAGTTGGATATAATCTACTTTTCAGTTTTTGATTCTTATTAAAATCTTTTCTTTCAGTGTATGCGATAAATCTTTCTAAGTCATTATTCATAATTGCACTATTAATTGTATTTTCTGAATTATAATGGAGATTTTCAGATGTAAATAACTTGAAAAAAGCTTCATCGTCTAATTTAATTCCATAATCTATATAAAACAGGTAATTAGTAATTACATTAATATTTTTGACTACTGTTACATGATAATCATCAAGAATAAGTTTTGCGAGTGTCAAATAAGACTTTGTATAGCGGTTATTATACGGAATAATTCTTAAAATATCTCTTATAATGTTGCGTGGGAGATATTTCCGTGAATCAATCAATTCTGTTTTTATCTTTTTGTAAATCGAGTTTAAATCTTCTTCATTTTCGGTGTTTAGATGATACAGCGCAATAAATATATCAATATGGTACTTTTAGATATCTCTCAGTTCACTGTATTTACGCACATTAATAATTCGTTCAGACATAATTTTAAAAGTTATTGGTGGTAATTTTTTTATATATAAAATACCATATCATCCATTTTTTGTTATTAAAAGTAAAAGAGCCCCAGATATTAGTGTTATATAATAATGAGCTTTTCACAAAGTATAAAATTGTTTATTCTGACATTTATTTTTCAATACTTGCAGTGGAAATTCCTTGGAAAAAATTAAAAAAAAAATCGTATATTTTTATTCCGCAATTTTCAAAAACTATACCGCTATGTGGTTTCCACGGAATTAAACCGTTGGTTACCGCATGAACAGGCCTATATTGGGTAAAAATAATTAAGGCAATATCAGATAACGTATAGTAGTTATAAAATCTCGAGTCAATATCCTCAGAAAAATTGTGAACGAGGTATTCAATTTTGGACCCGAAATTGTGTGAATAGTATAGCTTTGAAATGCTATGTCATAGTTTGAAACGATATTATCATATTTTCATTTCTTAAATGCATAATGCTATTTTTGAAAAAATCAATTGCCTATTTTCGATAAGAATATTTTTGAAATTTTTATTTTATCGGTAATTTATAGAAATTGGGAAATCCATAGCATCGAATTTTCAAATTTAAACTCTCATTAAGCTCCAGTTTTAAGCCAAACGGATACTTTAAATTTCCTATAGGAAAAACGAACGATCCGCAGTTTGGCTTAAAAAACATTAAGCTTGCAATGTCAAAGCAGTTATAGAATGAAAAATTGATAAAAAGTAAAATTAAATTTTTACATATATCCTGGTAAATTATTAGGTATTTCAACTTCTAAGTCAGCCTCATCATCTTTAGCGAATTCTTTTTCAATCTCTTCTTCGTAAGCACCGAGATCTATAATAGGAGGTCCATCTTTTACGAAACTCTCAATAGGCATTGGTTCTAAGTTCAAAATTTCTATTTCATCCTGTGCAGGTTGTTGTGACAACTTCTTTCCACCTGAAATAAATGTAGGTCTTGGCAAACCGTTGGCACTTTTTGGTCGTTTTACATTTGTAATCTTATTCAAAACTTCTTCTTTAGATTTTTCTTTAGGAATCCATTTTCTTGCTTCCTTATCATATTCGAAATTATTCTTTCCTTCATTTGCTTCTTCTTCTGGCA
This sequence comes from Trichomonas vaginalis G3, assembly GCF_026262505.1. Lineage (NCBI taxonomy): Eukaryota > Parabasalia > Trichomonadida > Trichomonadidae > Trichomonas > Trichomonas vaginalis. The sequence goes on along the minus strand of NC_067203.1, from coordinate 15,889,861 downwards.
TGAAATTATCGATAACCAATGTCAAAGCAGCGATTTGTTTCTGCAATGATTCGATTTCACCAGAAATTTGTTCTCTATCTTCAGAAATTTGTTTCTGAACTTCAGGGAACTTGTTTTGCAAGTTCTTATAGTTATCACACATATCCTTATGGATCTGTCTAACAACCTTGACCTTGTCATTCAAATCTTTGCATTGTGCAATCAAATCTTTCGCTTGTTGCTTTTTATCATTAAGTTCTTTTTCGATTTCCTTCTGTTTCTCGACTCTCTTTTGCATGGCTTCTTTGGCTCTTTGGATCTCTGCTTCCTGCTCTTTAGTTCTTTGAACAAGATTTGTTTGGCCGCCAACTAAATATTTTGACATTTCTTCAAGTTTCTTCTGGTGATGCTCCAACCTGGCTTTTTCTTCTTCAATCTTCTTCTTCTTCTTTTCAAGTTGCTTGCTGAGCTTCTCTTTTTGCTCTTCTTCCATGGATGTTGATTCCGATATCTTCTGTCTTTCTTTTTCGAGCTGTTCTTCCATCGCTTTCAACTGCTCTGGAGATGGTTTGGCAGGACCACCTTTGATTTGGTCTTGAAGTCGCTGCATTTCCTTTTGCATTTCAAGAAGCATGGCGTCCTTTGGATCCATGTTGACGGATGGCTTGTTCTCGATCTTCTTGGCACGTTCCGCGTATCTTAATGTAGCAACTGTCTCGTTGAAGTTAAAATCTGCAGGACCAATGTTAGCGATCATAGCTGTACGTGCATTTCCGCCAAGAGAATCACGTAAAAGCTTTGTAAGTGACGAATCTCTGTATGGAATATGAAGAGTTCCTTTAGTTGTAAGAGCGGAAATACAATTACCAAGAACCATGAGAGCGTAGTTGATGGAAATGCCTTCAATGACACCATCTTTGTCACATTTGGTCTTCTCAATACGCTCTGAGCCGGCTAAATCGACAAGATTTAATCGGCCTTGGCGAACGTGCTGAGATCCTTCAATTTCGGTAAGAGTTTCGATTGTAAGAGTCAAAACAGAGTGAGAACGTGAGCTATCGTCATTCATATTAGTTTTTCTAGTCATTCTACGCTTAAAACCAACGCGTTGAATCTTACAAAGCTCTTCAAAGCTATTGGCTGGTCTGCTTTTAACACCATTAATAATGAAACCCTTTTGTGGATCTTCATGGATTTTAAGTGGAACTGGTTTTTCTTTGGATGAAATTAAAAGATCGCGAATTTCTTCGTTGTAAAGTTCGACATATGTAACTGATATGACAATTTTGTGGGTATCAGCATTAGCAGTTGCAAAATCAAAAATATGCTCGAAAGCACGTGGAACAATACCGCGTCTTTCTTTGTCATCGGCTATACCATCCATTGTGTATGTTTTACCAGTGCCTGTTTGACCATAAGCAAAAATTGTTCCATTAAATCCTTCTAAAACTCCTGCAACGATTGGTGCGGCGGTATTTTCGTAAATTTCTTCTTGTGTTGTGTTCTCAGGATATACAAAATCATAGGTAAACTGAAGCTCCGAGCCTTGTGGATTCTTAACATAGATTGATGAGTTCCTTTTATCTGCTCTAACAATATTTGAATACTTCTCGTTCTTTTCTTTAGAATTCATCGGTCTTACGCGGACTGCAACTTTGACCGACTCTCGAGTTTTAGCACTCGACATAAAAATAGGGGTTTAAAATTTTTTTTGAAATTAATATATATACAAACACCTGGACACATTTCAAAAAGCATAGTAGAATCTGATTTTATTTCTATATTTTATAAAATTAATATATGTTTGTATGGGAAATTCGGGAGATTCAAAACTCAAAAATTAAAACTCGATAATTTTAATATATATTGATTCACATTTGTATGTATATTAGTATTAACTTATTAATATTTATCAACTCCATGATTCAAATTTATTGATGTCAATAAAATTCATTTATATTATGAATATTAGACTATGTATGGTATGTGAATTCTGGTAACATTAAAATCTCATATACTGGCAATTTTGCATTTTTTGTCACTTTTCTTGAAATTTTGGATTTTCCAAACTCGATTTTATTAATTGTTTTAGAATGCTGATATAATGTATAATTTATTTGTCCAATCAAATTTTAAAAAAGTTCAGTATTTGTCGTTTTAGACTTCATGCTCGCGACACATTAACCGCTTTTTAAAAAATTGAGAATGACATCTCTAAAATCTGCTAAAAAATCCAAATATCAAATAAATTAATATCATTAAAATTCCTCTCAATTTTAAAATTTTTTATAAATTGAGACTTAGATCTCTAATATCTTCTAAAAAAATCCATATCTCACAAAAAACTAAGTTTTATTTTCACATTCAATTTCCCAAAAAAATCTTTTTACATAACATCAAGGCAGAAATTTGAAACGAAGTTTCAAATTTCTCAAGCTTGCATTCTGGGCACGTAAGTGCCCAGAATGCTAAAAGGCGCGTAGCGCCGTCGCTGAAAATCAAATTTATTATAATAATTATTTTATTATAAAGCGACATATTATAACATACTGGTGCAATACGTCAATTTATTTCACCTCTAAATCCAAAATACTTCAAATGAGATCACATTACAGTCTTGTACAATGAAGCAGATAAAAACTACTTTAATTGTATTTAAACTTTTTATCAGCGATATTACTTTATTTGAAAATTCGTAGGAGTTTAAAATTTTTATCCGTCACTTTTTAACAATAACGATTACATAATTTACCACCAAAAAATTGAAATATCTTCAAATTGTCAGTGTATTTCTTGAAATAAGAATCTGATAGAAATACTTGACATTTTTATTTATATTATCATTATTAATAAACAAGATCGAGCTAATTAGCGCACAGATCCAATCTGTCGATCTTACTCAACCTGCTAATAAAAAGCAGAATAAAGGTGGATGCTGCAAGTAGCTTTTTTATTATTCTTTTCTTATAATTTTTATTATGAAATTTCTGAAATTGTTTTTATTTTTTACAAAATGTATTGTTGTAAACAGAAATTCATCAAAAGTGACACCTCAGAAAAGCTAAAATATTGAATTTTTGGAACTTTTGATAGAGCACGTTTTTAAATATTAATTAAAGTAAATGTATATTTTGTAAAGATTCTTTTTAATAAAAAATAAAATTTTGAAGAAGAACACAAAATCTTCTGAAAAATAATATCACATAAACTCATATTATTTTCTAATATATAACTATTTTATATAAAAATCAAATTCAATGATCTTAAAAGCGAAGGATAAACCTCAAAATTTACGAATATAATGAGTGGGAATATAATGCTTATCTATCATAAAACCATATGAAATATCAATTTTTGCTTTACGCCTAATTTTTGACGACAATTAGCAAAAAATGTTAAATGTTAACACTCAGTCCATTTGAATATGAAAAATAAAATTGAAATTTTTTATTACACTAATTTCGAGAGAGCAAAATATTAATATCTCAGTATGTCTAACAAATTCGAAACAATGCAAGTAATAATGATTTGAAATATCAATTGAGAAGATAAACTCAACAAAAATTTGAGCAAAAGTGATCGGGATATTGAGAATATTCCGCTAAATGAGGAAAATCTGAATATAAATATAATGATTATATTATTCTAATGAATAAAATAACAATAAATATTGATTTATATTAAAAAATTTTTATAGATATTTATTTTGATCGAGAATTGAGAGAGAATCCGCTGATTGAGAGGAATACATAGAAAAATTTTGATAAGAAATAAATAAGCAAGAAAATAGTTCATTTTTGGAAATAGATGTCTAAGCAAACCATGCAGGTTAACAACAGTGAAAGGAAAGCCTTCTTTGTTGGAGGCGGAATCGGCTCTCTCTCAGGTGCTTTCTTCCTCATCAGAGATGCAAAGTTCAAACCAGAGAATATCACGATCTACGAAGCACTCAAAGTTAATGGAGGCTCAATGGATGGCTGTGGTAACGCAGAAACAGGATACGTCATCCGCGGCGGAAGAATGTTTAATCTTCCAACATACGAATGCTTACAAGATCTCCTCAAGGATATCAAGTCAGTACACAATCCAGAGATGAGTGCATACGACGAACTCCACCAGTTCACACACGAGTACAAGACACACAGCAACGCTCGTGTCGTTGATCACAACAGGATGAAATACGACGTCAAGTCTATGGGATTCGACATGAATGATAGACTTTCTCTCCTCAAGCTCTGTGGAACAGATGAAGACAAGCTCGGCGACAGCAAGATCACAGAACACTTCGCTCCACACTTCTTCACAACAAACTTCTGGTACATGTGGGCAACAACATTCGCATTCCAGCCTTGGCACAGTGCAGCAGAGTTCAGAAGATATCTCCTTAGATTCATGCACGAATTCGTCCGCATCGAGACACTCGAAGGTGTTGCACGCAGCGAACTTAACCAGTACGACAGTGTCATCCTTCCTCTCGAGAAAGATCTTCGCGCTAAGGGTGTCGTCTTCAAGAACGAGTACAGAGTTACAGACATTGATGTTGACTTTGACAAAGCAACAGACAAGAAAGTTGCTAAGTCAATCACAATCACAGACAAAGACGGCAAAGAAGAGAAAGTCAATCTTCGCGAGGAAGACATCGTCATTGTCCAGAACGGCTCAATGACAGATGCAGCATCCGTCGGTACACACACAGAACCAGCTAAGATGCTCACAAAGGAAGACGGCACATCATGGCAACTCTGGAAGAAGCTCTCAACAATCTCTAAAGACTTTGGTGATCCAGAACCATTCTTCGGCTGTGCACCAGAGAGTGTTTGGGAGTCATTCACAGTCACAATCAACAACGACACATCTTTCTTTGATCAGGAGATCAAGTGGTCAGGAAATGAACCAGGCACAGGCGCTCTCGTCACATTCAAGGACAGCAACTGGCTCATGTCAATCGTCGTTGCAAAGCAACCACACTTCCTCAACCAACCTTCAACAGTTCAAGTCTTCTGGGGATACGGTCTCTTCCCAGACAGAGTCGGAAACTTCGTCCACAAGAGAATGCTTGACTGCACAGGAGAAGAGATTCTTGAAGAACTCATCGGACACTTTAGATTCGACAAGAGCACAATCAAGAACGCAATCTGCCGCCCATGCATCATGCCATTCATCACAGCACAGTTCATGTGCAGACACCGCAATGACAGACCTCTCCCAGTTCCAAAGGGTTGCGTCAACATCGGATTCACATCTCAGTTCATCGAGATTCCAGATGATGTCGTCTTCACAGTCGAATACTCAGTCCGTGCATCACAGATGGCGATCTACCAGCTCTGCGGCGTCAAGGATAGAAAGATCCCTCGCGTCCACCACTATGAGCGCAGACCTTCATTCATGATCAAAGCATTCGCTAAGTCATTCAGCCACACAGCTTGGTCACGCGCTTTCTTCGCAACTCTCTCGGGTGCTGCAGTAGCTGCTGCTGGTTACGCTATCGCAGTTGCAACACACGCATTATAAGAAATCTATATGATATCCTGTTTTATTTTCTTTTTAATTTTGTTTTATTCTTAAAACATTTTTTTTATTATTACTTACTTATATATTTTTCTTTTTTATCATATCTCAACTTCTACTCCATATTTTTCGGTTCTGATAGCGGAATTGTAGATTTTTCAAGCAATACTTTTAAAATCACTTGTAAAAATTAGATTTTGATCTAGAATCGCCCTTAAATATTATGATTTGCTGTTTAATGTTCAAAAATTATTTTAATTTGTCATATTCATAACCTCTATTATGTATAAATTAAGGAACATTCTATTTCATTTAATTTAAAGAATTTGTACATTTAATAAACAGTTAAATTTTAATAAAAACAATAATAAAACAATTTAATCATTTGTTTCGAGCAGAATCATGTGAGTCTTTAACAGGAGGAAGTTTTGAAGTCGAATTTGCCGCAGCAATAATTGCATCTCTTCTTGCTTTCCTTTCCAATGCCGAGAGAACATTTACCTGTGGTTTGTTGTTGAAAACTTTATTATAAGTTGTTTCTCTGTTCAACAACTCAGCTTGATATCTCTTTAGTTCACTTTGTACTTTTTCAATTGCAGCAGATCTTTCAGCAATCAACGCTTCCAATTTCTGAATCTTTTCTAGATCTTCAGGTCTTGCTTCTCTGTTATTATATCTATCTTCCCATGTTCTCGTTTCTTCTTCAAGTTCCGCAATTCTTTGTTTCTTCTCTTGCTCAATTTTTGCGATTTCAGTTGTAATTTTCTCTTTCTCTGCATCATATTTCTTTTTGAGAATATCTAACTTATTTTCATAATCTCTTTGTTGCTGTGCTAATCTCTCATTATGTTTCCTCTCTAATTCACACTCTTCATCCTGTAGTTTCCTTAGTTCTTCGTTCAAAACATCCATTTCTTTTTTATGTTTTTGCTTAATTTCTGACAAAATTCTTTCATTTTCTTGTTTCATTGCATCTAATCTTTGTCTTGCATCTTCTTCCTCTTTAGCTATTTTAGCTTTGATTTCATTCAGCTGCTGCTCATGTTCTTTCTTTATTTGATCCAATTGCTTTTGCAATCTTTCTATTTCTTGTTCTCCTTTCTTCTTTATTTCATCATATTCTTGTTGCAATTTACTCAATTCTTTCTTCTTTTCTTCATCGATTTCTTGGACTTTCTTGTTTGTTTCTGCTTTGAGATCATTGATCTTAAGTTCCAATTCATGGATTTCGGTTTGTCTCTTTTGCGTCAGCTTCTCGATTTCTTCATTTTGTCTCTTAAGTTCTTCTTCATTTTCTTTTTCTTTTTGTTGAATTTTTTGTTCCAAATCAGAAATGATTTTCTTTTTCTTTTCTTCTTCATCATTCAATTGTTTCTTGAGATCATCTATTGCTTTTTGATATTCTGCATCTTTAAGACGTCTTTGTTCTTCAGCTTTTCTTTCTGCTTCTTCATTTTCTTTCTTCAATTTTTCGAGTTTTTCTGAATATTCTTTATTAATTTTTTCTTTTTCTTCTGCCCAGTTCTTTTTAAGTGTTTCGAGTTCCTGACGAAGTTGTTCTATCTTTGCTTGTCTTTTCGCAGTTTCTTCTTGTAAGAAATGTTCTGCATCAGCTTTAGCTTTTTGTCTTGACTCGATTTTTTGTTTAATTTCATTAATTTTCTTTTTCCAAGTTGCTTTTAATTCAGAAAGTTGAATTTGTCTTTGACTTTCTAATTCATTCTTTAAAGCAGCAGAATCACGACTTAGCTTCTCTTGTGCTTCTGTTTCTATTCTTTTCATGTTTTCCTGGTGTTTTCTGTTCATTTCATCTATTTTAGCTTGAGTTTCTTCATCTAATTTCTTCATTCTTTCTTCATGATTTTGTTTAATTTCTGACATTCTTTTTTCATGATCTGATTTTAGTTTTTCTTCCATTTCTTGTCTTTCTTTTTGTTTCCTTATTATTTCATCTTCTCCTTCTTTTATTTTCTTCTTTATTTCTTCTCTTACTCTTTCTATTTCGTCTAAAATGTCTTTCAAAGAACTGTTTGAGTTGTTTGAAGCGTTTTCATATTCTTTTTTAAGTTTCATCATTTCTTTTTCATGTTCTTCAGCAAGTCTTTGTAATTCCTGTTGATGCTGTGTATCTAACATTGCCATGTTATCAGCATGAGATTTCTTTTCTTTCTCTATATCTCCTCTGATCTTTTTCATCGATGATTCGTGTTTTCTTTGCAAATCTTCAAGTTGTTTTTGTAACTCTTGTTCTCGTTTTTCTGATTCGGAAACGAACTGCGCGTGTTTGGCTTTTAGATCATCCATTGCTTGTTTATGCTGCTGCAGTAATTTCTTCTTTTTCTGTTCACCATCTTCTGCAGAATTCTTCGATTGTTTTTGCAATTCTTGGAGTTTTTGTTCGTGTTCGAGTTTTGCTTTTTCTACTTGTGATTTTAGGTCATTGACTGCTTTCTCGTGATCTGCTTGTGCTTGGTCAATCATTGATTGTATTTTTGCCATTTCTTGGTCATGATTATTTTGAGATTCTTTCATTTTGTGCTTTAATTCGTGTAGTTCTATCTCACTTTGATTGGCAAGTCTTTGTCTTTGTTCTTGGATCTGTTTAAGTTTGTCTTCAACTTGCTTTTTCTGTGTTTCTAATAATTGTTTTAATTCATCAACTCCTCTTTGAACGAGATCACGGGTGATTTCGAGTCTTTTGATTTTACTATCGATATCTTTTTGCTTTGATGAAAGCATTTCACTTTGATTCTTTTGTCCTGCAGCTAATTGATTTTTAAGATCTTGAAGTTCTTTTTCAAAACGAGCTTTGAGTTCTTCTTCTTTCTTTGATGTAGCAACAACAAGTTGATTGTACTTCTTGTTTGCTTCTGTAACACGTTTCGCAAGATCTTTTTTATGTTTATCTTCAATTTTCGCAACTGTATCTGCTGCTATCTTTTCTAGCTCTTTAGAGGCATTGTCGAACAGTGCTGACTGTGAATCTGCCTTTTTCTTGAGGTCTTCGACTTCTTTCTTTAATTGATTTAATCTTTTGTTTGAATTATCGATAATACTCTTTGATTTACTGTTAAGTTGATCATTTGCTTGATCGTAAAGCTTTTTGATCTTGTTAAATTCCGATTCATATGCTTGTCTAACAGTTTTCTCAATTGATTGCTTGTAATTTTGAACTTCTTTCTGTGCTTGTTCGATTCTATCTTGTGAAGCTTTGAAAGCTTGATCAAGTTCTTCTTCATAACGTACTTTCATACGCGCAACTTCATCTTTTCTATCTGTTGCTTCTGTATGCAGCTGAAAGACTATTTTTGTCAATGCCGCAATCTTCTTATTAATTTCATAAAGCCATTTTTCATTGTCATTCATTGTATTCGTTTATAAAAAAATTTCAATTCAAAAAGATTTTATAAAGGAAAGTCTGAATTCGGATAGAAATTCAACTTTTATTTGAATTCCAATGTATATTACAGATAATGGTCTATCATATTATAGAAGATTACTCCATGATACCACCAAAACTTAGTTCATTAGAGATGATTTTGTATTTGCTTTCTCTTTGAAGATTCATTCATATGAGATAATCATTAAAACATTACAAATTTAATAGTATATATGTTCATGCTGAATTTTATAGCAATAATAAAATAAAATTCAATATTTTTCTCCAAATATTAAATATTACCATAATGTACAGGACTTAAATAATGAGTTATAGATAAACTAGACCTTTTTAAACTCAAATTACAAAAAAAAATTAAATTTTCATTGAAATTAGATCGTATAATTCTTTCAAATAGGCTAGATTCTTTTATAGTTCGAGTTACTTGTACTATTGTATCATAGATTGACAATGTATCTCAAGTTTGGGAGCGTAACTTAGTAAAAAAATATCAAAATAGCTAGATGTTGGCATTATAAGGATAAAAAATCAATATAAAAACGAATGAGTGAGAATAATAACAATATATTTACAGAAAATAACAAAATATTAAAATTTATTTTCCACATCTCTGTTCTGTTTTCTGATACTCTGCAATTGAATGGTAGAACGAGTATTTTGAACAGATTTTAATATCGCCTGGGTAAACAAGCGTGCATAAGTCTAATCTCCACGGGAAGAAGTTGCAAAGAGAATGGACTCTGCAGTAGAATATGACCACATCAAGTGGTGATTTAAATGGCTCTGAACTGCTTCCAATTGGAGATTGTTTTTTCATTTCTTGTATAAAAGCTTGTTCTACAGAATCTTGCGTAAATACTTTAATTTTGTCAGATATAAAGTTCAACTTCAGGGTATTTTTGGTAAAAAATAGCGAAATTTCATGAACATCTTTGATTGAAGATGCCAAATCAACAACTTCTTGTATTTTGTTAGCATATTTATCTACTTGCTCTGAGTTGAATACAATTCCGATATGCGATGGCATTTTTTTGAAATGTGTGAAGGATTTATTTGTAATTACTATTTTTCCGACAGAATTGCGAACAATTTTGTCATACACGAACTTAGTATATGAGTATAATAATATGAGCAAATGAATCATAGCTAGAAAGCATCTTCCAATGAAGGAAGATTGCTTTTTCATTTTAGCGGCGTCACTTTTTCGAGCGCCAAAAAAATTTCAAGAATTCTCACAAACAAATCATCTATTATCTTTAAGATATATACTCACAATAACATGAAACACATTTTTTGCCGGTTTTAATTGTATTCTAGGAGGATTTTAGCATGAATGAATAAAATCATTGTCAACATCTTGCATCATGATGGTTTTACAATCTAATTTTCGAATGTAAACATATCTCTGTCTTTGTTTTATGAATAGCTACAAAAATGCAGTAATTTTGATAAATATTCTTTGATTTCCATATTTTCTCTGCTCATCTATTTAATGTGCTTAAATAATAAATGCTGCATATGTTTTTAACGGTCTGATCAAAAAGAATTGAAAATTTTATTCAAAAAAATTAGAAATCGAAAAAGAATGATTGAACATAATCAGCAATTCCGTGTATATTAAAGTGAATTATAAATGGATGATTTATAAAGAGCCTATCAATTTTTGATGTCAAATCTGCCAAGCAGATGTGGATAATTTGCAAGATTACCACAAAACTAGTTTATGTGTGAAAATATTAAACTCCGAAATTCACTAATAAGACATTTTGTTGACAATCTGACAATTTGCCAAAAATGTTTCTATTCACTTCTCTAGCATACTATCAAGTAAGAGGACTAATCGGTTTTGGAAATACAATACCATATATTAATCAGAATGAATATCAAGATTTCATCAAAAAATCTGGAACAAAAGCAATTATTTTTGCAGAAAAAGACGAAGACTTAGATTTTATTGAACAAGGATACAAATCATTCAAAGATTATATCGAATTTCGTCGTGCTAGCCCAAGTCTTGCAAAAGAAGGCCAATGTATATCTTTTCCATGCGTAATTGGATATAAGAACAGCAATGAAGTAGCAGAAACTGGCCCAATACAGCCAATTCTTTTCTATGACTGGGCCCAAAACCTTTCACATCCTGCAATTATCGAATTATTCCATCCGGAGCTACTCAGAAGAATTTTCAACCAACCAGGTGCCGCAATTATTGGTGTTGATATCAGATCAAGGCCAGATTATTTAAGTCCAAACGAAAATTTCTATGTTACAACTTCTGAAAATTTTGCAGTCTTCGATATCAAAGTATCATCCGGCGTTTACATTTACAGATCAGCAGATCACACGATTCTTCGTGCAGACAAGAATTACAAGTCATATCTGAAAACATCAATCGTAAATCCACAAAAAGTCAACCTCAAAGACAAACCATTCTGCGGAGGATTTGTTTTATCAGGTCGTAAAGATCTTGACTCCGTCGAAATGGAAATTTTACGTTCTTTGGCTTCCACATATAAAGATATTTATTTCTTCCCAATTGTTTCAGGTGTTGCAACCATATTCTCAGAGATTGGCAAGATAGAATACTTCCCACCACCTTATTTTGTCCTTATGAACAGTTCCGAAACAAGGCCATTAAGATATCTTATTATAAACAGCATCCAGATGCATGATTTACCATTTTTGAAGCAATATGTTCGTAGTATTCTTGATGGAAAGCAGAGTTACAACATGATTTCCGATGAAAGTGGTGGTGATCCGAATAAATTAGTTTATTCCGATCTTCGCAAGACAATAAACGAACATGACACTGATATTGTCATTGTTTATGGTACATACAGAATGCCAAGAGGTGAATATTACATGGCTATCCCTAAGGCAGTGGAATCTGTCATTGAATCTAAATCATTTAAATTCTATTATTACAACCTCTCAATGAATGAAATGCCTACGTATTTCAAGTCTGATTATCAACCTGTTGTTGAGTTCTACGCAAAGGGAAGCAAAGAACCAGTAACATACAAGGGACAGCCATACTTTAGACACTTCATTGACTGGGTTAGTTCTGTTGCTTCTGAAAAAATTGTTGTTAAAAAGTACTCTCCGATGGAGATGCAGAACTCCCTTCCTCCAATTGACGCCTCCGTTGGAAAGATTGTTTATGACTCAGAACTCTGGGGAATTCCTGGAGAAACTGAAGATCCGACTCAGAAACAGTGATTTGTGTCTGTAGTTTGAAGTAAATATACTTTTTATATAAAAATGATTATTTTTTTTATATACTGATCTTTCTAATCTCATAAGACAATATTGTTTGGATAAAATTGCCTACCTTTTAAGGCTAATTTGATATTACAAATAACATTTGCACTTAAATATCAAAAATGAGATTTTATATTTGAAGCCAGAGTTCAAAAATGATTAATGAATTAATGATAAATTTGTTAGAGTTACAACTGAAAAGAGGAGATTTATCTGGAACTAGGTCTAATAAAAAATCAAATTTAAATTATGTATAAACGTGAACGATTTCTAAGAGAAATGATATCAATTCAAAAAAATATAAATATTCTAATATTGCAAATCGAAATATTATGAATTATGAAATCATCTACCGGAACATCTGTATCATATGCATGATTTTCAGTAATGTTAAGCAGCATATCATCTCTATAGTTGATAGCGCACAGCTAATTAGGTATAACAATTAAGGATTCACATTTCGGATCCGAACATTGAAAATTTATTTTTTGAAAAAATAAGAAATTGTATTTCAATGAATTTAGCTGGATTTTTAGTTTCGGTTGGAGTTCAAATTGTAAACATATGAAAAATTGAAAGCGCGATTTTAGGAATCAATCATTTCCTAAAAAAGAAATAGAATTTATCAATGGTTTCTCTCTTCAGAAAAGAGCTTTACTATGCAGCAATTGTTTGCTTAACACCATTATGTTTTGGTCTAATTATTGGATATCCATCCCCTTCTGCAGCGTATTTTAAAAAGAATTGGAAAGAATTTCCTAGTCAGTGGAAATTGTTTGTTGCAATTACACAATTGACCGCAGCTATTGGCCCATACATTCCCTCAATACTTTTTAAATTTGGTTTAGGAAGAAGATTAGTAACATCAATAGTCAATATCATAAGTATAGTTTTATGGGTTATACTCATATTTATGACAGAGAAGCTCTTTTGGATGGGATTTGTTATCCGAATTCTTCAAGGCTTCATGCTTGGCGCAATGTCATCTATTGGTCCATTATTATTACTAGAAGTCGCACCAGTTGAACAAACTGGTTTATACGGAACATTTAACCAAATTTTTATTGTTATTGGTTCCATCGTCAACTTCTTGATTGGAGAATACCAAAAGCCGTCAGCAATGTGCATATTCTCAGCTGCCGTTCATACACTACAGCTTTGTCTAATTTGGCTAATTCCTGTTGAAGCTTTCAAAGAACAAAAAGTTGACACAGGAGATCAATCTGCCGAGTCCATATTCCAGAAGAAATACGTTTGGCCTCTAATTATTCTTATGATTATTATGTTCACACAGCAATTTTCCGGAATCAACGCAATTATTGCAGATTTAGCCGGAATTTTTGCCAAAGCAAATATAAAAGGTCTCACACCAGGTATACAATCAGTCATAGCTACGCTTGCCCAATTGATTGCTTGTTTCGTGTCTGGTGGTTTAATTAAAACATTAGGAAGGAAAGCGATGTGGACAATCTCAGGTTTAACATGTGCATCTTCTTTAATATGCTTTGGATTTAACTCAAAGTACAATTGGGCCAATGTTCTCCCCGTAATTTTAATTTTCTTGTATCAATTTGGTTTCGGACTTGGACTTGCTCCGATGCCATGGTATTCTTCTCCTGAAATGTTTCCATTAACTGTCAGGCCAATGGCTTCTTCGATTAATGGAATGGCATCATGGTTCTTTTCTTTTATCATTGTTTATGCTTCTCCTGCTATGCAAGAGTCTAAAATTGGAGAGCTTGGTTTGTACTTATTCTATGGAATTATAACAATTCTTGGAACTATTTTTGGCTTCTTCTACATTGTAGAACCAGATGATGAAGATGATGTTTCACTTGATAACAAATCTGATGAACTCTAATATAATTTTATTTTGTTATATGAAATAAATAGATGTTATTTATAATCTTTTGATTATTATGAACCTCATATTCAATTGGGAAAGAAATTATGATTAAAACTTTTAAATTAACTTTATTGTTTAAACATATGTTTTTGGAAATAAAACTTACAAAATCAATAAATATTTCCTGATGTTAATTCACTGTCATAATGAGGATAATAACATGTTTTAGTGGTGCTGCACGCCAGTAAAAATAAACTTTCCATTTTTGTCCTCAAATAAACTCTTTCATGAATTTCGACTATTTGAAGCAATATGAAGATTTCATAATAACATATGAAAAACTCTTTTGCTTGCAAGCTAGTGAATCTATCGATGAAGTTTTTAATTTGATCACAACTATCTTAATTGACAAATACAACTTTTGTATTGAAAACATTCTTTTTGGTTTATCAAATGCAGCAAGGTACAACTATAGATCTTCAAACAATTATCTAAATTTACTCAATCGAATTTCCTCTAAATATCAATATCACAATTTAGCAATAAGACGATTTTCACTCTCTATTTTTAGTTTAATTGAGAATCTTTGTAAAACTAATGATGTTTGTCAATATGAAATTTTTAGCCACTACACCAAAGATGTAACTCCAGTCGAAAATTATGTTATATATGACAAAATTGATGAATTCAAAGATTTTGCAACCAAAAACTCACTAGAAGGTATAGAGATACGTTGCCCTATGTATCCTAGCCCTTCACTCTTTGATGCATGTGCTTATTTCGGTTCTGTTAACATTTTTTATTTTCTTCTTAGAAATTTTAATTTCAAAATAACACAGGGAACTCTTTATAATTCCATTGTTGGAAAAAACACAGATATTATCAATGAATGTTTAAAGACTCAAAAACCAGACTATAAATGCTTATATTATGCAATTAAATGTCATAACAACGATTTCATTATGCATATTCTTGAAAAAGATCTTTTGAATATTAAAGGGTTAAGTATACCCGAGGAAGAATTGAGTTATATTCTTCATTCACAGAACTTGAAAGCCGCATTTATTATGTTCCATTATGATAAAGATTCAATCATTCCATGGTGTGGCGTTTTTCCTCAAATTAATGAACTTTTTGTTGGCCATGTAGTTGATATAGCTAAAGTTGATGATGAATGTCAGAATATTCTCCATTATGCAGCTATTTACAACAACTATAAATTATTCAAATATTTATTCAATTCTAATGGAAAGTTTATATTAGCATTAAATGCTCAAAATAAATGTAAACAACGTCCAATTAATTTAGCAGCAGAAAAGAATTGTTTGGGAGTAATCGCAATTCTTATTGCTCTTGGTGTAGATGTAGATTCTCCAGAAAGTCATTATATCACTCCTCTTATGTTGGCTGCAGAACATAACTCTAAAGAAGTAGCAGAATTACTTCTTCAATATGGAGCAGATGTTAATGCAAAACATAAATTCGGAAAATCACCTATTCATTATGCAGCAGAACATAATAGCATTGAAACTGCAAAATTACTTATTTCACACGGAGCCATGGTCAATGATAAGGATTATGGGGACGAAGCTCCTCTGGCTTTGGCAGCTAGAATAAATAGTAAAGAAATTATGCAAATTCTTATTGCAAATGGTGCTTTGCTCAATAATCAAGATGTTAATAAGCAAACTGCTCTTCATACTGCTGCATTTCATAATTGTAAAGAAGCTACAGAAATTCTTCTTTCACATGGTGCCAAAATGCATTTGAAAATGATTGATGGAGAGAGTCCTCTTCATTATGCATCTTACGAACAAAGCCTTGATACAATGGAACTACTTATATCATATGGAGCATATATAGATGCTCCTGATAATAAAGGAGATACTCCTCTTCACTGTTCAGTTGATAGGAATAATAAAGAATCCGTGAAATTTCTTATTTCACATGGCGCCAATATCAATGCAAAAAATAAAAAGGGAAGAACACCTCTTCATTTAGCAGCCATGTCGAACAAAAAAGAAATAGTAGAACTTCTTTTATCTCTAGGTGCAGATATCAATGCAAAAGATAAAAAGGGAAGGAATGCACTTCATTTGGCAGCAATGAAAGATAACGTAGAAATTGTAAAATTCTTTATATCTAATGGCTTAGATATCAATTCTAAAGATTTCAGAGGGGAAACTGCTCTTGATTTAGCTAAAAGAAAATGGGCCTTCAAAACAAAGTCTTTTCTTAAGGAACAATTAGGGATCGTAGATTGAAATTAATTATAATGCATTGTCACCACTTGGATGCAATCTCTTTATTTATCAATGATTTGTACTTATCAAATAAAATATTATTGAATTATTTTAATTTTGAAATTTTTTGTATAGCATACATATAACTGACACATTATTATCACTTGGCTCCACACTATCTCAAAATTAAGCAAGCATATAAAATTTAAAAAATCATTCATCAAACTTATTCATTTCATTTTATATGATGATTTAAAAAATTACGAAGATGTGAAATACATTTTTATATTCAGTTTAAAAAAATTAAAAAATTGAAAAAATTATAAAAAAATAAAAACATTTTTTAGAGATAAAACTTGTCATCTTCTGGTAATATTTCGGAAATCTTCTGTTTTTGTTCGTCTGATAACTCTTTAGGTATATCTATGTGTAATGTTACGTATAAATCACCACGTTGGTTCTTTAAGAAGAAATCTGGAAGTCCTTCATTAGGAATCATCACAACTTTGCCATCCTGTGCATCAACAAGTGAAACCTGTATAGAAAGTCCATCAATTCCGATAATTGTTGTGGAATCCTCTTGTAAAGCTTCTTTTAGAGGGACAGTAAGGTTCATGTATAAATCACGGCCACGGCGCTCAAAGCGTGGATGTGGTTTTGACTGAGCAATGTAAATAATATCGGAAGCACCGCGAGCAACGTCAGTATCGCCAGATTGGCCAGCCAAAATACGATAGAATTCTGGAGCACCTCTTGGCAGTGTAATTTGATTTACGTAAATCTCGTCAACAAATTTATTTTGTTTGCATTCTTGGCATTTTGGATTTTTCTCTGGACATCTGCACTCGACGACGCGAACAGATGTGACGTTCCTTGTAACGCCGTCATAAAAATCTTCTAAATCGAATACAATGGGGTAATAAATTGTTCCACCAAATTTATTCATATCATCAATGGTTGTTCCGTACATCTTTGCCATATTCATAAGTCCTTCATCGCTATGGTAGCCGACAACCTTTAAATCTGTCAAGTTTAAGAACACAGTTCCAAACATATCGTAAAGAGGCTTAGAATTGTTACTTCCTAGGATGTGATAAATTGTTTCTATTGTTTCTAGGTACTTTTTGGTTTTAGGACTTGGATCTATCTGATGTTTCTTGTTGCGGAGAAATTTCTTATACGATTTTTTGATTTCTGATATATCTGCTTTGTCTTCAAGACCGATCATGCGGTAAAAGTTTAAGTTTGCATAATCTGTTGAATCAAATGTTTTCAGAAATTGAATAATCGCAAAAATCAGGAGCATTTTTGTCACTTTTTTGAGAAATTTCAACTTCAACCAAAATAGAACCTAAAATTATGATAATATACAGCATTAACACTATATACATAAGCTTTATATCTTTAATAGCTACGAAATATCAAAAGATAACTAACTGGAATACCAAATTTAAAATTATTCTCATATATTTATGAAGCATATTTTGATGGTGAGCTGAGAATTTGTCATAAAAACTGTCACTTTTTATTTATGTAATTGGTAAATCTCATTAAGCATAGTACAAATGAAAATTGATTAACAAATTTAATTGGTTTAAGGAAATACTACTTAAACATGATAACAATTGTGTTTCTGTTTGATTTTTAGTTAAAATAGCCGGTTCCAAAAACTTAATTACTAAATTTTATTTAATATTCTTCATAAAAAATATCTTTATCTTTATTCTGTTTTTGGTTTCTGGAAGATCTCTTTGTTTGTGCGGTCAATAGCCAAGCAACCGAGATCGTTAGCCATAGCTAATTGTGCTTGAATTGCGCGATCAGCTGGTTTGGTTTCATCTCTCTTTGAATGGATAGTTGGAAGGAAGTGAATTTCGAATGTCATGAAAGGAATTGCGTACAATTGGTAGAAGTACATGAAAACATTGTCTTCAAGCCAAGAAGGTGTCTGTTGGCCGTCGAAAAACGGTAGCCATGAACGATATCTGATAGTAATTGGTTGAATTGGTACTCCAGAAACGAAAATTCCTGTTCTGAAAGCAAGTAAAGCGTCGCCATTTGTAACCTTACCTTCTGGGAACACAACAACGGGTAATCTTGTAGGATCTTCTGCATAATCCGAAATCTGTTGTGTAGCGCCTTGTGTCTTTGATCTATCGACAAATACTGTATCAAATACAGCGGCGCAGTGTTCGATGAATGGGTTACCACGAAGTCCAGTATGAGCAACAATTGTAAATGGTACCCAGTATAAGATGTTGACAATATCTATCATTGTGATATGATTTGAAATTATTGCGCGAGCTTCTGGATCAATCTCGCCAACTTTCTTAATATGAACAATGCCTGATAAAAATAGTACAGTTCTGATGACTGGTTTTGAAATATTATGAGCCCATTTCTTAAATTCTTTTGGTGTCTTAAATGTATCTTTATATTTAACAACTATTTGCATCATAATATCGAATACAAGAAGGAAGAGACATGTTAAAATAAATCTGATAAGTCCTAGGGTCACTAACCAAAAGACAAACCTAATTATCTTTTGGTTGCGTGTGAGTTCGTGGACAGCAAACAAGGCTTGGAACTCTTCATCTGTTATTTCTGATTGGAGCTTCTGATCATGAAGCTTTGAATCATCTATTGGAACATTGGTATATAACTTCATTTCGAATATTTTGAAAGGTTTTTGCCAAAACTTTTGTGAATTAGCGTAATTTGGAGTAGGGGAAAATTTAAGCTAAAAGTGACACACCCGTGAAGGGTGTGATACCGATCGGTAATTTCGACAGTTTAGAATTTAAAATTTTTTATGGAACTGTTGCGAGTTTCATAAAGAATTTAAGGAATATAAGCAAAGATTTGAATCAAAATCTTAGACCTAAGCCGCTCGATTCGCTCGCGGCTTCCGCGAATTACAGATCAGCAAAGATTTGAATCAAAATCTTCGAACTAAGCCGATCGCTTCGCTCGCGGCTTTCTTTATTATTTTAAATTTGCATATTTCCATCAAAAGTTCATAAGGTAAAAAATTTCGTTTATATTATTGCAAAATAAAATCTTCATTATCAAAATAATATTAAATAATAATATAATATAATTTATAAACAACTATTATTTAATAAAGTTTAATTGCCAAGGGTTCATCTAATTTTTTGATTTTTAATGTTTTATGAATTTTATTTATCATGTATATATCTAATGAAGATTATATATGTAGAAGATAAGTACCTTAATATGTACGTAAATTTTAATGAAATTTATACAACATTATAAAAATTTATGAATAAAAACTTGATATAAAATAACATTTTTATTTTTACTAAAAAAAAGGTTTTTGATAATAAATTTATTTTATTTCGAAAAAGTAGCAATAATCGTAAAAGGGTATTGATAGGCTTGCTAAAGTAACTAATTTTAGCTGTCAAATACTTTTGTATTTTGAAGTAAATTAGTATAAATTTGTTTTTACTTTTATTTCGAAAAAGTAGCAATAATCGTAAAAGGGTATTGATAGGCATGCTAAAGTAACTAATTTTAGCTGTCAAATACTTTTGTATTTTGAAGTAAATTAGTATAAATTTGTTTTTACTTTTATTTCGAAAAAGTAGCAATAATCGTAAAAGGGTATTGATAGGCTTGCTAAAGTAACTAATTTTAGCTGTCAAATACTTTTGTATTTTGAAGTAAATTAGTATAAATTTGATATTATTTTAACTCCCTTTGAAAACCTCAATTTTCCATACAGAGGGAACGGGAATAGCATCCAATATTCCCTGAGAATGGTTGCGCATTCTCAGTTCCCTCTATATTTCGAACGAAGCTCTCATCGGTCTTTTTTTTAATACTAAACGTTTTTTTCCCTGTCACTTTTAGCTAAAATTTGGGTTTGCCCAATCATTTAAATTTTTATGAAAAATATTCATGAATATCATACCAATACATTTACTAAAAGATAATAAAATTGAGTTGACCTCTGAAATTTCTGACGTGTATCGCAAAAGTGAGTAAAACAACAGCCAATAAGGCAAAATTCCAAGTTAAAAATAAAATTGGGAGATGCACGCTAGATGCATACCATCACTACACATTCGATTTGAATCATTTTAGAATATAAGATGATCGTGTTGACAAATCCTTCGTATTCGAATATTATATACCAAGAAAACTTTATACTTACTGTAGTGTGATCTGACCTTAAAACTAATGTACCTTAAATAGATATATTAACTGAGGAAATCCAAATTTATTTACAGAAATTTATTAAACAGTCATTCTTGCTGTGCATTCCCGTAGTAAAACTTAAAGATCCACACATTACATGTTGCTCGTTTGCTCTATGATCTAGATTGAGAATAAATTTCACTAAATATAGTAGATTTCTAGAGTTAAACTATGGATATTTTATCTTACTTTGAGAGGCTCTTTGTTAACAAATTTCGCAAGATTTTTATTCTTCAAGGATTTTTGGAGGGCTCAAATATTTGTCACTTTTTGTTCCAAAATCTTCAATAAAATCATGGAATTTACTCCTTCAATCTTTACAGAAACCAATGCCGAAACTGTTCAACGCATTACAGAAGCAGTTATGGAACTTCAGGAGAATCCTGATTTTGCGTTAATTCTCTTTAATTCTTTACAAGACAAAAATAATCACGTCGAAATCATCATGACTAACTTAATTGCACAAATACGTATTGCAGTCAAAACACATTGGAATTCCGAGTTTTGGAGTCCAGAAACAAAACATGAAATCATTTTGCAATTAATTCAGAATTTGTTTGTAGTTCCATATAAGCATCGAAATGTCTTAGTCGATTTATTCAGAGTTATACCAACAATGGATGAAAATGACCAATGGTGGGTTGATATGATCTATTCTACCACAGAACAACACAATTCACTTGAAGAAATGTGTTCTATTGCTGAAATTGCAAATATTTGGCTCGAAGTTATTCGTGATAAACCATTAGATGAATTCGGAAACACTTATATTACAAAATTCCTTGAAAAATTTGTAGTAACTTTCCAAGAAAGTGCCGTTCAAGACTTAAACAAATGGAATTCTTTGAACTTCTCAATACAATATGTTAAATTCCTCTCAAAATTAGTGAGAATTTCAGAAATTCCATTGCAAAACAACATAATAGACAGTATAGTGCAAACACTTACACCTTTACTTCAAAATGACAACAACTATACTGAAATTGTTAACATGAAAATCGCACTTTCAAAATTTTATTACAAATTAATTGTAGAATTCAGTACAAACACCAAAAATGCTTCAGATATCAAGAAGTCGTTTGCAGAGCACTTCAAACAAGAGCTAGCTCCAATAATTATCAATACAATTAAACAAATTTGTGTAATTCCTCAGCCATTCTCAGTTTCCCACCCACTATCATTGATATTACACAGCATAATCTTCTACAAACTTGACGATGACTTCTTATCTGAAGGATTATTCCCAATTTTGATCAGATTTGCCACAATTCCTGAGACAGACTACTTCGAAACGATCAACAATCCATCGTACTACATCGGCCAATACATGAAATTCGGTCCTTACCCTGCTACGTTCAATTCCAGGTTTATTTCAGGTACAATCATCAGAGATTTGGTTGAAAAACATGATATCAGCTATGAGGTCATCCTTCCACACATAACTCCCACTGAAGAAGACACACAGGACGTAATAGAAGCAAAATTATATTTAATAACCGCTTTAGTCAAAGCATTATTAGTAAAACAAGAGTCGGAATATGCTATTAAGAAGAAGAAAGCCCGTGCACGCAAGATAAAAATGCCTCCTTTCCATAATTATCTCCCAATTCCAACAGAAGTTGTTAATTTGGTCGAACAAATAATCGTCAGTGATTCCCCAACGTTCTTATTAATTTCTGCTCTCAATTTGTACTCAAAATTGGCCCCACTCGATGATTACCACAGAGGAGCTGAAATTGGACTGCAAGCAATAGTATCTGAGACCGATGAGCCGACAATTATAGTCTATGCAGCTAAGATATTCGCTGCATGTGTAAAGAAACTGCCTGTAAACGATATAGACATGAATTCAATTTTATCTCCAATCATGGAAGTGACAAAGATCATCAGGATGAAAGCATTGAGTGGTGTTATCACTACTTTAGCCCAAAAGAACCCAGAAGCCATGAATACATGCGCTGCAGCCGTAATTGAAGCTTTCATTGACTTAATTAACACAGAACTCAGCTCGGAATCGATTGAACCAGAGAATATATCGAAGATCGAAGACTCCCTATCATCAATCTTCGATATTTTAGAGCCAAACAGGAAGAATCAAGAATTATTAGAGAATTTGTATACATTTGTCTTCACTAACCTTACAAATGTATTACAATCATTAACAAACAACTTCGATCTACCTAAATTATTCCTTGTTTTCGCTCTTTTCTCGATGAATTTCAAATCTCATCCTGTAGAGTTTTATGAATCCTTCATGTTGATATATTCCATTTTTGAAGAAGAAGGAGACCTATTCCAATCCGTTGTCACATGTTCCATGGAGAGTTTTGTTTGGTATTTATACCCTTTAGTTGTTGATTTAAGTTCAGAAAATTACCAAAATGAAGAATTCAAAGAATCCGTGTTAAACATTGTCAATTTCGCACGTGAAGTGATAAGAAACAATCCAGAGGAATGTACTGATGAATCCCTTCCTTATTCATTGTTCTTGATGACTTGTGTTTCTCAAGTTTATGGTTTAGATTCGAATTCTTTGGTTTTCGCTCAAGAACAAATCCATAAAATAATGGAATACAGTTCTTTGAGAGGCTACAATATAAAGGAACATGATATTGTTGGCTCAATTAGATTGTTCCAATCAAATGCTTTGATTGACATTACAACTATTCAATTTTTGAGAGAAGACACTGAATTAATTGACTTCCTTCTCAAAAAATTGAATTACACTTTCTTTACAACATATGTTGACATGAAGTCATGTTTTATGTTTTTGTTGTGTTTGTGCAGGATAGGAATACAAGAAGCATTTCCAATTGCTATTTCAAATATTCCTAAATTGCTTGAATTGAAAGAAAGAGATGAATCAGAAGAAAAAGAGGAAAACGAAGAAAACAGTGAAGGAGAAGATGTAGAGATTGATGTAAATGAAGAGGAAGATGGGGATAAAAGTGATTCTGAACAAGAAAATCTTGATGATGAGTCTGTTTTCAGAATTATTTGTCCTTATCATTTGCCTTTCGACTCTCAGAATGAATTTGAATTTTTGAAGTCTGTTTGGAATGAAAATCAGCAACTTTCTGGAACTCTCGATGAAGAACTTAATCAAATTCTTTCTCAATACATTCACTAAAATATAGATTTTTTTATAATTTTATAGAGTAAATAAAAAATATAATTATAATTAATAAAGTTGGCTAAAATACATCTTATTTTCCTAGATAAAGTCTCCTTATCGTTTTTCTGCCTCAATATTGAGTGAACCCCTATCAAAAATTTGAATAAGAGACCTTACGAAGGAAAATGGGTTTACATCTTATTTTTTGACATTTTTGCCAAAGGTACAGACACTTTTTTCTGACCAGATTTAAGCCATATACTCAAGAGCATAGATTGCATATATACCATATATACTAAATATGTCGTATGAACCAACATTCCATCACTATGCATATATTTCCTTTCACATGGTGCAGATGTCAATAAAAATATAGTGATAATATAGAGTTACCACATGAAATGCAGTAATATTTTGAATTTAAACATCTTTTAAAAAGTGTCTTTTTTACTTTACATAAAAGTTACCGTGATAAGAATCTAATTTCAATAATTATAGTATCCAACCTTGTCTGATATTTGAATTTTGATCACTCATCTACTAAAAAATGAAATCGCATATCATAACGCTTATAATCATTTAAGTTAAACAAATTGAATATTTGATTTTAACAAAAATTATTCTTTTATAGATAAGAGATAACTTCTTACATTGCGTGCGGCAACTATAATGGCAGTTTCCTCACCAATTGTTTTTGCGTCTTTGTTAGCACCAATAGATATAAGATATTTAACGATTTCAAGATGATCTTTAGCTGAAGCACAAATAAGTGGAGTGTATTCATGATTATCTGTTGCTTCTTTATCAGCACCAGCAGATATAAGAAATTTAACAACTTCAAGTTGGCCATTAAATGATGCCCAAATGAGAGCTGTCCATCCATTACAATCTTTTGCTTCTTTATTGTAATCAGAAGAGATAAGGTGTTTAACAACTTCAAGTTTACCATTTTTTGCTGCATGCATAAGTGAAGTAGATCCAAGATTATCCTTTGCCTCTTTATCAGCGCCAGAAGAGATGAGATATTTAACAACTTCAAGATGACCATTTTTTGATGCATAAATTAGCGGAGTATATCCTTTATCTTCTTTTGCTTCTTTATCAGCACCTGCAGAGATAAGATACTTCACTACTTCAAGTTTGCCATTTCTTGATGCAGAAATCAAAGGAGTATATCCTTCATTAAACTTTGCTTCTTTATTTGATCCTACAGAAATAAGATACTGAACAACTTCAAGATGTCCATTAGCTGATGCCCAAATGAGTGGAGTATATCCATAATTATTCTTAACTTCTTTATCACAACCGCGTTCTATAAGAGATTTAACAAGCTTGAGGTTTCCTTTCGAGCAGGCTTCATGAAGAACATTAGAACCAAACATTGGAGTTTTCTTTTTCCATAATCCTTCTTCACATGATTTTAATATCATCTGATGATTATCTGAAGCAGATAATTCATCGAGGAATCTATAAACACTTCCGAAATCATTTGAATTCTTAAGTTCTTCGATTCTTGCTAATATTTCTTTCGAATTATTATTATTTTCATTGATGGAATTTTGATTTTGAAATTCATTTAATTTTTCTTGAAGATTTTTGATTGTTTCTGTATATTAGTTTATTTCTGTTTCATTTTTCTTTAAAATGTCAATAACTCCATCAAATACATCGAATTTCATGTATTCTTTGGCTGAATTCAAAATCGAAATTGCATCTTCTATGCTTTTTACAGATACTTTTGCATTTCGTGTATATATAAATAATCTTTCTATATTAAGTGTTGAAGCAAATTGTCTGAGAAGATCAGCGTATTGATTTGGAGTAAAATTTGAATGTTCCATGATTCCTTTGATATCTTCTTCGTCAAATATATCAAAGAAACTTCCATTGTCAATATATTCATTGATATGTTCGGCAATATAATCATAATTAAGAGAAATAAATAAACTCATCCGTTTTAAGAATTTTCTCCGACCAAACGGTCTGTATCGACAACCATCAAATCAGATTTATCAAGATGTCAGTTTTTTTATTTATCATATATAAAAACTTTCAAACCAGGCATAGAATTAATGTTGTTGGTAAAAAAATTGAAAATGGAATAATTAAAATGTCACTTTTCTTATAATTTTTCCAAACAATAATTTTAAATGAGTAAAAACTATCGAACTTCAGAGATTCAAACTCTCTATCAACAATATAAAGACATTTTGATTGATGATCAAATGAAAGAGTCACAACTTTTCTTTCAAATCGAATCAGAAATCGGAAATGCACACACAGAATTGCTTTCAAAGTGTTTCAAGTATCGAATAGAGTATCAGGTATTCAATAACTTAAGAAACCAAAAAGGTCTTCAAATACCAGAACAGTTTAAATTCATTACAAATCAAAAGTTTTTAAATTTACAAGGTAAAAGTGCAGAAATTTCTAGAAAAATCCTAATATTCTACGAGAATCCTACAGAGTATGTCGATAATATTATGAATTTCCTTAAAGAAAATCCACAAAAAGTAGATAACTTCATTAATCAACTATTTCCATCTTTATATGCCTATTTTACAGATGAACGTGCAGTTGAATACGCATGCACCCTCGTCAACTCTATTTTGGACGTTTGCGACTTCGAAATCGGCTCGAAATTCATCAAATCATTATTTGACAGCTCATTCATGTTCCACAATGTTCTTTGGACTCATTTCCGTTATGAACTGATCGTACATTCCCATATGATCATGTCAAAAGACAAAACAAAAATTTATAATTTATTTTTCTCAGTTTTGAAGACAGTTTCAGCGATTGCATACTACCAATTTACATGTCTGAACCGATTAGTATCAATTTCACCTCATGAAGCCGTTGAATTTTTCTTGAAAAAAATTATTTTTCCATCTTTCGTCAACCACTACAGATACCTATCCTATCTTGTAGATACAGATACATTTCAGCATTGTTTCGATGTTCTTTTCGGCGAAAACTGCGCAGGAGAAGTAGATTCGTTTGCAGAAATTTTAGCACCGCAAAGATACTCCCAGTCCACTCCAAATAGACTAGATATCGGCATGGCGCGTTGCTACAACATTACAATGATCGCCAGAGACATGTACGACTTTTTGAAAATTATTCAATGCGAACAAACAACATTATCGTTTGTAGCGACCTCAGAAAAGGACAAGAACCTTGACAAATCACTTGTGAACCTTTCTATCCCGAAACAACCGAATATCCAAGAAATTCGGGATTTCGTCGGTTCCGATGAAGAAGAAAGGAAATTCGCGTTCCTACAGAATGAAGCTGAGAAAGAGGATGTTCCTGTGATCAATAAAATCGCGATTTACATTGAAGATAATCATTGCAGAGATCAGAGCGAACAATTTGTTGTTTTCGCTCTCAAAAAGCTGATTAATATTTCAATGAAGAGAAACAGACAGTTCAAACAGGTCATTTCCATGAAAAAAGTCTTAAATCAGATGAACGACTTTTTAAGTATCATTGATGAAGAGACCGATGGTCTGAACTATTCATTTGTTCAATCCTCGTATGGAGCATACTACGGAGCCCTCACAGAATGCGATCCGAAAAGTTTTGTGTCAAATGTGAAGTCACTTATGTCAAAATTCTCTGATTTCCCATGGATAAAGATGCCGATCATCATTGTGAAGCTAAATGCGGGATTTAAGAAGGATTTGCCCTCAATTAAGAATTTCATGGAAACAATTTACGATGTACAGGCCATTCCGATTGTTCCTGGTGATAACGAAGAAGTTCCTGAAGTCATGGTCCCTCACATTGACTATTGCAAGAAACTTTTGGAATTGGCGTTGAATTCTCCATTGGGATACAGAATTCTACTTCTTAATGAACTTATTACGAACATAATTGACGGATGCAACATGCTTAGAATGGTAAATATCGAAGCAAAAGAAAAGATTTTATTTAAACATTTTTTCACAAGTGAAAACCAAAGAATATTGATTGAAACAATCTTAACTGCAAAGCAGATCTATGAAGCACTCAAAGCAGCTAATATTTCATTAGAAAATACTATTTTTAAGAATATCTCAGATTATACTGTCTCCTGGGCTATTAATTTCTTCGATATCAGAGAAGATATCGTCATTGGAATGCAAAAAGTCTGTATTACACCACTTGGATCATAAAAAATTGTTAATTTTTATTTCTTTCTTTAATTGTTCAAGAATAAATATATTATTTATTATAACTTTTATATATCCGTTTAAATATTACTCAATTTAGCTCAATCAAATAAATTTCTGAAATTCTATATTTGATAAAATCTGATAAAGCATTTCCCTATATTTCAATGATCATATATTCCATTGTGCTTATAAATTGCTTTATTAACTCGTTTGGTAAATTTTATTGAAATCAAAATCAGCTTCTAATTAGAATCAATATGAGAAACAAGTAAGTTGTGGTGAGATCTGGTTTATGACAATATTGTGTCTTTCATATTTGTTGTTTATTAATATTCCTAAAATCATTTCCGCCTCATTATCAAAATTTGATAGAAATTAAAAGATTTACACGGAACATTTTTTGAATTTTTTGAATTAACGATAAAAAAATATTTTATAATTAGCTTAGATTTGGTTATATCAATTATCAAGAGAATTGTACCTCATGCACTCATAATTTTAATGGCATGGAAAATGACCCTCGGATTGGGAGCAATTTTCTTCCATAAACTCAAATTTTTCAACATTTTTAAATTCAAATTTGAACCAGAGCAAACTACGAACCAAAAAGATCAAAATGCTTGGAAAAACCTTGGTCTAACAGGATACCAACTCTTTAATATACCTTTCGTCGATGATTTTCTCTTCTTAATTTCCATCCCTGGAATTTACCTTGCTTTATATGCAATTTCATTCATCAAATGTCTTAACTTCTTGAAACCCGATATTTTGTTATTCTACTTGATAATTTTGTTACTTCTTTATCCAATCTTGAAATTAATGAAAGTGATGAAAGGATATTTATCACTTATCAAAATGATACACGTTATCATGTCGTTATCATTAATTTTGTTCATTTATTTAATCTATTTTCAAAAATTCAATTTATCCAACCGAGAATTCATTATTTTAGCCTTGATAATAGTTATAAAATCAATACTATTTTCCAATGGACCTATTATTGCCGGTAAAAACTACAATAAATTCAATTATCCTTCAGCAGAACTTTTGAATTTCAAAGAATTTCACGAAATACTACAATCCCTTTACTCTCAGAAAAGTGTTTGTTTAATTAAACTGTGGAATTACATCAATGTTTTCATTTTCGTATTATTCTTCTTTATTTCATCGAGAAGAGGATTCAAAGTTGCTATATACTTCCTTGTTATCTCATCCTCAATACAATGCGCTTTGAATTTCGTTGTTTCAAAGAAATTTATTCAATATCAATTAATTTACATTCTAGTTCCATTTCTACAAGCCCCTAAAGATGAAAAGTCAAAGGATATGAAGGATTACTTGCAATCTATCGGCCCTCTCGCTTTTGGAATTAATGTGCTCCCAATTTTGCATATTGTAGTTATTCTCCATATAATTGATTCTCTTATAACAGGTTCCAATGCTTCCTTCTTTGTAATTCTTCTTTTGAATGGAATTTACCTCCAATCTTCCCAGATTTTAGTTTCTTTATATTTATACCTTAAAAACCCTCAATGAATACAATAGCTATTAACAATAGTATCTTTATATGAATTTTGTTTGTTAATTTACTCAATAAAATTAAATTATTCTTTAATTAATCATTTTTCATGATAGTTTTATGGCTTGTAAGTATGTTATGGGATAGTTTAAGTATTATAATGAACAGTAATAAAATTAAATTTGAGATGATTTAATCAAAACAGCAATGTTTGATTTTGAGATAAGACAATGCATTATTTTTAATGTGATTAAAAGTATATCATATAGTTCGATTTGAATCATTCAATCAAATATCGACTTTAATTTATAAGCATATATAAGTAATGGATATATGATTATGGAGCAAAAACTGAATAGATATAAATAATATAGCTTTATTATGCAAATAAAAGAATCAGATTCAGAATTTCCATAAGTAAGACCAAACTACTCATTAGAAATCAAGCCGAGATCTTGGAAGCTTAGATTGATTAGGAGATGCAATTTTTCAATCGAATCCTTTGTATCTTCAAGCTTTATTGTATCTGATTTTCTTTGTTCTTGGAGATTTTGTATTTCTTTATTGAGGTTTCTGAACTCTTCAATAAATTCTGACATGTTGTTAGCATCACATGGGTTGTCAAAGTTTCGAATTTGGTATTCAACATCAGGTAATTTATCTTCATCAGGAATATTGAATTGGTTAACCATGTTTTCTATATTCTGTTGGAAGTTATCGTCCTTAGTTTCTTCCGTTTGTTTCTTTGCGTAATTGTATAATTCAGCGAGTTGTGAACAATAGTGAGAATATTGTTCATTAAGGACGCTGAGAATAGCAATATCGTTTTGTAGTGTATTGTATTCATTGATGGCTGCTTGGAATCGATTATTTAACTCATTAATATTTTGTTCGAGTTTAATCTGATAATACTTCTCATCCCATTGTTTTGCTGCTTCCTGCATATCTTCCTGTTGATTAATTTCGCTCTCAAGTTCAGCGATTAAAGAATCATCATTTGTTTCCTGTTTATTTTTCTGTTTTGTACTAAAACATCCTTCTCTTCTAGTATGTTTTTGAAATACCTGTGTTTGATTTTGATTTTTGGCTATTTGGGCCAAAGCTTTCCTACCACTCATAAAAAAAGATTTCGACTTATAAAAATTTAGTGAAAATTTTTCAATATTTCTGTTCATTCGACCATAAGCTATTGATGTATGAATAGAATCATGGATTAATTTTGGTTCGTCAGTTTACATTTTTTCTTAGGTTCAGAATCTCTCTCAAATTTGATGCAAAAAAGACTTGTTGACAACTCTTATGTATCAAATAGAATATTTCTATCCGTGGATCCTATTGTCTAAGTTTAGCAAGCTGAAAACTATGTGAACAAATCAAATTGAGAAAATTAAAAAGACAAATTCATATAAATCATAAATTTAATACAAACATATATATACAAACAATAAATTAACATTCAAATACTCTTAATATAAAAAAGTATAAATTTTTTTTTGGAATGAAAAAACATGTGAAGATCATACTACGTCTCATGCTATTCTGAGGAGCTGTAATATGATTGTTTCATATGTTGGATTGCACGTCTTCAACTCGGACAAAATTTCCTTAAATAATTGCGGTTTTGTATTTGCAATCTTTGTTAAAACTTCAGTTGCGTAGCTCTCTGTATCAAATGATATTCCAATCTTGGCGGAGTTCTTCGAATTACAAATTATTGACAGACATGCAAACAAAATTGCGGATTTGTCGAGTTGATCAGGGTCGTATGGGTTCTCTATAATGCTCAGAGCATTAAGAAGTGTTCGTTCTACGTCAACTTTGTACTCATCTTCGTCAGAATCGACATCTTCCTTCAAAGAATTCGATAAAACACCCCAGGCTTGGTTGACAACCAAATTGTCTACGTTATCGGTCACTTTTGACTGCGATAAAATTGAGATGATCGCATCAGCCAAGAAAATGGAATAATCCTCGTAGAATTCGCAATCTTTTTGGACATTTAACTCTTTAAATATCGAGATTACAAGATCGAAAAGAAGTTTCGATAATTCTACGTTCATTTTGATTTCGGCTCTATCGTAAATTGTCATCAATATCGGTAGTATCGCTGTTATGGCATGCTCATCGTGATATCTTTTCTGCAAAACGGAAGTAAAATATTGGAAATTCTCCAATAATTTGTCTTGTACGATTCTTCCGCTTGAAATCGTTTCAACTATGCAATCTCTTGCATATTCTAATGATGATTCGTCAAGATATTCCATGATTGAGCATAATTTTTCATAAAAAATATCATTCCCTGCTTTAGAAAGCTCAATTAGAGCTGAATATAAAGCAGATGATTCGGCTACATAGTCACAAAAGCGACTGCCATGGAAACATTTGAAATGGCCGAGGAAAACCTTTTCAATAAAATCAATAATTTCGGAATTCGTTGGATTATCGCGATATTGCTGGAGAATTGATGATCCTATCATTAATGCGGAATACATTAAGTGGCAAGTTTCGCTTTTCTGCGAAATTTTTGCAGAAATATTAAATAAATGCATTAATTGCTCTAAAGAGAACGAATTACCATACTGGGAGATAACATATCCACAAAATGCCTTCACAGAATCAGATTCCATTGAAAAAACGTTTTCTAAATTTTCAATATTTGGAATAAAAGGAAGTTGAACGGTATCATCACTAGAAAACAATGCATTCTTAATATGTATAAAGTTTTCAAGTGTTTTCTGTGCGAATTCTTCGTTTGTCAAAGTTATTTGAAGAATTTCCATAATTGACGTTATTTTTTCCTTTTCTTCCTCCAAATCAAGGTCATCATAGTTAGAATAGATGATCCAGAGGAAGTCTATCGCATCTAAACCCGTTTTTACCAAATCATTTTCATTAGATGACAAAAGACTGTAAATTATCTCAAAAGAAGCATCGATCAAGGACATGTCTATCTCGTAATCCCTCAAACAGATCTCTGTGTACGTGAAAAGGCCAAGTCCGCAGTTTTTCAATGGTTCTGTGTCGTTAAAAATGACTTGGGAAAGGAATTCGTGCATTTCTGATAGCAGTGGTTGGTCGCAGTTCTCGCAGACATCACAAAGCATTGAAAAGTACTTCTGTATCATTGGAAATGGAATTTGGGAATATAATTTAAGGAGATCATGGATTATTGACTTGTTTAGCATGCCATTACGGATAATATGCTTAATGGATTTTAAAGAATCATGGGAATATTCGTCCATTGATGACAATTCAATTAAATTCGTAAATAAGTTGTCAAATTTGGATTTTTTCATGGATGTAATGCAAGAAGACATATTCAGGACATATAATATAACCGTCAGGCTGTGGTATTTGCCTTTCGTGATCATATAATTAAATTTTGTCTGAATGTAGTCAATTAAATCGGATTCGATGTCGAAAAATGGTAGGAATGAGGATAAAAGAAGTATGCATGCTTCAATCTTTTGATTAAGATTAGAAATTTTTTGAATTGCTTCGATTATCGGAAAAATGCAAATTTCCTCGAAGTTTTGACGAGAAAACGTACGTATGTTGTGCATTATTTTCTTTGTGTAGTCTGTTTCAGAGTAATTTTCGACAAAATCTATTAATTTCCAAATATAATTTTGAACTTGGCATTCCTGCATCACTGGTAAGAAAAGTAAGAGCTTCGTTAGTATTCTGTAGGTTTCTTCTGTCGGAATGTCCATATCTAGTTCAGAAATAAGACTAGAAATTTGGGGAATTTCGACAATGTAAAGAGAGGGGTAAATCTTGCGGATTAAGTTAACAGAAATAAGCATGTTACTGTAATTTGATGGATTATATGGTTCTTCCTGGCATATTTCGCAAATGGAAAATTTAAATTGCTCAAACAAGTTTGTTTCGTTAGAAATCCATGCATATTCTGGGCGTGATAGATTAAGCATCTGAATGAAATGAAATTTTTGTAGATTCGATGCATTCTCGAAGTATTGATCGATCAATAATGAAATTTCAATTGCATTATTCGTGAAAAACTGCTGGTCGATGAAATCCATGAACGATTCGAGTAAGAGTAGCCTAGAAACTTGGTTCTGATAATCTGTTTCAAGAATGGCAGAATATATCATCGGATCTAATTGTTTTGTATTCAAATAGAGATTGTACAGACCTTCTACAACCATATTTATTTGCCTTTGATCTGTCAATATCTTCAGAATGTCAATGCAAATGGTCCAAAGAGAATTTGATTCATTTGTTAAGTAATTTGTGGATGATTTAAAGAAATAATATGTTAGAAAATGGCAATACCCGAACAATAGTTCTGAATTGGAGATCTTTTCTCTAACAATTTCAGTGATTAATTGGAAATTCTCCAAATCAACCAAATCAAGATGTTTTATTGTAAAAATGGCGCTTTCATCTACAGAAATAACTTTCCCGTTCTCAATCAAGCATTCGATTATATCGGATGTATCCATGCTTGACATCGAGAAGGAGCTTGAAAAAGTGACAATAATACTTAAATTTTATCGGCGCGCATTCCCGATAAACTGATGATTCTATCGGCGCGAAGCATGTTTATATAGTTAAAATACTAATTATATTAAAGAAAATATGGTTTTTCACTAGAAAATATCGCAATCTGTAATAATTTGTAAATGGATTTTGCTCATTTATGTGAATTGATAGAAGCTATTCATCACATTATATCACCATTTTTAGTTTGTAGCTTTATGTTATAGATACGAACACATTGGACAATAAATTAGATGAAACAAAGATATTGATTAAATATTTTATAGAGCTTTAAAGGTTCAATATCTGTTTCTCTTGTTTTAAAATGAATCTGTGCATTAGATGCTTTCATTTTTTATTATTGAATGGATATTATCGATATTTATAATGCTCTGAATTCACAGGACGAAACAGAAAGAACACAATCACGTGCTTTATACGATAACATTATATCGGATGTAAACAATTTTGCCCAAATTCTTGATCTTTTCAATGCTCAAAACGAAAAACGAGAAAATGCGAAGATTTTTCAAAACATAATGATAGATTTCATTAACTCTATAACTGATCTAGATAAATATGTGGAAATTACTAATATTTTATTTAGTTTTATTCAAGATTCAGATCCAAATGCAAGTATCTTATTGCTCAAAGTTATTAAATACATTCTATTAAAGTATGATTCTCTTTCAATGGTAGAAATTCTTTATAATTACACGGAAACTTTGATTTCAGAAAGTAATTCACATGACCATATTCATCTTGGTCTGAAACTGATGAACTTGTGTTTTTCATTACAAAAATCTAACTCCATTTTTAACAAACATATCGAATTACAAAGATTCTATAATTTAACATCTACGATTATTGAAAGTCATGATGAAGTTTTAACAATATTGATATTCAAAATCTTAAGAAAAAACATTGATTTTACTATTAATGACTTCGTAAAAGATCCTTCACCAATGAATTTAGTTTTTGAGATAATTAATGCGAAACTTAATGATGATTGCAGTGATTCTCTGTTTGTTCAAGTATCATTATTCATAATACGACTAGTTGAACTACAAAATAGAACAGATAAAAGCATAGAAATTGCAGCAACTGGATTTTACTCAAAACTTATTAGTTCTCTCAAGAAAATCATTCCTGATTTGCTGATAATGAATTCTGATGTCATTGATCAACACGAAATTTGGTATTTTTTTGGCGAATTTTTGTCAAAAAAAAATTTTTCAATTGATGAAAAAAATCGGGATCAATTCTTAGAATCAATAATAAGGCATATACATATATATGAAATATATGAAGGAGAGAGTGATTTCGAGCAATGCTATCGCCAGAATTTTGATTTAAATTATAAATCAACAAATTTAATTCCAAAAAAGATATTTCTCACTTTGGCTGATCACTCACCACTGATTTATATCAAATATCTTGTAGATCATCCATCTGTTCAATCAATTTATCTTGCCAGGAGTTGCATTTCAGAATTGAAATTTAAATTTGATATATTTGAGCCGTTTCAAGAATTACTATTCAAAGAAGATAATCCTACTTACATTGCATCATCAATACTATTAGTTTCTGATCTGAGACACTTAAAATCAAAGAAATTTGATACAATTGAAATAATTAAGCATTATATTACAAATGATGATCCTGTAATAATATATGCTTGCTTAGAACTCCTTAATGAGTATTTATCTGATGGGAATTCTTTTGAAGACGTCTCTGATTTGATTTTTAATTTAATTGATTCAGAAAAATTGAATTACTCGATTTGTTATACTATCCTCTCAAAAATGGCTGAAAGAAATATCTTGTCTAATCCAGAAAATGCTTTTTTAAGAATTCTCGATTATTTCGACTATAATTCACCAAATTGTGAGTATATTATAGATTGCATTGCAGATTTCTTAAGGATATATAAGCTATTTGATTCATTCTTTGAGCAAAATCTTGATTTTGAACCTGAGTATAATAATTATTTTGATTCTTTATCAAATATATTCAAAATATGCCTTGAAAATGGTAAAATAGATGAAATAATTGAGTGCTACTCTGATCTTAAGGAAATAATTCTATTTTCTGCAAATATTATTTTTGAAAATGAGAATATCATCAATAACTCGCAAAAATTAATACAAATTGCATTAGATTTATTGGAAGAAAAGGTAAGTTTTATTGCTTCTGTGTTCATTTCACGTTGTTTCGGAAAAAGAATTGCAGTTCCTGAAGATTTAGAAGATTTTTCGATTGTCATCTCAGAATATGATGGGAGTGATGCAAAATATTGTTCTGTAATGGTTTATACAATGGCCGGACTTTCATCGTATATGATTACAGAAGATATGCAAAACGAAGTTATAGAATTTGCTAATTCCAATATAATTATAGCAGATAATTTTATTGGTACATTAATTTCGTATGTTTCAAATCTTGGTTACGAAACAAATTGTATTCAGATGGAAAAGATTGAAGATCCATTTTCTAGAGATGAGGAATCTGATTTTATTCGTTCTTGTATGTTTTGTTTATTATAAATGAGTTATCTATTTTGATAATATCTTATGAAAATTTTATTGTTGTTATCTCTAACCATACTTTATTATGAGCATCAAATATCTATATCAATCATTTTATCATAGTATAAATCTGCAAAACTTGATTTGATTTCAAATGATTTTCAATTGCTCTTCGAATCATCAGTTTGATTTTAAAGAGGAGATATACTATGAATAAGCAATCATGAGCCTTGCATTTTATATGAATAGCGAAATAAAATGAGCTAAATATTGAATGAAAAGATATAGCCAACTATAGAATTTTAATATTGAAACTTCCAAACATCTGTACAGTTAAAGTTAACTTGGGAAATGTATCTTTAATTGATAAAATCAATATCATGCCAATTCAACAAAAAAAAATTTAATGAATGATTTCTATTTTGAAGGCAAAAACATCAGACCTACGATCAGATGGAGTTATTTATTCGATTAACCTCAAAACTATGAATTAATAAACCGGCAGAATTCAGAAATTCTATCGGGATAATTACGACATAAATAATTTAAACCTAATTATGAGAATAACCTCTGTAGATGGTTTTTTCCGGATGCTCGATCATATTATGAAATTGATTTGTTAATTCAAAGGAATTTTAGCAATTATATAATTTATAAGCTTATACGATTTTGACTTAAGGGACAATCACTTATATGAATTTTCCTTTCAAAATCTGAACAATCATAGTTCTCAATTTTCTAATTGATTTCAATTCCTCAAATGATTATATTCTAGTACCATGTATTATGTTATAAATTTGATTTTAAATGAACGAAAGGTCGCATTTTGAATAGTTCAGAAATGTTTATTTGACAGAAAATTAAATTGCGTGAAAATGTTATACTATTTAATAAATATTCATTTTAATAAATTTACTGAAAACGATGAAATCTATGCAAAAATATTCTGAATGACTGATTTGGGTATGCGTTTCTACACAGACTTCGAACTATACAAAGAAAGCACAGGTGTTCCTCAATCTATTGACCTTCCTGATGCAACTGGTATATCAGCTTTACCGACATCCCATTTCGGTGCATACATGGAATCTTTCACACCAAGCTTTCAAGAATCTTCATATGAATCACTTGATTTCCATAAGGGTTCGTTTTCATTTACAGAGGTCGCTGAATCTTTAGATTCGGATGGCTCATTTCTTTACATCCAAGACTCCCCACCAGAACAATCGACAAACCGTAATACCGGCAGCTTAGATACACCACAAATTAGTCTCTTTTGGCAAAGATATAACGAATACCCTCAATATCTTAAAAAGCTCAAAAAGAGAAGTCGTCAAAAGGCCAAAAAGGCATTGAAATCATCCTAGATTTTTCTTGTTTGTAAATATAGATTCGATAATATGAATTTTTTTTTTCTTCTCTGTAATATATTATTTAACATAGGACTAACCATGACGTTCGCTGCTGAAATAGAATGAGAAATCATAGTAAATTGATAAATTATGACTATTAATCCTTTTTTTTATCAATGTTGAAATATAAGCTAAATGAGTTTGATATTAAATTTTGCTTTAATAGAAAATATTTAATTCAAATTAAAAAATTATCGGAGATATCCATATTCGAATGTAATTGGAATAAATCATTCTGTCACAATGTACTTATAGTTCAATCTAATGTTTAGTGAACACGTTTATCATTCTATTCATACTCATTCAAATTCAAAAATATCTCAAATTATCATATTGATTCAAGGTATTGATCTTAATAAATGAAAAATGAGAATATTATCAAAAGAAAGAGTTTATTTTAACAGAAATGTCGAACTTAGAATCCACCACGAAGATGGAGAACGAGATGGAGTGTTGCGTCCTTCTGGATAGAGTAATCCTCGAGTCTGTTCCCGTCTTCAAGTTGCTTGCCAGCGAAGATCAAACGCTGCTGATCATGAGGAATACCTTCTCTGTCTTGGATCTTGGCCTTGACGTCTTCGATCTTGTCTGCTGATTCGACGTCGAGTGTGATGTGCTTGCCTGTGAGTGTCTTTACGAAGAGCTGCATAAAGAAAAATGAAATGAGCTTTTAAGTAGGCAAAGTATTTTCCAAATTTTCCGCATTTTCTTGATTTTAGAAAAAATTTAGTGAGAAAAAAAAGTCACTTTTCAAAACTAAAAAATTGATCAAAAATTTTTACTTCTCAATATTTAGGATATAAACTAACAGTATGATTCTAAATAATTTTTAAAAGGAAATGATTTTTTTCTCTCTAAATTTTTCTAAAATCAAGAAAATGCGGAAAATTTGGAAAATACTTTGCCTACTTAAAAGCTCATTTCATTTTTCTTTATGCAGCTCTTCGTAAAGACACTCACAGGCAAGCACATCACACTCGACGTCGAATCAGCAGACAAGATCGAAGACGTCAAGGCCAAGATCCAAGACAGAGAAGGTATTCCTCATGATCAGCAGCGTTTGATCTTCGCTGGCAAGCAACTTGAAGACGGGAACAGACTCGAGGATTACTCTATCCAGAAGGACGCAACACTCCATCTCGTTCTCCATCTTCGTGGTGGATTCTAAGTTCGACATTTCTGTTAAAATAAACTCTTTCTTTTGATAATATTCTCATTTTTCATTTATTAAGATCAATACCTTGAATCAATATGATAATTTGAGATATTTTTGAACACGAATGAATTTGAATTTAACCCTAATTTATCTCAATATTTGTCTATGAAAAACTGAATTATTAGGCATGATATAATTGAAAATCACAAATACATTGCCTTAACTCAGATGTTTACATTACTCTAGTGCGATCACACCGAGAAAATTGCATATGAAGATATTAATTGAACTTTGCCTCTTTTTTAATTAATTTTTTCCGACATCTGAAATTTTCATATTCATTCTATCAATTTATATAGCTCAAGTCATATTTATAATATTGAGAAGTTTGCTTGTGAGTGCATGTAAATATGTATTTGTTCATTGACCGTGTTCAACTTTACTGCGATCAAGAATTTCGAAGAATTTTATGTTTATTGGAGAAAAGTAGTGATAATGTATTTAAATTAGTAATGCTTTGCATATTTCTAGTTTCTGCGCGTCCGCATTTTTTTGACACGAAAATGTAAAAATGTAAAATAAAAATTGAAAGACATTGAAAATATAGGGTGTCCAAAGGTGTGTTTAGCACAAACCTGAATACTGCGAATAGAAATAAACAAGTTACATATATATAAAGTTTATTTAAATATAATCACCATTGGATTCAATCACGCGTTCGCAGCGATCGATCCAGGCTTCAAAGACACGCTTTAAATCATCATGAGAAAATTGCTCAATTGCTCTCTTACAAAATTTTCAAGATCATCTGGACTCGCGAATTCGCGTCCTTCAGCTCTCTTTTTTAGCGCGCCGAATAAATAAAAGTCAGAGGGTGCAATATCAGGTGAATAAATTGGGTTTGGAACAACTTTGACATTGTTTTCCACCAAGTAATTCATTACCTTATGACTTTTGTGAACTCTTGAATTATCAAAATGAATTGCAAACTTTGTTTTTTGTTGTTTGGATTTCTCAAACTCATCAGAATTGATAATTTGAGTAAGAACATTGTCAATTAGATACTGAGCATTCATCGTATTAGGTTTTTGAAGAATATCAATTGCGATGATGCCATTCACGCCCCAAAAAACCGACAACATCATCATTGGTGTGTCAATTTTTTTCTTCGGGAATGTTTGCGGATTTTCATCCTTCGGGATCCACATGATTTTGGCTTCTGTTGCATATTGAAACCAAGACTCGTCCCCTGTTACTAAAAAGCGAAACTTCTTGGATTGATACGCACCCAATATAGAGAGGAGCTCTTTCGAAGATTGGACTCTAGATTTTTTTTGAACTGAATTAAGGTTGTGCGGAACCCAACGTGTATACGCTAGTTTGTAGTTCAAATAATTGTGCAGATAATAACTGACTGTTGTACGTGGTATCTTTGTCATCTCCTCTATCCTTCTGAGTGATGCTCTTGGGTCTTCATCTAGCGCTTGAAGAATTGCTTTGATTTTTCTTTGATCCGGCGATTTTTTGTCAATTTTTATGATGGGCGCCTTTTTGTTCATGAAGTGATACATCCTAACATGATACGTTACAGTGGAATAGCTAGGAGCATCCATACCGAAGCATTTTACCAATGTCTCGTAGATTTTTTTACAGTCTTTGCATTTTTTTGCAAGAGCGAGGATGTTTTCTTTATGATTCATTAAAAAAATGAAAAAAATCCCGCCAAAATTTCCCGCGAAACCGCCTCTTGTCTCAAAATTCATTTTATATCCCGGCATGGCGCCAAAATACAACATACTCATCATATACATATATTCATATTTTTTATTATATATTTATAATCAGCATATATCTCCTTTAATAGTCTCATATAGAGCGCTGTGCTAAACGCACCTTTGGACACCCTATATTGAAAATTCGGTAGGAAAATGACGGAAGAGAGAGAAATGCATTACATTCATATGTAGATATATATCATCGAGTTTTGGGCGTTCGGGTCATTTTCACAGAAAAAGATTTGAGTTCATAAGAAGCCTGAAGGTTCTCAATATAATAAAAAGACAGTGTTGTGATAAAGCAGTATGTATGATTATGAGAAGAAGCTTTTATCGATTTCTCCACTTCTCACAATTTTGATTCTGTTGATATAAATATTGAAAGGATTATTAAAAAAAAATTAACTTCATTTTTCATCAAAGAAAGACAAATACATGAACTTTATCTCATCAAATGGAGTAATTGTACACTTCCACGTCAGAGTGTCTACAACATTCGGTCAAGAAGTCTTCGTTTCAGGCAACATCCCTGAATTAGGAAACTGGGACTCAGAAAAGTCGATAAAGATGCACTTCGAGCAGAACTTAGACTACTGGACAGTCGATGTTGAACTACAAAAGTCGAAAGATCCAAGAATCGTCGAGTACAAATATATCATTTCTAATGGCGACAACAAACAGTGGGAACCAGAGCAGAACCACAAGCTTGTCTTAGGAGAGATCAACGAAAACTGCATCATCAACATCGAAGACCACTTCCACTGGAGAGACAACGTCCTTGACGCATTCAGCCGCGCAACATTTGTCGGTGCAATCAACTCAAGAGAAAGTCCAGTCAAGAGCGAACCAATCACTGTCAAGCAGACAGGAGACGCAATACAAACATATTTCGCGACAAACTGCCCATATGTAAGACCAAATCAGGTTCTCAGAATCGTCGGAAACGTTCCAGAGCTCGGAAACTGGGATCCAAAGAATTCATTAGTTCTTGCAGATGGATGCTTCCCTGCTTGGGCAGGAAACAAAGTTTTTGCAAAATCTTCATTCCCATTCGAGTATAAGTACGTCATTGAGAACAAAGATAATAGCACATTCATCTGGGAAGAGTGTGAGAACAGAGTTTGCCCAGTCCCAGTTTTGTCAGACGGAAAGGTTATCAACTATATCCAAGACTGGTTCGTCAGTCCAAACAAAGACTTGTTTAAGGGAATGGGAATATACGTTCCTCTCTTCTCTCTTAGAACAAACGATTCTCAGGGCATAGGATCTTACACAGACCTCAAGAAATGTGTCGATGCTTGCAACAAGATGGGTGCTTCTCTCATACAGTTACTTCCAATCAATGATACAACAGAGAAAGGAGAATGGTGTGACTCTTACCCATACCGCCAGGTATCTTGCTTCGCTCTTCATCCTGTTTACATCGACCTACTCGCTATCACAGACAAGATCCCAGCAGCAATGAAGAAGGAAATTGTCGAAGCCAAAGAGAGATTCGAGAAGTTCGAGCAAGTTGAGTATCCAGAAGTATTCGCATTCAAGATGAAGTATCTCAAGGAAATTTTCAAGCTTGAGAAGGATAATTTCGTCAAAGATGGCCTTGAACAGTTCCTCAAGAAGAATGGATCATGGCTCAAACCATACGCCCTCTTCTGCCTCCTCAGAGATGAGTACAAGACAACAGAGTTCCGCAAGTGGCCAAAGTATTCAACAATCACACCAGCCGAGCTCGAACAAGTCTGCGAGCAGAAAAAGAATGATTTGCTCGAAATCTACTGGATTCAGTACGTCGCAGACAAGCAGTTCAAAGAGTCATACGACTATGCAACAAAGAACCATGTTGCACTCAAGGGTGACCTCCCAATCGGTGTCAACATCAATTCAGTCGAGTGCTGGGCATTTCCACAGCTCTTCAGACTCCACATGTGCGCTGGTGCTCCTCCTGATGACTTCTCATCTGATGGACAGAACTGGGGATTCCCAACATACGACTGGGAAGCGATGGAGAAAGATGGATTCTCATGGTGGCGCTCAAGGCTCACAAGAATGGCAGAACTCTACCATCAGCTCAGAGTTGACCACATCCTCGGATTCTTCAGAATTTGGGAGGTCCCACGCGAAACATGCGTAAGAGGTCTCCTCGGACACTTCTTCCCATCAGTCCCATTCTCGCGCGATGAACTCAACGGAATGGGCTTCTGGGATATCGAAAGACTCACAAAGCCATACGTCAGATGGCACATCCTCTGTGAGAAATTCCACGAAGATGCAGAATTCGTTTCTCACAAGTATTTCAACAACAAAGGTTGGGATGCAAAAGATGACTACTACGAATTCAAGCCAGAGTTCGATAACGAGAAGAATGTTGCCCAAGCTCTCGACAATGACAAGACACTCTCTGAAGAGAAGCGTGAACACTATAGATGCTGCCTCTTCCAGCTCATCGGAAATGTCATCCTCATTGAAGACCCAGAGAGGAAAGGATTCTTCCACATGAGA
The DNA here is from genome assembly GCF_026262505.1 of Trichomonas vaginalis G3. Lineage (NCBI taxonomy): Eukaryota > Parabasalia > Trichomonadida > Trichomonadidae > Trichomonas > Trichomonas vaginalis. The sequence goes on along the minus strand of NC_067203.1, from coordinate 15,846,733 downwards.
ACAGAAGTCCTCAAGGATCACGTCGAACCAACGAAAGAAGGTCCTGTTGTCTATGTCTCATCATCATGGAACGAACTCGACGAAGGCCTCAAGCAGCGTGTCAAGGAAGAAGCTCATAAGTTCTTCTACGAGAGGATGACAGATCTCTGGGTCCAGAAGGCTCAGCCAAAGCTCAACGTCCTCAAGAATGCTACAAAGATGCTCATCTGCGGCGAAGATCTCGGACAGATCACAGCTGGAATCATAAGAGCTATCGATGAATCTGCAATTCTCTCACTCCACGTCCAGAGAATGTCTAAGATACCAGAGGAAGATTTCGATGACTTCCACAAGTTCGGATATCTGTCCGTTGCTTGCCCATCAACACACGATACATCTTCACTCCGCGGATGGTGGGAGGAGACAAAGGCAACAAGAGAGAACTTCTGGTACAACGTCCTCCTCAGGCATGATGCATGCCCAGAGACACTATCTTGCGAAGTTCAGGAAGATATACTCAAGCAGAACATCTGGTCTAACTCAATGTGGGCAATATTCCTCCTCCAGGATATCACTTCAATATTCCCAGAGTTGAGACTCCAGTCAGCTGACGCTGAAAGAATCAACATACCTGCTGATCCAAATCACAAGTGGCGTTATCGCTACCCATACAAGCTCGAAGATCTTATCGCAAACGATAAGCTCAACAATCACGTAATGCAGCTTGTCCGTGATTCTCACAGAATATAATTATTATAATGCTCATTTTTAAGTAAAAATGATCTCTTTTTATTTATTTATTTATTTTGAAAAGATATTACAAACATTTTTTATTACATGAATAGAGATATGAAAGGATATAGATATGAGGATGAAATTTCGGGATGTTGGATATATTTGCATGAAATCATTAAACCACAATCATCTTGGAATGCAATCGAAGGAATCTTACCTTGCTCAATGATGATCTTCTGAGCATTTGATGGAGCTGAGAAAGAACCGCACTTGCGAAGAAGACTGCAGCCATCAAAAGCTTGGTCGCCGATAGTTTTGATGCTGGATGATGAGAAGAAGACGAGATTGAGGTTTTTGCAGTCTTTGAATGCTTGGTAGTCAATAGTCTGGATATTGTTGCCGTTGAAGAAAACTCTGATAAGTGATGGACTGCCCATGAAAGCACATTGACCAATCGTTCTCATCGTCATAGGAACAATGAAGTTCTTGACTCCACTGTAAGGAAGGAAGACAATGAGATTGGTTTGATCGTAGTCTGTGAGTGCGCCGTTCTCAAAACGATATCTTTGATCTGATGGAGGCAATATGATTTCTGTGAGACTGAAGCATTCGTAGAAACAGCCACCATCAACTCTAGATAGGGTGCATTCGCCACTCATGTAGACAGTGGAAAGAGAAGTGCAGGTCTGGAATGCAAAACTTTGGATGCTTGTAAGAGTACTAGGAATTGTGAATCCTTGGAGAGATGTGCAGCCATCAAATGCATATGGACCGATCACTGAAACTCCAATCTTCAGAGTGAGTTTTTCAAGAGATACACAGTACTGACAGAGCTGCTGAGGAATAGAGGAGCTAATTGTGAGTTCACTGATTGATGAGCCCATGAAGCACTTGATGTCAACTGTGCAGCCACTGTTTGCAAGATTCGCTGAACTTAGACCACTATAGTAGAATGCATATGCACCAATAGAAATCAGGTTGGTCATGCCTGAGATGCCAATATCTCCAATGAGTGGGCAGTTCGCGAAAGCATACTCACCAATAATCTCAATAGATGAAGGGAGTGTGATGTGTTCAAGATTTTGGTTGTTATTAAAACAGTAGTTAGGAATGGATTTTATTTTGTTCCCTTTGAATGTAACATTCTTCAGAGATCCACAACCTTCGAATGCATTTTTCCCGATTGATATTAATCCAGGTGGGAAAATAATGGATCTAATAGTAGAAGATTGAAAGGCCTGATTTCCAATAGAGATGTTGATTTCAGCATCTTCGCTCTGGAAAGTAACATCTCGAAGCTTTTTGTTATTAAATGTGAGAGCACCAATACTTTTGCAGTCACTTATAATCGAAATATCATTGTCAGTATTTGAGCCTGTGTATAAAATCAATGTTTCTTTATTGTCTTTGTACATAAGGAAGTTTTCTGAATAAAAATATGGACTCAAAGAAGTGATTTTAATTTCACCAGTATTGCTGAATGCTCCATCACCAAGCTCTGTCAATGTTTTAGGAAGCGTTATTGATTTAAGTGAAACGCATCCAGAGAAAGCTTCAGCACCTATTGATGTCAAATTTGATGAAATGTTGACGCTTTTCAGAGAAGAACAATAGGAAAACATATTCGAAGTAATTTTTGTCATATTTTCATTTAATGTTACTGAAACTAACTTATCACAATATCCAAATATCCAGGATCCAATTGATGTTATTTGATCCGGAAAAACAAATTCAGTTATTTTAGTACCAGCAAAGCACCAATTTTTAAGTGTTGTTACATTTGATGTTAAAACAATTTTATTTGCTTTCGTATTTCGCAAAGCAGAATATCCAATTGTTTTAATAAATGATGGAACATTGTATGTTCCTTCGAAGGCTGAGCTCACATATAAAAGTGTTGAGAAATCTGATCCAGAAAAAATAGAAGTTCCGTCTGTTTTGAAATATGGGTTTCTCTCATCAACAGTAATACTAATAATTGGACAACCTATGAGAACTGATCCATCTAGCACCCTCAATTTCGAAGGAATTGTAAAATATTTTAAATGTGCAGATTGAAACGCATCTGAACCAATACTAGTTAGATTTGAATTTTTAACTATTGAAACCTCTTCAACTCCGGACCAAGGAAACACACTTGAATCAATGCTATCCCAACCAGGTATGGTTTCAAGAGAGTCAGGAAAATCAATTCTTTTGAGAGATGTAGTACGAACGAAACAACCTTTTCCAAGAGCTGTGATGCAAGGTGGCATTATTATTGATTGTAACTTTTGACAATAATAAAATGCTCTATCGCTTAATTTTAATAATTTTGTGCATTCGCTCATATCTACTGTAACTAAGGCTGAATCTTGGAAACATCCATAACAAAGTGATGTCAAAAGACTCCCTTTGCCAAATATAATAGATGTAATTGTATTTCTGCATAAGTAGAATGGACTTAATTCAATTCTTTCTCCGCCTTGAATTGTAGTACACTCAGGGAGAATTGTATATTCTCCACTGAGTTCCTTCGGAGCAGATTTAAGAATTGCCTTATCATCTGAGTAAGTAACACCTCTTTTATCATTATATGCAAGTAAAAATAAGAGGAAATTACTCAGATAATAAAGTATTCAACCACATAAAAAATATTAGCCTTAAAATAGGATCCGGATTACACACAGAATTGCATTCAATCTTATCGTTAGCACTCAAATTTAAATAAGAAAACAAAGAAAGCCATTAAAATTTGAGAAAAATACAATTTTGATCAAACTGTCATAAATCTCAGCAGATGAATGTCAATTAATTTGAAAGAAAAAGATTTTGTATTGTCAAATATGCAGAATCTTAAAAAATACTAAAAATACATATTGAATAAACAAAATAACAAACAGGTATTTATATAAATAAAACATTAATTGAATTATAAATGAATAGCAAACGGACAGTTAATATCATAATCGTTCACAAGAATGTATCTTAAATTCTGGTAAACAGAAAAAACGAGTGGATGATCTTCTCTTTTCATATTAATGAATGTGGAAATTTCATTGAAAACTTTATCAGCGTTGCCAAGAATGAAATGATTAATGGCTGCAACATCAACTGAAACTTCATGTTCTTTCTTCAAAACAATTGGCATGGTAATCCAATTATCAATCATATTAAATAGATTTTGATTATTTATCTTCTCTAAATTAGCCAAATTGAGGAAATTAGCCAATGCCTTAATACTGGCAACATTTTCTTTGTAAATCAAATTTGATATGATGAAAACTGATCTCAATAAATGAATGATTTTTTCATTTTCTAAATAATCCTCATCTTCATCAATTTCTGCAATAAATGTTTGTAGAAGTTTAACTAAGATTGAATTACTAAGTGTTAAACTCATAAATGGTTCTGTGGCTGAAGAAATTTCTTCGCAAATCAAAATTCTCAAGAAATAATTCCAATAATTTTGAGAAACTAAAATATCATAAATAGAACGTACTGTTTCATTGTCAATTCCTTCAAAAGATAGCAATGTTGTTGCAAGTATCATATCAGGAGAGTATATGCAATCTTCTATTCTATCAGTTGATGAAAGTAATTTCAAAATTTTTGTTAAAACAAAGTCAGGAGAATTTGTTTGAACTGATTTTATATTTGTCATAACATCATCAAGAATTAGTTGTGTTGGAAATTTAAATGATTTCTTTCCTATTATGATACTATCCTTCTTATTATTTATTGGTGTTTCTTGGATGTTAAATGTTGAGTTTTCAATATTTAATGATCCATTTGCCAAAATTTTTGAGAAAATGGTTTTGTTCGAAATTAGTTCGAAAGAATAAATGATTGTTGAATCGATTCTTTCTTGTGTCAATGGAACTAAGTTTGTTGTCATGAATTCTCTTGATAAATCTAATACAAACTTTCCAACTTCAGCTGGATTTTCCAATTCTCTGATCTCCGGAATAATGAGTTTAAACAATTTGTTGACAACTGGATTTCTTCTAGATATTGGAAAAGCAGTTGAAGAAAAGAAAGTCTGGAAACTTATTGATGATTGATCAGCTTCATTCATTGATTTTGATTGGATTGATTTCTGTTTTTGAGGTGTAAAAATGTTTTCCAAACGTGGAATCTCTGTTTCATTTATAATTTCTTCATTATCAACTAATTCTTTGATTGAAGTTTCTTCGATCTTATTTAGTTCAATAAGTAGTTCGGCGTTAGAATCTTGTTCTATTTTCTTAAGATTATCAAGTAGTTCTTTGTTTGATGTCTGTGAAATTCTATCATTAACTAAAGTTTGATTAATTTCTCTGTTTTTGATTGGAGATTTTTTGGTTTTTGTTCTCTTCTTTCTTTTTGTTTCTTTTTTAGTTTCAAGAGTTTTTTCGTAATATTCTGCATTAAATTCTTCTTTTGTTGATTCCCCAAAATCAAGTTTTTCTTTTGGAATTTTGTGTGATTTTGGAAATTCATTGTTTGTTTTCTCTATTGGAAACAATTCTTCGAAGACGTCCAAATGATTTATCAATGGCTTCTCTAGTTTAGGAGTTGTCTTCTCCCTAATCATAGGAGATGCAATAAAAGAAGGAATTGCAATTCTTGGAGGAGTAAATTGAGAAATTTTTGTCTCTAAAAACGGTGCTGGAATTTGGGAAATTTTCGTTTGCAACGGAGGAGCCTTTTTAGTAGGAGAAAGTGGAGAGTTGTTGATTAAAAGAGGTGGTGGAACTTTTTGAGATTTCTTTGATGTTGTTTTTTGAATTGATTCCCAAAAGTTTTTGACTGGAGAAACATTTTCTCCGAATTTAATATGTGGGGTTTCTTTTTCTATATCTGTAGAAAGGCCTGAAGGCTTTGGAGGACTTCTTTCTTCAAATTGGAACTCTTCTTCATCTATTGTTTCATCAGATACTACGATATCATTGTTCTTAATATAAATTGGAGAATTATTGAATCTGATTTGGCACCAATCCTGTATATCGTTGAAATTGAGGTTATTAAGCAAATAATTCTCAATACTTTGATTGTTTTCGTCATTGAAATCATTGGTTTTATAACTTTTGTCCAAAATTTGGAATTTTGAAAGATTATTTTGATTCAAATCAATAATCATTGGAGTAATTCTTAGATCATTATCTTGTTGTTGAGCATTTGTCAAGGAATGAATAAGATCTGCTTTGAAATTCCTTTGTTGATTTTTAATATTGCAATTATCAATATAAATATCATCTTCATCCATAATGTTTGTGTCATTTAAGATTGCTGTTCCTAAAAGTTCAGCTGATGATGGATAATATGTTAGATTTTCTGCTAATTTAAGAATTAAATCTTGGTTTCTTTCCAATCTATTCAATACTTCTAAGTTTACCAAAGAATTGCTTGGGTTTATTAATGATTCCATATCAATAACATTTTGTGCATCAAAACTAATTTCTGAATTAGAAGAAACAGCAGTTTTTGCATATGGATCAATAATATTTTGTGTATCAAAAATAAATTCTGAATTAGAAGAAACAGCAGTTTTTGCATATGGATCAAAGAAATATTCATCAGAGAAAGCAACAAAATACTGATGATAAGGATCTACTTTATCATTAGAGCTATCTGTCATTTGTTCATCTGGATCAAAAGCAAAGAAATTGCAATTTCCAAAGTAACAGAATTTATTAACAAAATCATTTTGATTTGATAAATTGAATTCATTTGGAAGAATTTCTGATAAAATGTTTTGATTGTTTTGTAGATTAAATATATCAATATGTTCTGATTGATTTGAATTATCAATGATTGAGATATCGCGTGATTGCACATTTGATGGATTATTATTTTCTTCATTTGAAAATATTTCGTTGATAGATGAATCAACAAATAATGAGATGTCAGAATCTCCATTATTTGATGGAACTTTTCCTTCTTCATTAAAAGATAATTCATTGGCTGAAGAATCAAAGAATAAATTGTCATTAACAATATTTCTTTCTGAAATATTATAAATTGTGTAGTTTGTTTTGATATTTGAGGAAATTTCGTCAAGATGTATATTTCTTGATGACTTATCTTTGATATCTGTTTTATCAAATCTTATAATGCTATTTGAGATAATTTCTAAATCATTACTTCCTTTAGAAATAAATGACTGATTATGTATTTTATCTTCAAAGGCATAGTTATTAACAAATTTATCTGTAAATCCTTCGTTTGTGAAATTGTCAATGAATCCGTGTTCATTTTGCGTTTTGTTGTTTGGTGTTTCATCTTTGACAAATGAAAGAATTGACTTTAATGATGGAGAGATTTCAAATGCTTTGTTTGAGGTATTATCAATGAACTCTTCTTCATTTTGTGGATTGTATAAATTGTTTTGATTTGTTTTATTAGTTTCATCTTTAATTTCTGTTTCAATAACTGGAATCTGAATATTTGAGCAATAATCAACAATATCTTCCTCTTCTTCCTCTGAATTATCTTCTTTTTCTTCATCAATTTGTTTAATTCTGCACTCAATAAACTCGGAATTTGTAATGTCACTGAAATTCATTTCGCAATGATCAATAAGATTAATGTCAGATATATTGAATATGTTTTGATTTGAAATATTAAATTCTGATGAATTAATTTTTGTTTGATTTGATGATGATAATGATTCATTTGAAATACTGCGACTACGAATATTATGGTAATTCTGAGAATTATCAATTTCATTATTTTGGCTCTCTAATAATTCATTTTCTTTGACATTTTGAATTTGAATGAAATTATTGTTAGAAGTCAACATGTTTTCATTATTAATATAATTATCTCTGATGTTTTTGTCATTTGAAACTAAATTCGTCTGATATGAAACTGGAAGTTCTTCATTATCAAACTGATGCTGAGATTTTTCATAACTAATGTCTTGATAATGAGAATTATTCGATAACATAACATCATTGGCACTATTTGTAAATTTAACCTGAATTTCATCATCAAAGCTCTTAGTGTTATTTAATGAATTGTTTTGATCAATGATGTAATTATCTTCATCATTGATTAAATAGCTCTGTTTTTCTTTTGAAAATTCATCAATTATGCTCTCTTCATTAATTCTCGAGATTTCGAATGTATCACTACGCAAGCTATTATTGCAGAATTCATCAATGAATTGATGGTTTCCTTCTGAAACATTGAACTCTGATAAAAATGTTTTTTGGAATTCTTCTTTATCAGGTTTGTAGATATAATCAATATTTCTAATGACAATATTATGACTTTCATCTTCATCTTCCTCTTCATTCAAGTTAATTTCCCTTGAAATGATCTTCTTTTGCTTAGCTAAATTGTTTTCTTTCATCAATTGTTCATCGAATTCGTTTTGAGATAAACATAATGTAACTTGATCAACAATCTCTTCGTTTTGGTTTGATAAAGAATTCATCAAAATCTCTGCAAATTTATCAATCATTTCTTCATCTTCTTGTGAATCATAATTGATAAATTGATTTGCAAATTTATCTTGGATTTCATTGTTTTCTAGTGACTTGAAAATCTTTTCAAACTCATAATTATTTTCAGATGAGATTATTTCATTTGAAGTATAAGGCTTCGAATTATTAAACCCAGAAATATTATTGTTCATCATTACTGAAGCAAACTTATCTTGAATTTCATTATTTTCATATGCTTTAGAAATAATGAAATTATCTTTAATCTCCTCTTCAGTTTCATCTGATTTGTTGTTCATGAATTGTTTTGTGTACTTGTCAATCAATTCATCACTTTCTTGGAGAAATGTATTGGTGAAACTAGCCTTGTTTTCTTCATCATTTTCAAGTGATTCATTAATCAGGAGTTCTCTTGTAATAAAATCAATCATTTCTTCATTTCCTTGAGAACTATATATAAGTTCTTCATTTGATTTGTGGTTCATATAACTCTTGGTAAACTTATCAATCAACTCTTCATTTTCATGTAGACAAGAACAAATTTCTTCATAATTTTCAAGGAATTCATTGTCAAGTTCTTCATTTGATGTTTTGATGATGAATCTCTTAGCGAATGTGTCAATCAATTCGTCATCTTCTTGTGAATCTATATTTGGCAAAATCTGAGTAAATTTGTCCTTGATTTCTTGGTTTTCAGTCAATTTGAAGTTAACAAATTTATCTTTCATAATTGTAACTTTGATTTCATTGTTTAATGGAAGAATAGTCTCAGTTTTGACAATTATATCATTTATGGATTTAATGTTTGGAATGGAGTCATTTTGAAGCCTTGTTGAAATGTCAAGACTGCTCTCAACAGCTCTTATTACAGTTGAAAACGAATCTATTAGTGATTGATTTCTTTCCATGTGTCTGATGAATTCTTTGTTACCTGATTTATCTTTAAATGATAAATTATGTCTATTCATTGTTGAATGATTGAAGAATTCTCCATCTTTGAGATCATTATTATCAGATCTAAAAGAATTCGATTCATTTAGTTCAGATTTGAATAATTCGTTCTGTTGTTTCATCAAATCCAACATAGGAAATGTATCTTTGATTGAATTTGTTGATGAAATTAGTTGATCTTCAATTTCCTTCATATTCGCAACTATAGAATTAAATTTCTCATTTTCTATCATTTGTTCTTCTATGTCTTGGAATAATTTGTGTTGATTAAAGGTAGAATCTTGTAATTCATTGAAATCTTCATAAAAGTCATTGTTTGTAGCAATGAATTCATCTGGTTTAACAATAACTGCTGGTAATGATGACAAATATTCGTCTTTTATTGATGTTTCTGATGACTTTTGTTCGAAATTAAGTTGATCGGCGCTATTTTCATCAAAGGATGTGAAATCAATGAAAGGAATTGTATTTTGAAGCTTACTATCAATGATAATTTGATCATTTTCTGATATTTTATGAATATTAGATGTGATAAAATTACATTCTGAAATCTGATCGGAGTTCATTGAATTTTGGTTCAAGCTGATAGTAGGGATTTCAAAATTATCCACTGAATTAGCTAGTTTTGGAAAATCAGAAATTATATTTTCAGATTCATATAAATTGATGCATGGATCCTGTTGATCTGGATTTTGATTTGATAATTGATCCAAGAAATCATTTAGAGTTTGACGCATTTTCTGGATTTCATCAAAATCAGGATTTGAATGGATTTCTTTTTGATCTTCGGTGATAATTTGGTCATCTTCATTGCTGAATATATTATTATGGGTATCTGAGATGAATTCTTCATTGCATTTCGAAAAATCTTCATTCTCAATAGGAGACAAGTTAAAAATACATTGAATTGCATTTAATTGTTCCAGAAAATCTTTTTGTTCTCTTACTAAGTCTGAGAAATCGTATTGAGAGAAAATTTGATTTCCTTCTTTTGAAATATTCTCATTAAATTGTGCATTCGTAGTCTCATCTGTATAGAGTTCCTGATTATTCTGTGGATACGTAATCTTGGAGTCTAATTTTGCTTCATATTTTGAAATTAAATCGGCGGCACGGGATTGAAGATCTGTATCTGATATGTGAGTTGATTCTATAGTGCTGAACTTGTCTTCAAATTCTCCATTTTCGATATTAATAAGATCTTGTATTAATTCCAAATCATCAGCATCAATCTGGTCATTAATAAGAAATTCATCTCTAAGTTGTTCTAGTTGGATATCGTTATCAGGAAAATACTGCCAATTCTGAGAAATTTTAAAATTATTTTCATTATCTTCAGTGTCTGGGAATTTCTGATTTGAAGTTGGTCCATCAACTTGGTAATTGTCTTTTTGGAATAATGAATCTCCAATCAAATCTATTTGAGGAATAAAATTTTTTGATTCTTCTAAATCTTGCTTAAAGTCATGTATAAATTCTGCTTTTATGTCGTTATTTGGCAAGTTGTTGTTGCTAATGTGTGTCTCTGTTCTCAATATGCTGTTTTTTGAATCCTCAAAATTGAAATTTACATTTGACAAAGGATTTTGGTCTGCATTTTGGGATAGTTTGGAATGAGGGAAGCTATATTCTTCTTGATTTTGTTGTGCAGCAAAATATTCAAGATTAACTGCATTTAACAAATCTGTTAATTTATTCAAGCTCTGAATATTTGGAATACGATGATTTGATGATATTTGACTGATATTAAGGTCAGTTAAATCACCTGAGTCAACAAAAGTTTCCTCAATATTTGTTGTTTCGTTATTTTGTGTTGGCTCGAATTCAGTAATGTTTCTTGACTTTATACTGCTTAATCTTTCTGGATGCGTTGGTTCGATTGTTTTATTGTGTTTGTTCGCTTGTAATCTTAATTTCTTTAATTTTTTGTCTTTTGGAATCAACTTAAGTCCCAACTTTGTCTTATTTTCAGTTGTTTTGGTTTTAGGTTGCTGGTTAAGCTGAGAAGACAATTTTTTAGATTTAAGTTTTGATTTAATCTGTTTTTTAAGCGTTTTGGAAATTTCCCTTTCCTTATCCGCTTTGCTTTTATCGGGTGACTTCTTTCGTGATTTTTTCGGGGAATTTTTTCGTTTTGAAGAATTTTGATTGTTTTGACTTTTTTCATCCTTTGCATTGTCTTGATTAGAAGTATTTGCTTGATTCTCTGTATTATTTAGAGGCTGATTTGGATAATTAATTTGCTTATTTTCATTTTCAGTAATTTCAGGTATGTTTGAATTAATAAGAGTATTGTCTTTATCATTATCATTGTTTTGGTCGGTGACATTAGTTGTATCGATATTTTGATTGTCTGTCAATGTATTTTCGCTGGGATTTGTAGGAAGTTCGATAATAACACGTTTTTCTGGCTCATTTTGATCTTCTTCAATTGATTTTTCAATCTCATCAGATTCGTTATTGTTCTCTTGAAGAGAAAGTATTGAATCAGAAGATTCAACAAGTGGCGGTGTAACTTCTACTTCTTTCTTTGGGAAAAATTTTGAGAAAAATCCCGAGTCTTTTGAATATTGTCTTGAAAATGGAAGTAAATTCTCTATTAATTCTTTATCATGTTGTATTTGATCTTCTGGAACTAAAACTAAATCGTCAAATTGTTTAGACATTGTCCTAAACAAATTAAATTGTCTATCAGATTTTCCACGTGCTAGCTCAAGTCTATCTTTTGAATGTATTCTTGGTTTTGAATGATTTCCACGATTTGTAATAGGTCGAGGCTGTTTTCTAAGAATAACATCGATTGGATGTCTTGCAACATGAAAAATATTTAGGGAAGAAACAAATTGACGAGATGCGCTTGTTTCACATGAAGGGACGGACTTATTTCTCGGTGGTGATTTTGTAAGAAAACGCCGAGAACTTTTCATCCAATCCAATTTAATTCGATTGAGGAATTGACTATTTTTGTGAAAAAATCTCTTCAAACGTACAGAAAAGATTTTACATCTGATGAATGCTGAAGTTGCTTGAATTGATTGTTTGTCCCAAATTATAATGATTTCGCTAAGGATTACATGTTTCTTTTCATGAATGGAACGAAATCTTTTGTTATTTCGTTAAAACCAAGTGAATTTGCTGAATCAGTCTAATACATTAATGTTTTATATAATGGTGAGGCACAAATATGAAAGAAACATATAAGATCAAAAAAATGATTCCTAAAAAAGCAGCATAAATATTTACATGAAAAAGTGTTTATCTTTGAATGATTGAATATATCAAAGTGCTGTGATTAATCATTATTATTCACAGAATCGGTGCAAACTCGAAATCAGTTTAAGATTTACTTTCCACAGTTGCATTCACCACCCTGAAGGCAGCCACATTGGCATCCCTTCTTTGCGCAGCATTCACCACCTCTGTGGCAAGCGCAGTTAGGTGGGCAATGGCAATCAGGACCGCATGAGCACTTTGAGCCACACTGGCAACCAGATCCACATTGGCACTTTGCACCATTCTCATGGCAATGGCACTTTCCGCCTTGAAGGCATCCACATGTGCATCCTTTCTTAGCGCAACATTCTCCACCACGATGGCAAGCACATGTTGGTGGGCAATTGCATCCTGAACCGCATGGGCATCCTTGGTTTTGGCATCCGCAATGGCAGCTAGACATTCTAACTTAAAAATGAAGTTAGATGAGTTTGAATAGTCTCTGAAATGAATTTCAATGCCCTTTCAAATTCATGTTTGTCACTTTTTATGTTACGGGGAAAAAATTTACAATGTTGCTAATGGCAAACCGATATTTTATATTCAATATCTTGAGTACCAAAATTTTCCAAACTGGTCCTTTGTATTGTTATTTAACTAGCTTTGAGAACCAAGTTAAACCCAAAATTTTCATTTTTTTATAGAATTCATTGATAAATGTATTTGATCATTATTTTACTTTTCATTATATTGACCCCGTTATTATATGCCTTGTATAGATTGACAAGAAGAATTAAACCAGTAGTTTCTTTTAACATGAAAGGCGAATTATCCCCAATTATGCAACAAATGAAAACTATTCAACGTTATTATCGACCAACTCCATGGCTAGTTAATAACTACCAACATACTCTTTACGGAATGCGTGATAGACCACGTCCAAATGACGAATGTGTTCGCGAGCCATTCAAATTTTCTGACGGTGGAAGTACATTTTTAGATTGGTTCAATCCAAAGACAATTGCTGACAAAATGCCGATAGTTGTGATATGCCATACTTACTGTGGAGGCACAAGAGAACCATGTGTATCAAATCTTTTATCAATAGTAGCAAATCATGGTTGGAGAGCTGTTGTTGCGAATGCAAGAGGCTGCTCTGGTGCGAAATTTACAGGAAGCGCAAAATTTTATAATAATTACGATATTACCGATCTTCAAGAGATAATTGAACATATTCGTCCACAAGCGTCACATATATTCTTGATTGGATACTCGTATGGCTCTTGTTTAACAGCACAATACTCAGCGAGAGATGGCCGAGTAGATGGAGTCATTCTTGTTTCAAATCCATGCGATATGGATCTCTGCAACAAGTGCTTAAATGGATATATCATGAAGAAATACTTCCTCTCATTCATTATGTCTAAATTACATCATTTGATCAGCAAAAACCAATTTGTTCCTGAAGATCTTAGAGCAAAAGCTCAAAAAACAAATTCTATTGGCGAATTTGATGATGTTTTTACAGTTTCAAGTCTTGGACTTAAAAATCGAAAAGAATTATATGATTTAACTAACTTAAAAGGTTTAGTTCCTAAGATGAAAGCACCAACATTATTTATAGTTGCTGATGATGATCCATTTACTCGTCCATATATGTTTCCAGTCAAAGAAATCAACGAATCCCAAAACATGGCAATTGTTCATACCAAAGAAGGTGGACATGTCTCTTTCTTGACTGGATGGGATGCTAAAGAGTCTTTCATAGACCCAATAATCATCGAATACTTTTCATTAATTGAAAAGAAGAAAAATGAAGGCAATTAATGCTAAAAAGGCATATCTATTTTTGTAAGCACTGTAAAATACTTATTTCTTTACCAATTTGTTGATCATTATTTTTTCAAGAATAAAACAGCACTCTTTTTATGTATTTTACAGCTTAAATACAACAAACATAGAACATGATATTGTAAGAAACAAAAGCAAGAGATCAAACATAAGGAGTCTACAATTCCATGGCAAAAATTTCGTCAATAGTATTTTTGTCAAATTTGAAGAGGTCAATAAATGTGTCAGTTGGAGGTGATATGATTGTTTGAAGAACCTTTTCATCAAATTCTGAATAAAGCGGTTGATCAATAATTGGTTTTACAGAAGAAACGGCTTCAACAGAAGGCTGCTTTTGGGCATGACTTTGTCTGAGTTTATATCTGTTTCTGATGCAGTTTCCAGATCTATTAGGAAAATATTCCGCAATTTTGTGCCACCTAGAACCGAATTCAGTATAAAGTTCATCAAGAAGTTTATCTTCATCAGCGGTCCAAGGTCCATTACTAAGTCCAGGGGATATGTAATTGATCCAACGTTCTCTGCATTGCCTGGGAGTTCGATTCTTCATTTCATGCGCAATGAGTTCCCAGTCTTGTGTTCCAATCTTTTCAATGATATTGGTAAGGCGTTCATCTTCATCCCTTGTGAATTTGATTTTAGGAATTACTGTGCGGTCTACTTTAGATGACATTTAAGTTTCTGAAATATGCCCAATAGAAAAAAAATTGAATTGGTTCAACGTGCTATGCAATTTTAGGCGGATGGAGGAATAACATTTTTAAATAAAAATATCAAAGAAAAATTCATTTAACTTCTTATTCGAAATATTTGAAAAAGGATTGAAAATATTTTGTGAAGTTAAGTTGAAGGAAATATTTGAAATATTATTTGAAAGTGAAAATTATTTTGGGCTATTCTTATCTGTAACAATGAAAATAATACATAAGTAGATAAAGTTTTTTGCTGTTTTATCAATTTGCATTTTTGTGAATTTATCAATTTGACAAAGAAGTATATCTATACCAGTTGTTTGAAGCGAAAATTCAGTTGAATTTTCAAGTTTTCAAATTGAAAGAAAAGCATTACATTTTATTTGTAATTGTCTTGTATATGTCTTAAAAATCAATATTTAAGAATTTGAGGTATTTTATGAGGATTTTGATTATTGAATATCCAACGATCAATTTCTTCGCAAAATTCATGAATATTTCAATTCAATTTTTTGATCAATCAGTAATGATAAAATAAATTTTATAAAGTTTTTATAGGTAGGAAAACATATATGCTGCTATTAAACTTAAAAATAAGTATTCCTTTCAAATTTGAAAAGGAAGGTTCTCACGTTTGCGGAATTAGGTGAACAACTATAACTAGAAAAATAAAGAGATGCATTGTATCAGTCCGAGCATAAGAGTTTATTCGTTTTGGTCTGCATTTCCAATATAACGTATGTGAAATCATAATGTTAACAAATTGAAAGAGGTATTCAATATGTTTTTATTATTATTTGGATATTTGTTTTCTTTGATATGACTGGACTTAAATTTTATAAGAATGAATTTCAACGTATACGTTTTGAAATTATTTCTTCATTCATTATTTTTATGAAGAAAAGTCATATATCATGGTATATTTTCTTGTAATATTATGGTGATTCAAAACCATGAAAATAAATTGTGAGAGCGCAGAATCATTATTAAAAAAAATAGATGTGAGTATTAGATTCTATAATAGAGTTGGTTTTCCAAACAAAAATTAAAATCGAAATATTTAACTAATTTCGATCATGGCCATTTCTAAATTAAGTTGTAAACATAAAATCTAAAAGGCTAATTAATAAAGAGAGATGAGAAGTCAAGTTTTTAAAGATTTTATATTGAAATAAAAAGAAATTAAAAATATGAATTTATAATTTACGTAAATTTTAATAACTAAATAAAGTGATACAGAAAAAATTCTGTATCGTAAGAGAAAGAAGTCTGTTTATGAATTTCTATGTAATTAAGACAAAATATTAGTTATGGTTAGAAAGATTCTTAGGCAAAAGCCTGATTAGCCCATTCTGGGTGATCAATGTAGGGGTTACGGTTGCCTTGAGTACGGTTAAGAACATTGTTACGAGTGATTTCGCGGTCAGATGGAGCATATTGAGAATTCCATTTAAGGAATGTCTTAAGGTCTCCAACTCTGGAAATATCGTAATCATCATACATAGTGAAGAAGTAAAGAACCATTCTTGCTACCTGACCACGATCTGCCTTTCTTGGCATCCACTGGTTGTCATTGGACAAGCAAGAATAATCATCGGGGTTTGATGGATGGCTGGTCTGGCATGTCAATCCATGGCAGAATTTCTGGCACTTGGAATAATCAAATTCTGCAAACTTGTAATTGGAACGAGCTTCGTTAAGAGTGTGTGGGGCTGAGATAAGGTGGTGGAGATCGGAAACCATTGGCTGTAGTTTATTGAAAAATGATTGTGGAACAGTGTGTTCAGCGTTGATATCATCCAATGGTGGATTCTTGTTTTGGCCACACTTCCAGTTATACGGCACACCGCCATAGATCAAATAAAGTTTGTTGTCTTCACAATCAACAGTATTGTACATCAAAATTCTCGTTGCGGCATAAGATACAACTTTGTGATCTTTGTATTTAGCCTTAAGATCTTGCTTAAATGAATTTGCTTTGATATGAGCCAAGTTAGCACTAAAGAGGGATACGAACCTGCTTAGCATTGAAAAATTATAAAATCTCTCTATTCAAAATTGTGTTGACAGAATGCTGTTTTGACAAATATATCAAAATGAATATTATTTCATTTTCAGTATAGCTTAGAAATTAAAACATTTCGATTTGAGGGTAAAAATAACCGTTGTTTAAAAAAGTAATAAATATGATCAAATTAATAACAGATATATTAGTAGATGAAATTTTATTTCACAGAGATATTATCAAATTCAATTTTTTAATTCGAATTTTGAAATTTATGGTATATAAGTTAAAAGCAATCAATTACTGGAAAATAAATGAGCTTCAAAAAAATTGTAATTGAAATTTTTACCTGAAGTATTACATAAAAATAATTAAATTAGTTATTTTCAAGTAAATAATAGATAATTAGCTTTGACCATAAATCAATTTAATAACTTTGCGGATTCATGAAGAATTATATTTTACTATCATAATTCTTATATATTTTATCAATAAATTTCGAATTGAGTATGATATATTGAATTTCTCCCATTCAATTTATCATGTTATTGATATGATCTGTAATATTTCTTAATTAACAATTATATGCTTACTTGATATTATTTCTATTCAAAACCAAAATCCTTTGTTGGATAAGGTTTTTATTCGTATCAGTTCCTAATGTCATGCTTTAATAATGAAAAGTAGTTAGTTTAACATGCTTGCTGGATGGGTTGTATTTGCCACTTCGTGAATGATTTGTTTGAAAATTCGATAAATTTATTAAATTTTTATCGTTATTCTTTTCATTCCAATTAATATTAAACTATTTAGCATTAGGTATTTCAGCTTCAAAGAAAAATCAAAAAAAAGGTTAAATTTTTTTAAAAAAAAATCAGAAAAGATCATATTATTGATGAAATTTTATATAAGTAATTTTGCAATCAAATACAAATATTTTTGCTCACTTATTATATTATTTAAATTAAAAAATAACAATTATGGAGCTAAAAATGCTAATGTTGTGCTACTCAAAATTCTTTTTCTATAACAGGAATTATTTGTATCCTTGAAACTCTGTTTGGCAAAATACCCAGAGAATAAATTTTTCAAGCCAGATCAACTTGATCCTGTACAGTACCTCTGACTGTATCTCCAAAAGATATTAAAAATATGTAAAAATTAGAAAACTATGAATAAAATAAAGAAGGATAAACTCCTCTCCTTTTTGCATAATCATATCCGGATATTTGTAAAATTTAAGAATGAAACAGATCATTTATCATGTGACTTAGATATAAACAAAGAATTAAGGAGTGATTTTTTATGTTAATGTTAGTTTTTGAAAAAATCAAATATATATGAACTTTTTACTTTTTAACTGTTATACGGTTGAAATTCTAGTGAATATAATGACTTTGGTAGATTGGAAACCTTTCATGGCGGAAAGGAGATTAAATAGCTCATTGAACATTAAAGATATTCATTTAGTTATATAGAGCAGGTTAATCTGATATTGGATTTTGATGTTTTCATTTGTGATGTCAGTGAAAATCTTATATATAAGATCAGCATTTTATGTGAATTATCACGATTCCTATTGCTCATGGGAATTACTTTCTGACATATCAAGTTATACTATGGATTTGATATCTGATAAATATTGAAGGAGATAACAAATCATGAATATATTGTAAATGAAAACGAGAAAAAAAATATATTTTGGATAAATAATCGAATCGAAATGTTTAGAAAAAACTGCACTTGAATTGGCAGCAAAAAAAATGGATACAAGATTTAATGCATCTAGAGTAAGTCATGTAGAATAAGAAGTTAAAATGCACTGATTCATTCATTTAGAAAAAAATGAAATTTAATTAGCTAAATATGATTTAATATGAGACTATTATATTTACATACGATTGTAAAGCTATTGTCACTAACTATTTTGGATTTACAAAGTAAAATTAAAAAATAAGGGAAAAATTATGAATAATATGCCAACACGAATATTACCATTAGCATTGTTTATCCTCATAAATGTTGAAATTAATAATAGATGATACAGATTTTTATAAAATTTTAATTCAATGATAAATTTTTCATAAAAATCAAAAAATTCGATCAAATATGTAATTAATCTTAAATGATGAAACATAAAAATTGAATACTGTAAAAAGTTATGAAAAGTGTTGAACCGATAATTTCAAGAAAATAACATGAAATGAATTTCGTATGTAGTATACCGGTTTGGTATCCTGATGGTTGATAAAATTACTATTCGGTAGCTAATGATGGATTTTTGGAGAAATAAGAGAAATGTAACGATAAATACTCGTACGAACATAAAATAATAGCATAAAGCTAAAATCCTGATGATGTGTAACATAGTTAATATCAATTTAACCGTTTGATATCATGGCAAAATTGTATATAAAGGATAAAACTTTAGCAGCGGTTTTTGTCAAAAATTTAGAAATTTTCATTTATGTAATGTTTTCATATCATTGCATTTGAAAATGTAAAATAATGCGAATATTTGATAAAGTTTTTGAAAATATACAATAAACATTTTGACGGCCCCTGACAAATTAGCCATTTGTGAAAGATATTTCTTATATATCCTGTATATTATTATTAACCTGTTTATTTGAAGCCATTAATAAAATTATTACAGATAATTGTTGATTTGAAAATGGCATGAATAAAAATTGTCTGTATCATCTAAGGAATGTAATGGAACTATTGTTGGAATTCATACAGATCTCAAAGTCATTCAGAAAATTGAAAGAAGCTTCGCATTAAAATGGCCAATCTTTTATTGAATTTATTGAATTATAAAATAGCTATAGGCATGACACTGAATAATATATTAAATGTTAAAATTATTGTTGGATTAATTGTATGCAATGCATTGAAAAATTGAATGACGGATTCAGCCACAAATTTCAATAATTAACAATTTACAAGTCTTTTTTAAAATGATTTAAAAATCTAATATTATTATTCTAATAGACCTCAGAAACATATCCATTTTCCACACAATTTTTGATTTCATATTGAAATTTTTTTCTCCCTCTTCATATCATCTCTTCACGATGAAGAAGTGCCCCATCGTCGTTACTGGTCCAACAGGTTCTGGAAAATCAACACAATGCAGAATGCTATCCCAATTACTCTCAATTGACTACATTCATGAATATATCGATCTTCCAGGAGGCGAAGAGATGCTTGGCAAACTCATCGGTGGTGAAATCTCAATGATCAACTTCCAGGACTATGTTTTAGCCAAGTTTGACGAACAACTTGCTGAGTCAAAGACAGATGTTTTCGTTATTGAACGTCTCCCCGAAGAATGCTCCATGATCTTTTGTGATGGCGATGAAACAGTTCTCAGCAAGGCACGTGCTGTCCAAAACAAGTATGGAATCACAGGATTTGCTGGTGACATGAAAGTCATCACAATCAACAACTACGGACAGAGCCCGAATGCTGTCTTAAACGAAATCCTTGGTACAATCTTCGGTACCAAGAATGTTACACCAGCTGACGTCCAGCATCTTGCTAACACATCTGGTGTTGTTATTTATCTTAAGTCTACACCAGATCTTTGCATGGAAAGAATGAGAAAGCGCGGTCGTGGCCCAGAAGCCAAGACAAAATACTCATTCATTGAAAATATGTGCAACAAGTACGAAAATTATATTAATCGCTTTACAAGCGTTTAAGCTAAACAGTCTTATTTTTTTCAAATTTTATTCTTTTTACTCTTCATTTTTCAAATTATTGATGGCAAAAAAAATTTCAAGTAATAGATGTTTGTCCAAATTCTTATTATCATTCGATATGATGATAACCCATAACACTGATATCTCTGTCATAAGCTTTTGATTTTGATAAAATGAATTTTCAGATATTTTCCTGAAGTTATAGTAGTATCTGCTAAAACTTCATATTTTAAGTAATAGTGTATGGGTAATTTAATCATAATGTATAAATTACACAAAGATCTGAACAAATTCAAATGTTTGTATATGAAATACGTAAATGTATATCTGTGTATTCTAAATATTGAGTCTGTAAAATTTCGTTTACATTCGAAATCTTTGATAAAGAACAACAATTCTGTTTTTTCTGATTTAATGCCAAAGATAATATTGTTTTAAATAAATATATCCATATCGTGTAATATTAGCCCTTTATATCTAATTTTGCAAAAGCTTTTTCAGTTTCTGTTTTGATTATCTTCAGAAAAAAAAATCTTAAGATAAATCTTAATCTCTGTTTCATTAATAACTATACATGGCACGGCGGGCGCAAAAAGTGACAAAATAGAATACCTATGGTGGCAAGACAAAGGAAACATTTTTGTAAGGCAAACATTATATCAAATACCTTTACTCTGTAATAAGAAATATAATTATCACGAAATTACAAATAAATATTGTTTAATATAATTAATAGCAAAATTGTTTTTTATTATTTCCCTTAAGACCTTACTTATTAAGTATACGTATAACAAGCTTGTACTGCATGTATTAGTTAATAGAACAAAAGAAAATGAGCTCAAATGAAAAAAATTTTCATGCTATTTTGGAAATATGCATATTCGAAGTATGAGAGTTGTAAACACTGAGAATTTTAAGCTTTGGTTGATGATAGTCTTTAATTTTTCTTGAAGTAGTAAATTATTTGATATGAAAATTTAATGGCCAGCATAATCAATCGTGCGTTTCGTTTCTTGGTTGAGAAACGATGATTGTGTGCTAATGAATTATTGCGTCTGACAGGTTATGATTATGGATACCTGAAATTAAGCTTTTATGGGAAACATCACCGAGCGCCATTTGGCGCCCCTAATGCTGTTTCTATCGGTATGATTAAGGAGCTTTCTTATGCACTTTCATCAATGGGAGGTGGGAGCAAAAATTGAAATGTTTACATTGATTTTTGAATACTTTACAAGCTCAGCCTAAGCCCAACATGCTACTTCCAATTTCCCAATTAAACGCATCAGTATATGATGACTCTATTGTACTTGAATCGAAGTCTACGGATTTGTTTGTTGGTGCATGGGATAATATCATCGAGCATAGATCTATTTAATTTGCTTTTGTATTGTGTCTTTTTACACAAATGTTTTAATGTTTGTAAGCGTGTTTATCATTAAATATGTATTTTCATTAACAATAACCTTTTTTATACTTATTGTTGAAATCCGCACATCTTCAAGGTTGCAAAAATCTTCAATTTAAAAAAAAAATCAACATTTATATGACCAAATTGAGATAGTTTTAGGAGATGGCTAAGCATGATTGTTTTTATGAATTATTGAAATTGAGAGCTTTCGCATAAAAATATAAAAAATTGGATGTCTATCGGGAGTTATCAAGAGCATGCTAATAATATTGATAAGTATTTAGCGAATAAAACATTCTACAATATGTTCAAGAAAGATGATATATGCAGAATTCTGGATCATATGCGCGTAACAATTGATCAGGCATGTTTATTACTTGAGCAATCAAAAGGAAAACTAACACCTCTTGAATTATTTGAAACTTTACAGCACTGGAAAATCAATTTTGGTTGGAATGCTGATAAAGCTGCCAAAATTTCATTATTATTATCTGATTTGCTGAAAGCACCATTTTTCAATGAATACATTAGATACTTCCTCAAAAGAATAGTAGAATCGTATGAAGATACTGCAAAAGACGCAAAAAAGAAATCAAAAACAAATAAAAAAGTTACGCAAGAAAATGAACAATTAAAAAGGCAGCACCAAATCGATGCGATGCAAATGCAGTCATATGAGCAGATTCACAAAACTAATATAGAAAATTTATTAAATTTACAAGCAGAAATAGTTGCCGTGAAAGAAAGAGAACAAAAACTTAGTAAATTAGTTGAATCTAAGGATTATGAAATTGCGCGTTTAAGAGTGTTAATTGGTAATTCATCTGATGAAAATGAAGGAATAAAGAAGATTCTTGCTAATACATCAAACGAGATCGAACAATCTAAAAGTTTTTCAACACATCAAGAGATTCAAAGTCCCAACCAAACGAAATCCAGCAAGAACGCAAAAAATTCGGATAACCTTGATCCATCTTTGAAAGCTCAATTAACAAGTGAGATTTCTTTCTTAAATAATGAGCTTGTCAAATCTTTAACGGAACTTACAAAATACAAAGTGTTATTCCAAGCTCAAAATGCAGAATTGGAAAATCTTAAAGCGCAACTCAATAAAGTTGATGAAAACCAAACTGATGATAAATTTAATGATGAAGAAATAGATGTTCTCCCAACTAGTCCGTAAGAGATATTTGTATTGAATAAATTGTATGTGTTTATTATGTAATTGAGAGATATAACTATTATATTTGCAAGTTCTGTATCTTTTAGTACCTTTGATATTTTGAAATTCTCGAAAATACCTAAATTCAAAAAAAATAAACAGACAATTTAATATTATAATTATCATCTTCTTTTTAATTGAATTATACATAAAATGTAAAATAAATCACATTATTCGATATTAAAACTCAATAAATTCTAGTTTAACAAAGAAATTTCATTATATCCAATTGAAAAAAATTTGCCCAAAAAAAATTAAAATTGTGATTATTAAAATAAATTTTTACAAAATTAAGAAAGGATTCTTCAATTCCGAAAAAAATTTGGAATACGAAAGTGAGAATATTCTTCAATACTTCATCCAGCAAGTTCAAAATGTATCAGAAAGTTCAAATTATATCAATTTTTTGGAATGAATATCAAGTTCGCACTAAATATACTTAGCAAAACATAGATGGGACATACGAAAAAGCAATCATAAGAATTACAAGCATTCTTTAAAAAGAAGTTCTTAATTTTAATCTTTCCTTTTTATTCTTAGCATATGTAGTGACATATATAACAAATCATGGATCACTATAACATAGAATAATAAGTAGGCAATTACTGACTTGCTTGATTTCTGTCTAAAGTAAATTTTTCATCATCGAGGCTGCACTTACAAAATAAAACTACTACGAAACTAATAAGTTTAAGGTAAAATTGAAAGTATCACTTATATATGTCTGCATTGAACAGTGGTATTTAATTGTTAATTCTGAAGGATATAAGTGCATTGAGTTATATTGCTTTATCAATACAAAGATTCGTTATCTTGTTTTTTTCTAATCGACAATACATTTGAGCGAATGATATTTGATTTTGTTTTTAATATTTAGAATCTTTGAATTTTGAACATGAAACAATCTACCAAATTATACACAGATGTCAAAATAGTAAAGCTATTTTAACGATTCACTGTAAAACTTGATTGAATCATATTTGGCCAGTTGAATGTATTATTTTTGAAAGAGAATTTGAATTCCTGCTTAAAGCTCTAATTACGCAGTGATACCATGACATAACTGATAAAATTATTTATCACAAATAAAAAAAAATTCTTTACGCAGGAAATATCAAGCTACATCTAATAAACACCAACTCCTTATGTTTGGCAATCCGTTTTTATGCACTCAAATAAAACGATAAAAAATTTAAAAATTAACCTCGTTTCTTAATTACATTGACAATCAAAATTTTCAAAACGATTAGGTCTAAAAAAATTTGAGACGTTTTACTTCCCTGACCAAATAAAATTAAACTCATATTTCAACTATGTATATTTGAAATAATGAATTAAATTTTTTAAAAAACAATGTTTCAATACATTCAAATTTTTGAATGAATTGAATGATTTTTATCAATTGAGAAGTTTATGATAGAATTTTTTCAAAATTATATTCACATCACTTTAAACAAAATGTTCACAATGGAGCATCCTGCCTACTTGAAGACTGGTCTTCCAGGCTTCCTTACACAGCATGCTGTTGAGATCCACGTCACAAAGCACCACCAGGCTTACATTGACACCGCTAACAAGCTCATCGTCGGCTCCGGCCTCGAGGGCAAGTCCATCGAAGAGGTCATTCAGAAGGCTCAGGGCCCACTCTTCAACAACGTTGCTCAGCACTTCAACCACTCCTTCTTCTGGAAGTGCCTTTCTGCTGACAAGGTTGCCGTTCCAGCTAAGGTTGCTGATGCCCTTACAAAGGAATTCGGCTCTGTCGAGAAGTTCGAAGAAACATTCACAGCCAAGGCTTCCACAGTCTTCGGCTCCGGCTGGTGCTACCTCTACAAGAACAAGGAGGGCAAACTCGAAATCGGCCAGTACTCTAACGCTGCTAACCCAGTCAAGGATGGATTCAAGCCAGTCCTTACAGTCGATACATGGGAGCATGCTTGGTACATCGACTACGAGAACCGCAAGGCTGAATACTTCAAGAACTTCTGGGCCCACGTCAACTGGGAATTTGTTGCTTCTAACCTCTAAAAGGTCTACGTAATTAATCAATCTTTTTTTTTATTAATTCTTGACTAACCTACAAATTTTGAGTAATATTTGCAATTTTATTAAGTAATATCTACATAAATATTTGTATTCATCAACAAATTAATGAAGGAAATTTAAATAGAATATAACTATCGATTTAACTATTCGCGTTGATCATTTCGCTACTCTACCATGATATAATACATGATTGTATAGACAGGAAGTTCTTAAATGAAATAATTTCTCGATTCACCCTGTATATCCAGATTATCCTTACAAAAGTCACAATTATGAAATCCTAATTGCGATAGTCAAGAAGATTGGCTTAATTAATAACGTAAATCTTCCGAATACAAGTACAGATTGGGCAGGTTTAGCTATATATTTTTATTCTCGGGCATTCCTTTCTCAAAGATCTTCAAGAGGAACCAGTACATATATTTGCCATAAGATATAAAAGATTCTTTGTATTATTTTGAATTATCTTTTGGAAATCAGATTTCGAATTTAAAATCCCTCAATTTATTCGCATTTTTTCAAAATTGCTTAATATAATTCTAGTTTTACATATGATTTTTTTGTTTTCTGGTGTTGAAATTTTTGCTCCAAAACTAACGTACATTTTTTTATCAATGATTGGGGATCCTTCTGTTTTGAATAAAATTACAACTCGGTTAAGTCGAGAAAGAACACCAAGAAGATCTTCCTCAGTCGTTCGTAGAAATTCAACAAATATTGATTATGGATATATCGAAACAAGTACTGGGGAATTAGTTAGACTTGTCCAAGAAACCAAAGATGAGTCTTATTTAGGCCCTGGTGCTTATAACCCATACCCTGATAAACCATCCGGAAGACAAACATCAATATCTCGAAATTGTATAAGATCACCACTCGTTACAGATCCATTTCCATCAAGTCCTGCTTCTTATCCGTATAAACCATCAGAAACAAGATTAAAACATACATTACATGTTACCGAAGATTATCCACTCGATCCTACGCCATTAAGTGGCGAACTTTCACACGAGGAATGGACTAATAGAAAAAAGCCTATTTTACCAAAACAACGCTGCCCTAATATCGATTTCCAACCAGTAGAGGGTAGTTCAGAATTTGAATCAAAAACAGGCAAAGAACTATGGATTCAAGAAACAACATTCCATGCTCCTTCACCAGTCATGCATACACCAGATCTACGATTTTCAACTGAACAAGCGGAAAAATCAGGAATTTTTCTTTCAGGAACCGAACGATTCAAAGTCATCGATCCTGTATCTCCTCCATCCACTACTTATACAATGCCTGAGATTTTCGGGATATCAAATGCGAAGAAGATTTATCCTCCTTCAAAAAAGATCGATCGATCATTATTTGATAATTATCACGTTCCAGATCCCGGCGTTTATGGACCACCTGTTGTTGAATATGTGAAAACTAAAAAGAACTCAATGTCAATAGTGCCAAGATTTCCAGATATTGAGTTAACTCCTGGTCCTTGTGATTACCGGCCAAAACAAGCAAATTCAAGGCCATCAACTTCAATTCAAGAAGTTAGAAATCATAGGGATGAATGGATAAAGAAAACAGCCTCTCCTAATTTAATTAGTTATGTTGGTGTAGAAACCAAAACTAAAAATGGAAGTTATATTGCCAGGGCAGGCAGGAAAGGCTTAGAACAAAAACTTGAAGACCACCCCTATGAATTTAGAACAATGCATTCGAGTTTCATTAAACCATCATTCAATTCACACTATTCCAATGTTAAAGCTAAGCAGAAAAAGCGGAAATAAATTGTTTGTATATTATGTTTTGTATTCTCTAATATATGTCGACCTTTTCTTTTTTTTATAAATCAGGTATTCCTTTGCAGATTTTGTGTAATAATAGGATAATGTGGGAGGTGTTGCATGCTTCTTTTAACAAACAAAGCGTTTTCTTTTTCCAATTTGTGGTAATGGAAGATAATTTTGAATAAATATTGCATGCTCTCTTGAAGTTAAGAACCTTTAGTTTTAGTGGTGTTTAAATCTGACAAAAAATGGATACAATTAATTGGTATTATTCTTACATTAACACATGGTATGAATCATACCCAGTACTTCCCGATCCAAATGGAGAGATATTTACAATAAGAAATAATAAAGAAATTGCAATTTTTTCAAAATATCGTCCATTAAAAAAAGATATATTCCAATTATCGCCTTTCTTTTCTAAAACTCTAATTGCAGATGCATGTAATATCAAAACAATTCAATCATCCGACAATATTGATTTCACAAAAACCAGAGATTATATTATCCAAAGCTTAATCTTTTCAGATCTGCAAGATAACGAAACAGACTTCGATAGCAATCAAATTTATTATATTTATGGCATTCCTGTGGATCTTACAGAATCTCAAACTTTTTCATTGGACATTACAAACATTTACCAAGATCATAGATATTCATATATCATAAAGAAATTCTCCTCCGTTGAAGAAATGAAATTATTCATGGCTAAATGCGTTGCAATTTCACTTCAATTTGATTTTCATACATTACCACTAAGAATGGTCAAGGAGAAAGACTATTTTTCAAAAGTAAACAAACCGCTGCCAAAAGTATGGAATAATTTCAAAATTCAAGAAGGAAATATCCAAGATTTGAAAAATGAAGACCAGATTTTAAAGATCATAGAAAAAGAGCGGAATACAATTCAAGTACAGTTTATTCAGAGAAATTCTTTTAAGACTTTCACTGATATTTTCAATTAGTTTAAACGCGCTTACTTGCAATTTATAAAATGTATGTATACTAATAACTTACTCCTTTTTTAAAGTTTTTTTTATTCATTCGAGAAATTATTTAATATTAAAAATTGAATACAATTTGATAATCCTACAGTTCAAATACAACAAGTCCTGAAGAAATATGTTTGTTCTATCTGCTTTGTTTATTTATTTAATAAAATATTTCAAAATGAATCAATAATTTAATCCTAGAATTGATATTTGGAGTTGAAAAAAATCATATTGGTATAACATAATTTTGATTTAAGCTAAATAATCGTAAACATTTTAAATAAAATTTAAAAATTAGAACTAAGAGGCTTGATGGCTTGCTTTGGTCGTGCCATTACACGTGGCGCAATCAAATGCTTGTTTGGATCATTCATACTTTGAATTGCAGAAGCACTTCCGAAAGAAGGAGCCCTAGTTCTCAAGAAACTAGTTACACGCTTCCCATCAATCCTTATTCCAACGTCTCTTATATCCTTTATCTCATCAGTGAAGCGATCTTTGGCCATCATCAAATAAATCGCGCTTTCCTCATCGAATTCGCGGGTTAACAGCCTGTTTTCCATACCATCAGAGTTGAAACCTTCCTCTTTCATTTTCTGGCAGACATCTTCGTTTAATTGGAACTTAGATATAATTGAAAATTCTCCAGGAGAAGTAATCGGAAGAGTTCTTGAAAGACGTTCATTTACATACTTATACGCATCAACAGAGAACCAGGGGTGCTGTTTAATTTCATCTAAAGTAATTCTTTGATCTGGATCTTTATTTAACATTCTTTTCAGTAGAGTTGAGAGATCAGCTGATAAAGTACGAGGATAAAATGGATTGGTTTTGACAATTTTGTCCAGGATTTTCGGGATCTGTGGGTCCTCAAATGGAAGATGTCCAACAACAATGCAGTAAAGTAGAACGCCAAGACTCCATATGTCGGCTGCTGTAGTATGAGTTTGTCCTTTAATCATTTCAGGTGGTAGATATCCTGGTGATCCACATGCTGTTTCAAGATTCAAATGATCCAAGGAAAAAGAGTTACTAAGACCGAAATCAATAAGTCGAATATTATAATTCCTGTCAAGAAGTACATTTTCGGCCTTTAAATCTCGGTGAATAATGTTCTTTTCCTTATGAAGATATTCTACAACCGAAATGAGTTGAATAAAATATTGGCGTGCAAGAGGTTCTGCTAATTTACCATCTGCATTGATGTACTGAAGTAAATTCTCTCCTTCGGCAAACTCCATGATTAAATAGTGATTATTTTCGTCTTCCATGATTTGGTATATTTGGGCTATTAGAGGATGCTCAATTTGTTTCATAATAGCAACTTCGCGGTTGAATCTTGTGAAATGTTTCGGTTCTTTAAATTTTG
This sequence comes from Trichomonas vaginalis G3, assembly GCF_026262505.1. Classification (NCBI taxonomy): domain Eukaryota; phylum Parabasalia; order Trichomonadida; family Trichomonadidae; genus Trichomonas; species Trichomonas vaginalis. The sequence goes on along the minus strand of NC_067203.1, from coordinate 15,817,376 downwards.
CTTTATTAATAACTTTAATCGCAACTTTGAGTTGTGATTTGATATGCTGGCCTTTCCAAACTTCTGCAAAAGAGCCTTCTCCGACTTTACTTATGAATTGATAAGGCCCAATTGAAGTAGGAACTGTACAAGTCATTGAAGAAAAAATTTATCCTTCTTTTCAATTATGGTTTACAGATTATTATTGAAATATTTCATTTAGACCTATAAAGCAATAAACATTGATCGCAATCGGTTCCATTGAATTTTCTGAGAAATATCATTGAAAAAATCGAATTATTTACGATAGTACTTGGAAAATATCATCTCTTTCATATTCCGTAGTAATTCGAGATTCAGTATCTAATTCTCAAGATATCCAAGAGCTAATTGCAGAGGTTACGATAAAACGAAAAACGGATGAAATAGAGAGTGGGGGACAAACTCGCCCATTGTCACTTTTCATTAACCTTAAACTTGTAATTTTCATTATTTTTAATTAACCTTATTTCTTTCCCAATTCCTGATTTATTTTATTCACTTACTATTAAAAGTCACATTTTAATAAAATATAATAATTTATTTATAGCATTTTTTACTATACTGTAATAAAAAATTAATTATAATAAATTAAATGTTTATTAAATCAAATGTTTTCTTTGCAATAATATTTTTAATGTTGAGTAAACAATGTTGGGATCAAGTGTATCATTTTTCAGACCTTTCTGAACAGCTTCAAGCATACTGATGCATTCGACTTTTTTAAATTGTGTCATTTCTTCGAAATCTCTTGTGACTTTTTTGATAACTTTAACACTTCTCTCTGAATCCAGACCTTTAATTTGCAACTTAATCAGGAATGAAGGAACAACACTGGAATATAACTCGATGACAAGTTCATCGAGTCGAAGATTTGGTTGTACACCACTTGTATGTGCCGGATACCATTGTGTCAAATTTTTTCTGAAATTAACTTTAAAAGTACTAAGTAAGATCATGAGATATAGCAATATATGTTTAAACTAACTTATATTTTGGTTGTACACCACTTGTATGTGCCGGATACCATTGTGTCAAATTTTTTCTGAAATTAACTTTAAAAGTACTAAGTAAGATCATGAGATATAGCAATATATGTTTAAACTAACTTATATTTTGGTTGTACACCACTTGTATGTGCCGGATACCATTGTGTCAAATTTTTTCTGAAATTAACTTTAAAAGTACTAAGTAAGATCATGAGATATAGCAATATATGTTTAAACTAACTTATATTTTGGTTGTACACCACTTGTATGTGACCATGTATGCTACCATTGTGTCAAATTTTTCTGAAATTAACTTTAAAAGTACTAAGTAAGATCATTTATTTTTGCATATATATAATGCCAATATGGTTTCTTTTGATTTTATTTCATTTATAAGCAAATCAGATTTACCCAAAAACTCCACTCCATAAGCGTTCATTTGCGAAATTAAAAAGTGACAATGGGCTAGTCTGTCCCTTTCTCGATGAAATAGATAAGATATTAACATGAAGAAAGCTTTAGTCTAAAACAAACAAAGGAGAATCTATTAGAATTCGATTGAATTGGAAATATTATATTTTTTGTTCGCCTTTTGTATAAATATCCTTAATTTTCGAAACTCCTGGTCTAGAAAATCATCATCTTGAGAAGCCTCATTTGATTTTATGATTTGGGTAATACGAATTCTTTCTTCTGAAACTATTTTAGTTAATTTATTACATGCAGTTAAAATATATTTTATCCTCCTTTCAGTCTTTTCTCGTTTTGCTTCTGATTCCGTGAGCATAGTAATTAAATCATTGATCGACTGATATATATACTTTTGACGATCAACTGAAATAGCATTTTCCTTCTCTCCACGTTTTTGCTTGAATTCTAATATTAATTTATAGATTTGATCTATTTTGGAATCGTTATTTTTATAACTTAGTAAATCATGTTGTAATTTTTCAATAATTGCATCCTTTTCTACTATAATCTGTTTCAGTTTTACTACTTCATCATCAGTTTCTTTTTTAATATTAACGTCTGAGTTTGCAGAGGAAGAAAATGATGAAAAATGAATTTCTGTTAATCTTTGGAGTAACTCTTCATATTGTAATTTAAGGGCTTGGAATGATCTTGAAGAAGCTTCTAAGGCAGCAGATTTTTGATTCAATTCACCCTGTAATAATTCATTTATCTTTAAATAGTTTTCGTTTTCAGCCTTAATAACCTTCATTTTTTCTTTTAGTCGTTGATATTTATACGTTAACTCGTTACTTTGAACTGTTTCAAATCGAGGATGATTCATATAATTTTTTTGTCATGTAAAATTATTATTTTTTTGCCAAGTAAGAAACATATGGAATCATGAATAAATCGACGTAAATATAAATCTATTCAGATATAATTTTTATAATATTATATTAAAACAAACAAAACAATAATTTATCTTAATTCTTATGTTATTGTCCTTGCTGCATTGATGGAGAATAAAGAGAATTCAGCGCAGGAAAAGATGGTGTTATGCTCTGAGCCGTTTGCTGTGGCGGCCTGAAAACAACATTTGGTGGTGGTACATAAACACTCCTCAGGGTTGTTAATTCTGGAGCAATTGTCTTAAGGTTAATTTCGTCTAAACAAATACTTGAATCGGGGGCTCGGAATTGTGGAAAAGTATGTTGCTGTTCTAATTCATCGGTAGGAACGTCAGCCCATTCTTCATCACCTTCATCATATTCTTCTTCTTCCGTATTTTTTATTGATGAAGGTCTTTTCTTTGATTGTAGATTTCGAGTTTTGATTGATTGCTTTTGATGCATTTTCTGTAATCTCATTTCTCTTGACTTATTAAAAAATTCCATTTGCTTATCATAACATTTCTTAAATACCTTATAATCAAATTCATCGTCATCAGCTTCGAATTTTCTGGCACCTATTGTATCATAATGGAACATAATCTCGAACTCTGGAGGACTATACATTCTAATGTTAATAAATTTTAAAGAAGCGGTACATACTCTGTCTTTTGGAAGTGAAGAAAGGGGAACTCTTAGTAATGCAATCTGTTTGACGAGGTCATAATCTCCATCTTGAATATGAAGAATTATTTCCGAGTCTTTTTTAGTAATATTTACTGCTAGGACGTATTTTTTGAAATCTAATTTTGGTCCTTCGGTGTAAAAGTATGTTGTGTGTCTATTTCCAGCTTCGTTAGCACTAAAGGTGTAATCTAAACTTCTAAGCGGCTTTGGCTCAAAGTTTTCAACCTCAAGAAATCGAATATAAACAGTCATTATAAAATCCCGATCCTTTTTCAATATATTCTATGAGTTTCTTTCAAAATTCGAATTCGAATATAAAAAATAAATAGAAATTGATCATCCAAATCGATGAAATCTGCAAACGTGATATTATGAAGGAAGTTAATCATCTATGCTTTTCTTTACGAAGAGCTGCATAAAGAAAAATGAAATGAGCTTTTAAGTAGGCAAAGTATTTTCCAAATTTTCCGCATTTTCTTGATTTTAGAAAAAATTAGTGAGAAAAAAAAGTCACTTTTCAAAACTAAAAAATTGATCAAAAAATTTTACTTCTCAATATTATAAATATGACTTGAGCTATATAAATTGATCAAAAATTTTTACTTCTCAATATTTAGGATATAAACTAACAATATGATTCTAAATAATTTTAAAAGGAAAAGATTTTTTTAGTAAATTTTTTCTAAAATCAAGAAAATGCGGAAAATTTGGAAAATACTTTGCCTACTTAAAAGCTCATTTCATTTTTCTTTATGCAGCTCTTCGTAAAGACACTCACAGGCAAGCGCATCACACTCGAAGTCGAATCAGCAGACAAGATCGAAGACGTCAAGGCCAAGATCCAAGACAGAGAAGGTATTCCTCGTGATCAGCAGCGTTTGATCTTCCATGGCAAGGAACTTGAAGATGGAAACAGACTCGAGGATTACTCTATCCCGAAGGACGCAAAACTCCATCTCGTTCTTCATCTTCGTGGTGGATTCTAAGTTCGACATTTGTAATAAAATAAACTCTTTATTTTGATAATATTCTCATTTTTCATTTATTAAGATCAATATCTTGAACCAATATGATAATTTGAGATATTTTTGAATATTAATGAGTTTGAATTTAATCCTAATTTATCTCAATATTTGTCTATTAAAAACCGAATTACTAGGCATGATATAATTGAAAATCACAAATACATTGCCTTATCTCAGATGTTTACATTGCTATAGTGTGTTAGCACCGAGAAAATTGCATATGAAGATATTAATTGAATTATGCCTCTTTTTTAATCAATTTTTTCCGACATCTGAAATTTTCATATTCATTCTTTCAATTTATATAGCTCAAGTCATATTTATAATATTGAGAAGTTTGCTTGTGAGTGCGTGTAAATATGCATTTGCTCATTGACCGTGTTCAACTTTACTGCGGTCAAGAATTTCGAAGAATTTTACGTTTATTGGAGAAAAGTAGTGATAATGTATTTAAATTAGTAATGCTTTGCATATTTCTAGTTTCTGCGCGTCCGCATTTTTTTGACACGAAAATGTAAAAATGTAAAATAAAATTTGAAAGACATTGAAAATATTGAAAATTCGGTAGGAAAATGACGGAAGAGAGAGAATGTTGCATGCTAAGTAGTGTCAACGATAGAAATTGAGAGCCTATTAATCGTCGAGGAAGTACGATTATTTTTTGGGCGAAAAAGTATCTTAAAATATGATTATTAATATGTTTTTAAAATAAAAAATTTGAAAGTTAATTTGAGATTCTCATATAATTTTTTGAATGAAAAAAATAAATATAGTCTATATGAGTTTTTGAATAATCACACTTGAGATATATCTAAAAAATAATTAAAAATAGAGTTTGAGAAGACTTTTCAAGGTGTAATGAAAAGTGTGATATAGAAAATAATTATAGATATTTTAATTTTATATATTGTGCTAAGCATTATATTAAATTTTTAGGAAAAACACTTTTCATAAGTATTCAATATTTGAAAATACGGTCCAAAAAAGAATAGATTCTTTTATATTCGCTTATATAAAATGAGACTCTCTATCAGATGCGAATGCCTGAATTCAGCACCTCTGATAGAGAGTTTCCTCTTATATAAGCGGATCTTTTTCATTCGTTTTTGTTAATATAAAAACATAAAAATCTACCAATATGAGAAATTAAACCCTGCGAGGTGCCAGTCTAGAACTGGCGCTTCGCAGGGTTTAATTTCTCTTGACAAAATACAATAATCAAATGCTCCAAAGTTTTCAAATTTTTATTAGGAATAGGAGCCTACAAAGCACTGATTATATATCAGTGCCTGGTAGGCTCCTATTCCTTCTCTAAATGGGAGAAACTTTGTTTGAATAAGATAACATGCGAACAAAGTTTCTCCCATTTAGAGTGGGATTTGGAGGGTGGGAGGTACATAGATAGACTATGTATCTCTCACCCTCCAATTCCCTCGGGAAAGTTCGAAAACTTTGGTGCAATCAGCAACGATTGCACCAAAGTTTTTGCGTTTAATTGAAGGAATTGCTCTTTATGATATATACAGTTACAATGCATATATCATAAGGAGCAATTCCTTCCAGATATCTGGCAAACTTGCTCGCAATGGTTCACAATTGCGAACAAGTTTTGTCATTTGTCAAGAGAAATTAAACCCTGCGAAGCGCCAGTTCTAGACTGGCACCTCGCAGGGTTTAATTTCTCATATTGGTAGATTTTTATGTTTTTATATTAACAAAAACGAATGAAAAAGATCCGCTTATATAAGAGGAAACTCTCTATCAGAGGTGCTGAATTCAGGCATTCGCATCTGATAGAGAGTCTCATTTTATATAAGCGAATATAAAAGAATCTATTCTTTTTTGGACCGTATTCTCAAATATTGAATACTTATGAAAAGTGTTTTTTTCTAAAAATCTCAGAATATATTTACAATAGTAAAATAAATAAGATATTTAAATTTATTTTTAAATGCTTTTTTTTATATGAGATTCTCAAAAGTTATATCAAAAGTCTGTTTTTTCTAAAATCTAATATCATAATCTATTTCTCATTTTAAGTACATCTTAATTTATTTTATTTTCTATATTTTTCAATATTTTTGAGGGAATTGTGTTGCTTCCCCGACGATAAAATTGAGAGGTTTACACATTGACACTACTTAGCATGCAACAAGAAATGCATTACATTCATATGTAGATATATATCATCGAGTTTTGGACGTTTGGGTCATTTTCACAGAAAAAGATTTGAGTTCATAAGAAGCCTGAAGGTTCTCAATATAATAAAAAGACAGTGTTGTGATAAAGCAGTATATATGATTATGAGAAGAAGCTTTTATCGATTTCTCCACTTCTCACAATTTTGATTCTGTTGATATAAATATTGAAAGGATTATTAAAAAAAAATTAACTTCATTTTTCATCAAAGAAAGACAAATACATGAACTTTATCTCATCAAATGGAGTAATTGTACACTTCCACGTCAGAGTGTCTACAACATTCGGTCAAGAAGTCTTCGTTTCAGGCAACATCCCTGAATTAGGAAACTGGGACTCAGAAAAGTCGATAAAGATGCACTTCGAGCAGAACTTAGACTACTGGACAGTCGATGTTGAACTACAAAAGTCGAAAGATCCAAGAATCGTCGAGTACAAATATATCATTTCTAATGGCGACAACAAACAGTGGGAACCAGAGCAGAACCACAAGCTTGTCTTAGGAGAGATCAACGAAAACTGCATCATCAACATCGAAGACCACTTCCACTGGAGAGACAACGTCCTTGACGCATTCAGCCGCGCAACATTTGTCGGTGCAATCAACTCAAGAGAAAGTCCAGTCAAGAGCGAACCAATCACTGTCAAGCAGACAGGAGACGCAATACAAACATATTTCGCGACAAACTGCCCATATGTAAGACCAAATCAGGTTCTCAGAATCGTCGGAAACGTTCCAGAGCTCGGAAACTGGGATCCAAAGAATTCATTAGTTCTTGCAGATGGATGCTTCCCTGCTTGGACAGGAAACAAAGTTTTTGCAAAATCTTCATTCCCATTCGAGTATAAGTACGTCATTGAGAACAAAGACAATAGCACATTCATCTGGGAAGAGTGTGAGAACAGAGTTTGCCCAGTCCCAGTTTTGTCAGACGGAAAGGTTATCAACTATATCCAAGACTGGTTCGTCAGTCCAAACAAAGACTTGTTTAAGGGAATGGGAATATACGTTCCTCTCTTCTCCCTTAGAACAAACGATTCTCAGGGCATAGGATCTTACACAGACCTCAAGAAATGTGTCGATGCTTGCAACAAGATGGGTGCTTCTCTCATACAGTTACTTCCAATCAATGATACAACAGAGAAAGGAGAATGGTGTGACTCTTACCCATACCGCCAGGTATCTTGCTTCGCTCTTCATCCTGTTTACATCGACCTACTCGCTATCACAGACAAGATCCCAGCAGCAATGAAGAAGGAAATTGTCGAAGCCAAAGAGAGATTCGAGAAGTTCGAGCAAGTTGAGTATCCAGAAGTATTCGCATTCAAGATGAAGTATCTCAAGGAAATTTTCAAGCTTGAGAAGGATAATTTCGTCAAAGATGGCCTTGAACAGTTCCTCAAGAAGAATGGATCATGGCTCAAACCATACGCCCTCTTCTGCCTCCTCAGAGATGAGTACAAGACAACAGAGTTCCGAAGTGGCCAAAGTATTCAACAATCACACCAGCCGAGCTCGAACAAGTCTGCGAGCAGAAAAAGAATGATTTGCTCGAAATCTACTGGATTCAGTACGTCGCAGACAAGCAGTTCAAAGAGTCATACGACTATGCAACAAAGAACCACGTTGCACTCAAGGGTGACCTCCCAATCGGTGTCAACATCAATTCAGTCGAGTGCTGGGCATTTCCACAGCTCTTCAGACTCCACATGTGCGCTGGTGCTCCTCCTGATGACTTCTCATCTGATGGACAGAACTGGGGATTCCCAACATACGACTGGGAAGCGATGGAGAAAGATGGATTCTCATGGTGGCGCTCAAGGCTCACAAGAATGGCAGAACTCTACCATCAGCTCAGAGTTGACCACATCCTCGGATTCTTCAGAATTTGGGAGGTCCCACGCGAAACATGCGTAAGAGGTCTCCTCGGACACTTCTTCCCATCAGTCCCATTCTCGCGCGATGAACTCAACGGAATGGGCCTCTGGGATATCGAAAGACTCACAAAGCCATACGTCAGATGGCACATCCTCTGTGAGAAATTCCACGAAGATGCAGAATTCGTTTCTCACAAGTATTTCAACAACAAAGGTTGGGATGCAAAAGATGACTACTACGAATTCAAGCCAGAGTTCGATAACGAGAAGAATGTTGCCCAAGCTCTCGACAATGACAAGACACTCTCTGAAGAGAAGCGTGAACACTATAGATGCTGCCTCTTCCAGCTCATCGGAAATGTCATCCTCATTGAAGACCCAGAGAGGAAAGGATTCTTCCACATGAGAACAGAAGTCCTCAAGGATCACGTCGAACCAACGAAAGAAGGTCCTGTTGTCTATGTCTCATCATCATGGAACGAACTCGACGAAGGCCTCAAGCAGCGTGTCAAGGAAGAAGCTCATAAGTTCTTCTACGAGAGGATGACAGATCTCTGGGTCCAGAAGGCTCAGCCAAAGCTCAACGTCCTCAAGAATGCTACAAAGATGCTCATCTGCGGCGAAGATCTCGGACAGATCACAGCTGGAATCATAAGAGCTATCGATGAATCTGCAATTCTCTCACTCCACGTCCAGAGAATGTCTAAGATACCAGAGGAAGATTTCGATGACTTCCACAAGTTCGGATATCTGTCCGTTGCTTGCCCATCAACACACGATACATCTTCACTCCGCGGATGGTGGGAGGAGACAAAGGCAACAAGAGAGAACTTCTGGTACAACGTCCTCCTCAGGCATGATGCATGCCCAGAGACACTATCTTGCGAAGTTCAGGAAGATATACTCAAGCAGAACATCTGGTCTAACTCAATGTGGGCAATATTCCTCCTCCAGGATATCACTTCAATATTCCCAGAGTTGAGACTCCAGTCAGCTGACGCTGAAAGAATCAACATACCTGCTGATCCAAATCACAAGTGGCGTTATCGCTACCCATACAAGCTCGAAGATCTTATCGCAAACGATAAGCTCAACAACCACGTAATGCAGCTTGTCCGTGATTCTCACAGAATATAATTATTATAATGCTCATTTTTAAGTAAAAATGATCTCTTTTTTATTTATTTATTTTTAAAAGATATTACAAACATTTTTTTAATTACATAGACATAGATATGAAAGGATATAGATATGAGGATGAAATTGCGGGATGTTGGATATATTTGCATGAAATCATTAAACCACAATCATCTTTGAATGCAATCGAAGGAATCTTACCTTGCTCAATGATGATCTTCTGAGCACTTGATGGAGCTGAGAAAGAACCGCACTTGCGAAGAAGACTGCAGCCATCAAAAGCTTGGTCACCGATGGTTTTGATGCTGGATGATGAGAAGAAGACGAGATTGAGATTTTTGCAGTCTTTGAATGCTTGGTAGTCAATAGTCTGGATATTGTTGCCGTTGAAGAAAACTCTGATAAGTGATGGACTGCCCATGAAAGCACATTGACCAATCGTTCTCATCGTCATAGGAACAATGAAGTTCTTGACTCCACTGTAAGGAAGGAAGACAATGAGATTTGTTTGATCGTAGTCTGTGAGTGCGCCGTTCTCAAAACGATATCTTTGATCTGATGGAGGCAATATGATTTCAGTGAGACTGAAGCATTCGTAGAAGCAACCACCATCAACTCTAGATAGAGTGCATTCGCCACTCATATAGACAGTGGAAAGAGATGTGCAAGTCTGGAATGCAAAACCTTGGATGTTGGAAAGAGTACTAGGAATGATGAATCCTTTGAGAGATGTACAACCATCAAATGCATATGGTCCGATCACTGAAACACCGATCTTCAGAGTGAGTTTTTCAAGAGATACACAGTACTGACAGAGCTGCTGAGGAATAGAGGAGCTAATTGTGAGTTCTCTGATTGATGAGCCCATGAAGCACTTGATGTCAACTGTGCAGCCACTGTTTGCAAGATTCGCTGAACTCAGACCACTATAAAAGAATGCATAAGCACCAATAAAAATCAGGTTGATCATGCCTGAGATGCCAATATCTCCAATGAGTGGACAGTTCGCGAAAGCATACTCACCAATACTCTCAATAGATGAAGGAAATGTGATGTGTTCAAGATTTTTGTTGTTATTAAAACAGTAGTTAGGAATGGATTTTATTTTGTTCCCTTTGAATGTAACATTCTTCAGAGATCCACAACCTTCGAATGCATTTTTCCCAATAGATATTAATCCAGGAGGGAAAATAATGGATCTAATAGTAGAAGATTGAAAGGCCTGATTTCCAATTATCACATTGATTTCAGGATTTTCGCTCTGGAAAGTAACATCTCGAAGCTTTTTGTTACTAAATGTGAGAGTACTAATACTTTTGCAGTCTCTTATTATCGAAATATCATTATTAGTATTTGAGCCTGTGTATAAAATCAATGTTTCTTTATTGTCTTTGTACATAAGGAAGTTTTCTGAATAAAAATATGGACTCAAAGAAGTGATTTTAATTTCACCAGTATTACTGAAAGATCCATCACCAAGCTCTGTCAATGTTTTAGGAAGCGTTATTGATTTAAGTGATTTGCATGAATAGAAAGCTTGATCACCTATTGATGTCAAATTTGGCGGAATATTGATTGTTGCCAAATTTACACAAGTATAAAACGTTCTATCAGGTATTTTTTTGATATTTTCACTTAGTGTTACCGAAGTTAATCTACCACAACCTGCAAATATCCATGATCCAATTGATGTAATTTGATCAGTGAATGTAAATTCTGCTATTTGAGCATTAGAAAAGCACCAATTTTCAAGAGTTGTCACATTTGATGTTAGAATAATTTTATTTATATTAGAACCTCTGAAAGCAGAATTGCCAATCTTTCTAATGAATGTAGGAACTTGATATGTTCCAGTTAGTGCTGAACTTGCGTAGAATAAAGTTGAAAAAACTGTCCCAGAAAAAATAGAAGTTCCATCTGTTTTGTAATATGGATTTCTCTTATCAATACTAATACTAATAATCGGACAAGCTTGGAGGCAAGATCCATCTTGCATTTTTAATTTCGACGGGATTAGTAGTAGGGTATGATGGGTTGTGTGACTTTTTTTGTAAACGTAAGAATTCATACAATATTGAACGATTTTGTATCATTTTTTTTAACATATGAAGTAAAAAATGTATGATTCTTACGGTTTTTATTCTTACGTTTTGAAATAAATCATGATTTAAAAAATTGACTTCTTACGTAAAATTAAAACTAAGTTAAATTTATTTTTTTATTTTATAATAAATGAGTATAACAACTAATTCATTGAAATCTTTAAAGTTCACTAATTCAGAATTAGAAAATATTTTAGAAAATTTTGGAGACGGTTCTTATCCAACATATATGCAGAATGTGAAAGAGTTTTCCAGATTGTTGAATGAATTTAAATATAACGGGCCAATTACTAAAAAGGCTATAATGAGATATTTATATCCCAAAAAAGTTGAAAAACAGAAGAATATTCCTCTTTATGGTCCAGAGGACCTGGGCTCAGAGAGCCTTGAAACACCTCCTGAATATTATGAAGAACGAATTAAAGATGATGAATATGATGAGATTGAGAAATTGGAACAATTAAGAAATGAAATAGATGAAAAAATTAAGGAATTGAGAAATGCTGAGAATGAAGTAGAGGGTTTAATGAATATCCCAGCTTCAGAATCAGAAGTTCAAAAATCACATGAGGAAAGATATAAAAATTACTTTTTGGAATCTACTAAAAATTTATTAGATGGTGATATTGACGAAACACTTTCAGAAGAAGGCACAAAATTTATTCATAAACATAAGCTTCAGTTTATTGACGATGGAGATTATCCATGTATATTACTTTCACCTCCTCTTGATTCTGAAAAATTCAAAAAAGCATTGAAAAATGTAACATATGCAACAAATACGATTAAGAAAGAAGACCATGATATTTACACAAATTATTATTTAAATAAATGTACAGGTGTTGATAAAGTTTTTGATTTGTTAGATAAAATATCAAAAGAAACAATTGGTACATATAAAATTTTATGCGATTGTGGTTTCATTATTGAAGATACCAATAATGTTTCATATGAAAGAACAGCACCGAAGGAAGACGAAGTTGAAAGGTCTATACCATTCGTTATTAAGAACATAAAAGATATGAAAACTTATAAACATTATATTTATTCATTTATTTCAGAAAAAATGGAAGCAACCCATAAAACATCTTCTCATCATTTTATAGCTATTCATACATTCCTTTTCAAAGTTGTGAAATTAAATAAGACAGGAATTAGATTTAATGTATCAGGGTACGCATTCTTGAGTAAATTAAAATGTATTCGTCACGTCGCAGATGATAAAAATTTATGTGTTCTTAATTCATTTTATGGGCTTTAGCCCTGGACTCTCTGAGTCTCGGACTTTAAAAAAAATAAACTTTATTTTTATTTATTTTTTAATTTTTTATTCTTACATAAATGAATAAAAATGGAACAGCTAAAATGAATGATAATCAAATTAGAGCAGAAGGTAGAAGGTTATTTAAACGCTTCTATAACATTCCTGATGGTGTTAATCCTAAAATTCGTAGAAGCTATTTAAATGAAGCAATAGATGCATATGAAGGGTTTGACATTTCATCAGAAAGTGAGAGATTAGCGAGAATGTTAAATGTTAATATTGATTTCTATTATTGTGATCCTCAACCAGAAGACGTGGACATAAATAAGGTAGACTTTCCATTAGTGGAATCAATAATGATAGATCCAGAATTTGAAACAGTAAATATTTTATTAACACAGAGTCCATGTGGAAAACTTCACGCTGACAGAATAACAGACGTTGAAGCACTCACCGGCTATAAAGTTTGTCCATATTGTAAAGAAGAAGTTTATTCTATCCGTGATGATCCAGAAAGGAAAAACCAAAGAAGATTTTTAAAGCATTGTGAGAAATGTAAAGAAAATAATGGAAGATTAATTCAAGACGTTCAATTGCAAAAGACCCAGCAACCATATGCACCACATATTACGAAACAGAAGATATATCAGTGGTTATTAGCTCACAATTTGCAGGAATATTATCAACCGACAAGATATTATATTACTTTTGACTTCGAAACATTAGAGACTAAAGAAGAATTACAACTTTCTGAGTGTGCAACTTTGAACGCTTACTTAAAACCATTCATGGTATCATCAACGGTTAAATTAAATGATAAAACATATACGAGGAATTTTTGCTTAACTTCGAGTGATTCTTTTATTTCTGATTGGATTGAGTTTTTATTTTCAACCTGTTCATTAGTTGCTAAATCAAATATTGAACAATATGAAGAATTAATGAATACATTAAATGAAAAACAGAAGGAAGCATTTAAAGAACTTCTAGATGAGGAATTCAATAAAGTGAATATCATAGGTTTTAATTCGGGAAAGTTTGATTTAAATTTAATTCTTCGTGATTTAAACACTGCAAAATGGAAAATAAATCAATGCTGGGTTCATCTTCTCAATTTAAGCAAATCATTGTAAAGAAAACAAACGTCCATATGAATTAAGATTTATTGACATCAGAAATTATATAGCGGGTGGGACATTAGACCAATTCACTCAAGATTTCGGAAACAATAAATCACGTGTTAAATCCTTTTTCCCTTATCAATTCATCACATGGGAGAATTACGAAGAAGAATTATATAAAGGAACCATTCACTCAAGATTCATTTTATTCAGCATTAACTCAAGAAACTATATCAGATAGTGATTATCAAATATATCTCAATGATGCTAAAAATTTTAAGAATAGATTAGAATATTTTATTCATTATTGCAATAAAGATGTTGAAATTATGATTGACCCAATTGATAAAATTATTGAAGAAACATTTGTTTATAAAATTGATATGCTTCATAATCTTTCTTTATCATCGAATGCTTCAATGATTCGTTACGCTTTAGCATATAAAGACTTTAATCCTAATGAAAATATCCTGAGGAAGAGATAGAATCAAGTTTTGAATTAACGAAAAAGTATTGGAAATATAAAATTGAATCATATAAGAAACAAGATGAAAAGCGAAAGAGATACCAAAACAATGTTTCAATGGATGATTTTCAATACTATCACGATTTAATCCTTTCATCTAAATGCAAAATGTGTGGTAAAGCGTTTACATATGCAAATAAACCAACATTGGATAGAATCGATAATGAAAAACCACATACCAAAGAAAATTGTCAGTTAATGTGTTGTTATTGCAATGTCGTAAAATCAAATAAAGATGAAGATGTTCAACGTTTAAGAATCAATTTAAGAAATTATGCATTAAAAAATAATTTACCAATGACTTTAGATTCAGTTGAAGCTTATCACATTCTCCGTAATGGAATTACTGGTGGTTTATCAAATGTTCAACATAGAGTAAATCTTAAAGGAATCACGCACATTAATAAACTTTCATATAGTCCAGAAACTAAAACTGTATCAAATGAGGACACACCAACATTATGACTCATTTCGTTGGTGTTGATTTTAATTCATTATATCCTTCATCATTTTCATCTAATCCTCATGATTTCATTCAATATACTGACCATAAAATGTGTATGCCGGGAAGATTGAATGGTGTTATCATTTGTGATACAGCAACAAAGAAAGCAAAAGCACTGGGAATAATTAAGAAGAAAAATACTTTATTCGTGGCTGAAGTAAAGGGTCACATTGATGAAAAATACATTAATGATTACATAAACTTTTTACCGATAATAAGAAACTTAGATATTATCACAGATGAAAAAACAATTGGCAGTTTTATGTATAATTACATGAAATCAAACAATCTACCAGTTGACCAGAAACAGAGAAATTAACTCAGTTAGCATCAACACACAACCAATATCAACCATTTTCTTCTTATTATCTTGGTATCTAATAGACAGATTTCATTTTATCATTGATGATATTCAATCAATTTTAACATTTACGAAAAACACTTGTTTAATGAATTTGCGAACAAATTTATGAACGAAAGACAAAAGGCTGAATTAGAAGGAAATAAAGGAAAAAGTTTATTTTGCAAGATTTCACTTAATGGATCATATGGTTACGATGCAATGAATACACAAAATTACGCAAAGACTAAAATAATGAATGCACAGAAGTCACGCGTTGCATGTATGTCAAATAAGTTTAAAAACATAAGAGAAATAGGAGAGGATACATATCAAGTGATGCTTAAAGATAGATTTTATAGATGTGATACATGTTTACAAGAGGCATTCTTCACTTTAGATAATGCTAAATACTGGTATTTGGTTTTCATTTATGATTTTATGTATAAATGCATGAATGTTAATCGTTTTCATTTCATTGAAGGTGATACTGATTCATCTTATTGGGCAATCGCTGGTGATCCAAATCTTCCTAACACTCAAGCATTTCAAGCAATTGTTACCGATAAACAATTTTATGATAAAAATATTTTCAAATTCGCACCATTTGATTTCTTCTGTTTTGATGAGAAATTTAAACCTAAATTAAAGAATAAAGCTGAAGAAAAAGCACATGAGAAGAAGTTATTGGGTTTAGCAATTGAGAAACAAGGCGATAACATGGTTGCTTTATGTCCTAAGTGTTATACATCATTCAATGGTTCAATTGATGGAAGTGATTTTAAAAAGATTGCACAAAAAATGAAAGGTGTTAGTTTACGACAAAATAAGCAATTAACACCTAAAAATTATTTGGATATAATAAATGATAAATTGATATTTGATGGTCAGAATATTAATTTACAACTTAAAAACGGGTCAATGACTCGCTTAACAATTGGTAAGACTGCATTAACAGGAGCACACACTAAGGCTGTATGTTGTGAAAATGGATGTTGTATGCCATTTATTTAATAAAATACCACAGAAGAGACAAAAGGAACCGTTAATGATGGTTTTGATTCTTGATCAAAGAGGTGGGCACCCTTAAAACATTGATTTTATTTTTATATAAATGGATAACGTACATTTAAAAAATTTAATTGATGATTTAGTATTTAATCAAAATTTTCTTAATTATTATGATTTAAAAGCATATCTCCAAAAATATGATAACAATATAACAGGTGATGATATGGATTATTATTATCCATATTATAAAAATGAAATTTTGAAATATCATGATAAAATAATTTCTAAAATTAAAGACAAAATTAAAAATAATGAATATATAAAGGGAAAAACTAAATCACAACTTAAACAATTGAAAGATTTCAAAAATAAAGTATTAACAGAAGAAGATATTGATGAATTATATAATTTATATAATCCTGAGCCACAAAACACCCAGGTCCTTCAGACCATAAATGATGCACAAGCTTTAATTTATGATTCATTAGTTAAACCATATTCAGCCGACTTTTAAATGAAGATCAACTTTTGGAATTCATCCTTCAACATAAACTCGAAGCGGGAAAGTATATCAAACCTTTATATACAGCATATTTAAAACAAATGAATAGAATACATCCAGAATTAATGAAGGAAGGAATGAAATCCAAAATCAAAGCAGATAAAATTAAACCACTTGCAACACACAAAACCTCCAACGACAGTACCGCCTCCTCCTTCAGTTAATCCTTCATCATTCACTTTATTATATCCATTTCAAACATTAAAGAAACAAAAAGATTTTAAAAAGGATTTCAAAATATTAAATAAACCAATTGACCCAAAAATTCAACCATTAAAGGAAAAATTTAGTCGCCCTTCATTTGCTCCATATCCATATTCATACGAAATTGATCATCTGGAATATTCAAAAGGAAACGTTACTTATTTATTTGCCATTAACATTAACACTAGATATTTATATTGCATTCCGGTGAAAGGGAAAACAGAACAGGAAACAAGAAGAGCTATTCAATACTTACTAGATCATGAAAGAGTGGATAATATCAGGGGTGATGGTGATAAAGGATTTCAGGCAGCTATGACTCATTATTTCCCACAAATTAATTTTTACTTTTCATCCTCTCCATATACGTTTCATAATAAAATAGTTGATGCGGTAATGAGAACTCTTAGAGATGCGTTAGGGGTTAACGGTCAGATATACTGGGATGGAAATCATGACTCCATCATACAACAGTTAGTATATTATTACAATAATACATGGCATAGAACTATAAACATGAAACCGGTGGAAATGAAAAATGATATTTCAAAAGAATGGGAATATATTAGAAAGCAAATGGAAAAGTTAAATGATGTTAAACGTGAACAAATTAATTCGGGGCTCATGAATTTTAAACAAGGGAATAAAGTTTTAATTCATCTCGATTATGGAAAAACTGATAAATCAATGACAAAAAGAAGACGAAGATTTGACACAATAGCTGAATTTGTTAGATATATTAACGGCAATGCATTAGTTGAAGTTAACAATAAATTAATAGAAATTCCGATTTATTTTATTACTCCATTATATTTAAATAATATTTAATTTTTTTTATTTCGTAAGAAATGAGTGACAACGAAGCAGTCAAGAGTCCAGACGATGAATATAAAAAGAAACTAAACAGAATTAAATCAAAAATATGCTATTACAAAAAGAAGCCGCAATGCGGTGGGGTTGAAAACGATAAAGAAATAATCGAAAAATTAGAAACTTACCGTTCAATCCTTAAACTGAGTGAAGCAAAAATAAAAGAATTTAATAGAATAAATAAATTGGTTGGAAGAGATGAATTTAATAAAGATGAATTTTTAAACTCTATCCAAATTTAATTTTTATTCCTCTTCGACAACATCTCTCTTTCCATCATTACTGCATAACCACATTTTCTCAATTTTAGTGGTTTGTTATTTTTAACATGTTCTTGCATCATTTTTATCATTTCCTCCCTTGTTATGATTCGTGGTAAATTTTGAGCTTGTGGGGTATTCATTTATGATAAAAATAAAAATTTAAATTATGCCGTTCTAAAGTTTGAGACAACATGACATTTTGACAACATCATGGGTTATTCAATAATTAATTATTTTTGAAGAACTGAAGGGGTCACCAGGTCACCAGGTCACCAGGTAATTTAACTTCTCTGAAAAAATGAGACAACATGACATTTTGACAACATCATGGGTTATTCAATAATTAATTATTTTTGAAGAACTGAAGGGGTCACCAGGTCACCAGGTCACCAGGTCACCAGGTAATTTAACTTCTCTGAAAAAATGAGACAACATGACATTTTGACAACATCATGGGTTATTCAATAATTAATTATTTTTGAAGAACTGAAGGGGTCACCAGGTCACCAGGTCACCAGGTCACCAGGTAATTTAACTTCTCTGAAAAAATGAGACAACATGACATTTTGACAACATCATGGGTTATTCAATAATTAATTATTTTTGAAGAACTGAAGGGGTCACCAGGTCACCAGGTCACCAGGTAATTTAACTTCTCTGAAAAAATGAGACAACATGACATTTTGACAACATCACAGGAGGAAGGCAAAAATAAATTCCAGTCATACTTTATAAAGCTTCATTTACAGGTATTTCATCGTCAGTAAATGATTCCTCATTATCGTTTGGTTCAATTTGTTTATATAATCCTTTCATTTCTTCTTTCAAAACATAATACCATGTTTGTTTACCATCTATTTTTCTTTGTTTCCTTTCACATTTATCCTTAATGCTCATTTGGAAATTCTTGTCTTTCATGTCTGATGGTTTGCAGAATAGAGCATTTTTACACGTCATACCTGCACATAATTCATCATAATGTGTATTTATCCATTCATCTAAAGGATTTGTTGATAACTCGATTAAATCTTGTTTGGCTTCAGTCATCGGTATGATTCGTACATTAAATGATGAAAGGTCATATTGCATAAAATATGTTAAAAGGTTATCATAAAATTCCTTAGTGCATGAATCCATTAAATTCTTGAAGTAATCAAATTGACCCTTGAATTTACCATTAACCCTTAAAACTACGTATCTTCTGTCTCCAACTTCAATTTTGACAGGGTAGACGTTGTTAGTTACGAAAATGAAGTTTGCAACATTCTGAGCAGTTCTTCTGGGTTGATTCTTTTCATTAATTCTAATCTCATTATCCGTAATAATTGATTTCAAAGCGTTGAAGTTGCGAGTCTGTCTTCACCTACATTCTTGAGTTCATTAAGTACAAGAAACATTTTTATTTTCAACAAACTGAGTTGAAATTACCCGTTAGCTCACTTATTTCAGTAATGTTTTTACATGAATAACCAGCGAGGAGTTCAGAAATAATGTCTGTGAATCTGTTTTTACCTGTTCCCTGAAGTCCTTTCAAAATAATTGCTGTTTCATTCTTGATTCCAGGATGTTGAATCATTGATGCAATCCAGCCGAGAAGGTATTTATACACTTCATCGTTATTATCACAAATGGCTTCTTTAATGAAATCCATAAAACATCTTCAATTTTTGAGTAATCAGGCTTTTCAAGAATTTGTATTTATAACCCTGAAACGTTGAAAACATCTGGGGAATCAGATTTAAAGCAAACACCCTTAACGGTTAATGAGGATAATTGATTTAGTAGTACATCCCATGCTGTTATGGTTTTACCTTCTTCTTTAAATAATTTAATCATTTTGAGTGACTCTTTCATGTTTGATTGAAAGAACGAATGATATTTGATTCATTTGTCGTGGATATTATAGTCCTTTGAATGAAATATTTATTTCCACAATCTACAACGAATTACACGTGATAAATCCTCAATTACTTCAAACTGTTTTTATACTGATGATTTTCAGCCTTGCGTCTAATATCTGTTATCAAAAACGAGTCATCAAGTTATATCAAATGTTATTTTTGGCTTACGTAATAAAGGTAAAACATATTCATCATATATTCCTTTTGATAAAGTTTTAGAATCTTCACTAAAACAAATGGAGAAGTCATTAAATGTGCATATTACTACGTGCTTTTTCAAAAATTACTTTTTGCATTTTCTGTTAAAACTGCAGAAAGTTATAAACGTTATCGTATGCTTCATTAATTAAATGATTAGGGTAACGGAATTAATTGCTTGAAACAGTGTGAATAATGTAACTTCTTTTTCTAAATTCATGTTTCCACCGTCATTATGTACTTCAAAATCACAGATGCCATTCAACTATGCTCTGGGCAAGTTTATCGTCAATGTTTACACTTTATTTTCATTCATTATACTCTTTATTCTTCATTCTTCTGTTCAACTCTTACCTTAATATTCAAATCATTTAATATATCATTCACTAGTTTAAATAATGTTGATCATAACTTCCACGAATGAATGAGTATGTATTGATTGGTTCTGATGCATTCTTGCGAACTCTTGAATCAGCCATAACCACTAAAGAACGCTTTGA
The DNA here is from genome assembly GCF_026262505.1 of Trichomonas vaginalis G3. Classification (NCBI taxonomy): domain Eukaryota; phylum Parabasalia; order Trichomonadida; family Trichomonadidae; genus Trichomonas; species Trichomonas vaginalis. The sequence goes on along the minus strand of NC_067203.1, from coordinate 15,796,736 downwards.
ATCATCAATAAAAGTCATTGATATCAATATCATAATCATTGCAGGAATAATATTTAATCATTCTGTTCGAGGTTGAATAGAAGAAATTAGTGTTGCAATAAATGTGAAGACCTCCTGATGCAGTTTTAACGATAACATCTTTATCCGAAAGGTTTGATAAAATGTCTTTTCTAAACTGTTTCTTTAAGTTCATCATTGTATGATTTATTGATATCAACATCTATAATCGTTAAATTTGAAATTTTATTTACTAATAAACTGTACCAGTTTTCCTTCCTCTTCCTCCATCATGTTTGAGTAGTTATTATGTAAATCAATCTTGTTTTCACCAATTCTTTCGTTGAGGCTTTAGTTTCTGCCACAACTAATTCCTCAGCTAATGAATCAATAACTTTTTCATTCAGAAATGATATAGTTGCTGTTGCTGTTGTTTGTTGCTGTCATTTATATAGGAATAAAAAATAAAAATAATTTTAAAACTAACTTTATTTTTGGACTACATCAAATTTCGTAAATGTTGTCAAATGTCATGTTGTCTCATTTTTTCAGAGAAGTTAAATTACCTGGTGACCTGGTGACCTGGTGACCCGGTGACCCCTTCAGTTCTTCAAAAATAATTAATTATTGAATAACCCGAAACCATTAACGTAAAACATTAACGTAAACATATATTTCCAGGACTGTTGTCAAAATGTCATGTTGTCTCATTTTTTTCAGAGAAAGTTAAATTACCTGGTGACCTGGTGACCCGGTGACCCTTCAGTTCTTCAAAAATAATTAATTATTGAATACTGGGGAAAGGAATTTACGTCAAATGTGCAATTTATAAAATCTTATGTCGACGAGCGTTCATTGAACTCTATACCATTAACGTAACCATTAACGATAAAAATTTATTTCTGGTCGTTTATGATAAAAATAAATGGTTCATTTACTCACAATATTTTTGTACAGAATGACCCCAAACTTTTAACTTCTTTTCTGCAGCTTCAAATGCTATCTTAGCGAGTTCATATTCTCTAAATTCTCTCTTTAAATCTTCTTGTTCCCATTGGTCTAGTTCGTATGGAGAATCTCTATAACCATAACATATCTCACGTTCATGTTCTAATTTTTTTCGCACATTTTTCCAACTTCTTCTCTCAAAACACAAATGTTTAGCATTCTCTACTGTATCTTCGAGTTCTTCTTCATCTAATTCTTCATGAACTTTCTTGTCTATGGAATCCATAATATCTTTGACATAAAATGCATACTTTACAGAGCACCATTCAGCAACAAAATGAACGAGGTCAGGATGTATGTAAATACCTTTGAATTCATTTATAACGCCCTTAGCAAGCTCATAAAATGCTTGTTTTGAGGTTGAGCCACTTTTGCTCCACCGTATTCTTTCAACCAAAACTCAAGAATTTCCTGCATTTTAGCACTATTGAGAAATCTGTTTAAATGGTTTAACTTTCCTGCTTCTCTTGCCATCTTTGTTGCATTAATGTAACCATCCTTGTCTCTACGTAAGACTTCAATACTATTATAAGTGCCTTTTGTGAATGTTTCGCCATTAGATTTGTTTGTGAATGTTTTTGCTTCGACTGACATTTCTGTTCTTACATACAAAATAAAAAAATAAAAATAATTTTAAAACTAACTTTATTTTTGGGTTGCATTATATTTCCCACTATGTTGTCAAAATGTCATGTTGTCTCATTTTTTCAGAGAAGTTAAATTACCTGGTGACCTGGTGACCCCTTCAGTTCTTCAAAAATAAGTCATAACTGCCTTCCTCCTGTGATGTTGTCAAAATGTCATGTTGTCTCATTTTTTCAGAGAAGTTAAATTACCTGGTGACCACCTGGTGACCCGGTGACCTCATCAGTTATTCAAAAATAATTAATTATTGAATAACCTGAAAACATTAACATTAACATTAACATTAACATAAACATTAACGTAACCATTAACGTAAACATTAACGATAAAATATATTTCTGCAGTTCATCCATTACTTCATTACCTAATTAATTACAGACATAAAATATATTTAGTTCATTCAATAAATGCGGTACCATGCGAATACAGTCATAAATGGTGGCATATAATCTTCACCCAAGCCTGTTGGATTTGTTGTGAAAGTGTGTGAATGATTTCCTGCGGTTCCACAGAAAATACCTGCGCTTGAATCTACTGGGTCACTTGAAATATCATATCTATGCATTCCCTGTCTATCCGAACCTGCTGCAAGATTTGTATAACCTCTTTTTGTTATTGAATGTGAATGACTACCTGTTGTGTTTGTAGTTCCTGTATGAGTGTGCGGTGGAAGGTTTGCTTCAGTAATTTTCTTCGAACCCCCTGTTTGCTTTGAAGAGTTTGCACAATACAAAAACCTGTCTACAATCTGTTCCCAAGTACCAAAACCTAAAACTGTTTCTGGATTTGTTGAATTCATTGACGTATAAATAGAACCAATGGGGTAAATCATCTCAAGAATTGTATTTAATCCATTATGAATATTGAATTTATTATATAATATTGAATTTGGGTAAGAAATTAAAACTGGTCTTGTTATCAATATTAACGTATTATTTTTGAAAATTGCTTTTCTAACATCTTGAAATTTTGTGATTTCAGACCAGTTTCTTCCATCACTACTGATATTTACTAAATCACCACATCCTAAAGCAATGAAATACCCATCAATATAAAATAAATTTGTAAATCTATAATTTCGAGTAAGTTTTGGAGTGAATGAATAAACCAATTCCCAATTTGATAAATCCTGTGATAAATAAATATGTCTGTTATAACTTACAGGATATGAATACACCATTTCACCTGAAACGAGAACATAAACATTTGATCCATAACATAAAGCTTCAATGTGTCCATCAGCTTGAAAAATTTGTTCAAATTGACCTTGTGGTATTGAAGATGATCTATAAATTTTATCATTTTGTAGGATAAAATACATGTTGTTAATGTAATACCACTCACTTGTATAATCAATTTTCAAATCTGATGACATCATACTAAACATATAATAATTTATCCCATCCTCACTAATGAAAATTTGATTGACTTCATAAATTAGTACCCATTTATTATTAACGCATCTAATAGGATTATTTGGATATTTAAATTTAGCATCTTGATTTAAATTACATTTGAACCATTGGATACAATCGAATGAATAACAAGGGCAAAAATCATCTCCAACCGTTATCATTCCCATAAATTTACCGTTATTATATTCAACATATAAAATTCTTGGATTAATGATTGGCTTTCGTGTATCAGGATTCCAAACAGATGGAGTAAATGATTCATAGTTTTTAAAATCATTTGTTTTAAAATAATAAAGCACTCCAGCTGTATAAAATAAATACATGGTCACTCCATCGAAACATATCCATTCAAAAGAATCTATATCAAAGGTTTTATCTGATGATTTCATAAAATTTAAAAATGGCGGAGTAAAATAGACCTCTGATTGTTTTATTTCTTCATTAACATAAGTTTTATCTGCTTTCTTCTCTAACTCATCGTTAACATATTCCTTATCCGCTTTCTTCTCTAACTCATCGTCAACATATTCCTTATCCGCTTTAAGGTCTAAACATCCTGAAACCCATCCTGTATCGGCTTTAGTTTTTAAAATCTTTGATGTCCATTCATGATACCATTCAACCCTTTCTTTAATTTCATTATCTTTTTCATTAACATATTCCTTATCTGCCTTCTTCATTAATTCACTAGCCATAAGTCCCTTATCTACCTTCTCCTCTAACTCACTAACCACATATTCCTTATCTGCTTTCTTCATTATGTCATTTAGGAAACCTTTTATGAATTCCTCATTTAAATTAAATCTTCCAATCTTCAAAACTTTAGGAAATGCATTTAATGCGTAATATCTTTGTTCTTCTGGTGGAATTGATGTTATATCATCCGTTATACCTTTAATTTTAGAATTCATAAATAAAATTTCTTTTATATTTGATATCACTGCACCACCCTTGCAAACGAATTCGAAATGGTCATTTTTCAATACTATTTCCAAATCTCCATATTTCAACCTTTGCGTTTGTTCTGCCGTCTTTGAATTATATGCATATATGGCGTATGTAATGGTCTGAGGGACCTGGGTGCTTTGTGCCTTAAGTTGTGGTTGCTGTTGTTTAATCATTTATTATGATTTAAAAATAAATATTTAATCTGTTATCTCATCACCTATTTTTTCTATTTGAAATTGCCATAATATTTCATTCATGAATTCTAAATCACAATCAAATAGGTCGGTTATTCTAAATTTAATATTTGATAAATCTTTTGAATGAAGAATAAATGAATTCCCGGATAATTGAAACGGAAATGATAAAGAAAATATGTTTAAGTTGATGGATAAAATGTTTTGTATTGATGGGTAAGAGTTAGGGTCTAATGTTTGATGTGAAAATCTCATTGGGGTATTAACTTTATCACATTTGATTAAAATGAAATTGGAACCAGTGTCAGAATACAAAACATCCCCAACATCTTTTTCAAAATTTAATATCCCCAACAATGAACGAAGATGAGGAGTACAAAATTTAATTTTCAGTGGAAATTTAATAAGGTTATTTATTTCATCAAGTTCAAAAAGTTTATCAGGTTTTGATTTAAAATTTTCTTCATACCATACGATAAATGATTCATTTAAATAACTTAAAATCATGTTAATATCCCATTTCGCTATCACATTATTTATATACATATCATACGTTTTTTCATGGTCATCTTTAATAAATGATATATAATCTGAAGGGTCTAAAAGAATGGGATTAAATTTACCACTCACAGAAACGAGAGTAACATTATAAATTCCGCTAACTGTTAAATTTAATTCACAACTATTATTCGAAATAATATTGATAATTGACATTTTTATTACGATTAAAAATATGGTAAAGCGTTATTTTCCAGTGATAAATAAAACTAGAATAAGATTACCTCAAGAATTCATAAATTCAACGAATAAGAAATTCATTCATGTTATAAATTTTAGTGTTTTCAGAAAATATGAGTCAATGTCATATTCATCATCGGGTTATATTTCACTTCATTCAAATTTAGTTCAATCAAACCCATATAATGACCATTTCATAAGATTTTCAGATGGTATTAAAAATGTAATTGATAGATTAAAATATGAACAGATTGACAATATCGAATTTTTGGAATTTTGGTTTAAATATCCCGATGGAAAAAAGATTGAAGTTAAAGATAAAGCTGATACTATAACAAAAACAATTACAATGACCGATCCAGATAGTGGGGAACAAAAAGAAATAAAACAAACGATAGAAACTGGTGAAAGGTCAATTATTATCGATTATGATTCAAAGGATTATTATTCAATAATGTTAATGCTTGAATATTAAATAGCCTTAACAAAGAATTTTTCAAGTGATATTTTATATTCATCAACTATTTTATTATAAATATCATTATAAGTTAAATGAAGTTCAGTTGTTGTTCCGTTCTTTGATATCTTAATTGTGCTAATATCCTTTATAGGATTTATTTTTGCAACTGTTCCGCAGCATGAAACCTCATCATCTATGAAAAATTGAATCTTAACGTCTGAATCTTGAACATCACAAAGAATGGCGATAATGTGAATTAATGATTCATAAGGTAAAATAATTAAACCGGATTGATCAATTAAATTTATTATTGAATCATAATTATCAGTTATTATATCACGGTAAATTTTCATTAATTCTGAATTAATGTCTATTTTATATGGCGCATTGCGACTGGAATCGTAGATTCCTGGGTTCTCATGTTTGATGAAAGAGGTGGGGGGTATGTTGGATAAGTGGGAATTTCAACAGGTTCTTTACCGGGTTCAGATAAAATGATTGGGTCTCCATTCTCCTCATTCTTCGGTAAGTCACGAGTTAATAAATTTGGTTGAGTTGCTGACCTTGTTAATTCAGGACTAACATTAACTTTAACATTTTGAATAATTCGTGATTTATCATCATTTACGTTATAACCAACCGTAATCTCTGCTTTTGCGTTTGTGTTCTTTTGACTTGTGAAACGTCTTCTCATTTATAATTGAATAAAAAAAGAAAAATATATTTAAAGTTTTATTTAGTTGTTACGGTAATATCCCAAGGTTCATCATTGTTTGCTTATACTTTCTTTGTAACCGCACCAATTATGTTATTGATATTGCTTTGAGTTTCTTCCAGTCTTATTTTATCATTTACAATATCTTTAATCATTTCATTACATGCATTCTTAAAACCATCTGATTTTTCTAATTTACGTCTATCACTTTCTTTAATTAAATCAAAGTTATAACCTTGTTGAGAATAAAGTGGTTTCTTTATCAATTCCTTGAACGCTTCTGAAAGTGAAGATGAAGAAATTCTTGCCACTTGAATTGGTTTAAATTCTGCTTTCATTGCTTCTTTCTGTTCATTGAACACTGGATCGAATAAAGCAACTTTAAAGAATTTCTTAGCTGGAATTTCAGGTCTAATATTTGCATATTGACCATCAAACTGATTAACATATCGTGGTAATCCATCCGGTCCCTCTTCAATAGCATTTAATTCTTCATTGAAATAAGAATATGGATTATGACGGTATGAATTAATTGGACCATTTTCACCTTCTCCAATGTATTGTTTAACAGCTTTTCCATTTTCATCAAATTGCATAGGATAACGTTCATTATATGCTTTACGTTTAGGATAATCAGATTATTAATTTATAACCATTTATGACTTTAATATTACCTTGACCATCAGTAACGAAAACTTCATTTATACCATCAGGTTTTCCATTTGGACCCGTAATGTCTGCTTCGTGTGCTTCCCAATTTGGACCATGACGTTTGGCATATGCTTGAGCTTCTGGTAATGTTAAAACGTTTCTCATTTGTTTAACATCTTTTTGAAGACCAGCAACAATATGAACTAATTCTTTCATTCCATCAGGAACTTTCATAGTTCTATTATATGCACCCTTTTGTTTGTCCCTTGTTTTAATGGAACCTGTAGAAGATTTGCATTTCTGTCATGTTTAATTATAAATAAAAAATAAAAATTAATTATAAAAAGTTAATCAAATTTAACACCTCCTTTATTTAAATCAACTATTATTTTTCCATGTTCACCTAATTGCTGATATTGTGTGTAAAGTTCATTAATGCTCATTGGTAAATTCACTTGATAAAGCATAACGTTCAACTGTTGACGACTAAACCCACTGAAAATGAAAAGGGTTGATAGATTTGATTTAATGTTTGTGCTTAATGCTTTGAAGTATTGAACAGCCATGAAGAATGAACACTGAATGTGTCGACATTGAGTTAATAACTGATTAAAATATGATTTCTCATTTGTTATTAGTTTTGATTTCACTGCATCATCTAGAAAAATGAGTGAATGCAAAAATTCTCTATCAAAATTTGAAATAGAAAGTGTTTCAAATAATTCATCCCGTTGTTTATCAATAATTTTATCCTCTAATCCTTGCTTCTTGATTGTATTATATAATTCTTTATACATTAAAAAGTTTTTTAAATAATCTTCTGCTTCTTCTTGTGATAAATAAATAATTGGAATTTTGATTAAATGCTTTAAAGATTCAAATGTATCATCTGAAGGTGAACCTGAACGGTTGATATAAATTAACACATGTGAATGGGGGAAGTGTTAGCAATAATGATAATTTGTTTTAATATCGTTAATGTTTTACCTTTATTTTGTTTACCAATTGCTGCAGTGATTGAATTTAAGTAACATTCAGAATATGGAATTTTCATTAATTTTTCTTTAGATAGAGCATTTCTATTATCACTCAATGCTTCATTAATCATATCATCTACGTATGTATTATATACTCCCGCTAATTCTTCAGAATTTAAATCCATTTAATCAAAAATAAATTTATAATTTTAAACATTTCTATTCATCAATATTTCATCATATGAACTTCTATACTGCGGTGGTGTACCTGTTGGATGATATTTCAAACCTTCATCCGGTGTCCATGTCCAATATGTAGTCCTAGTAAACCAAACCTGAGGAGGATTTGTCACCTTTGAACAGTAAGTGTCATTTTCACCCTGAATGATTGGATAAGCTTTCACTTGTACTGTAACTTGTGAGTTGAAAGTTTCTAATCCATCAAAGAATATACCCGCTCCATTACGTTGAACTGGAATAGTGCATAAGAATGAAGTTTGGTCTTTCCATGTTCTAGCTGATGGCGTGCCATCATCTGCATTCAGTGGTCTAGTTAATGAGTCCTCGTATTCTTCCGTGCATTCATTCACTCCATCTAAATCGGAAGCTTGAAGCATACGTGTAAAGAATATGTCACCCACTGTGGTCATCGCTTGATCGGGGAAGTTTCTGGAATCTATAGTGACCTGAAGACCTCGAAGCATTGGATTTTCTAAAACCGTTCTTTGCATTGCATTCTTCGGAAATGTTAACACAACATCTGTAACATTATGAAGAGCGTATGAGAAATCTGAGCTGATACCTTCAGGAGTGATGCAACCTCCATTTAGTGAACGAACGTCAATATGTTGAGCTGGAATCATGAATGGATCTTCCTTACTGAATAAACGTGGTATTGCTTTAACTGATTCTTCAATTAAACCGTATCCTGGTGTAATACATTTATCCTCTAAAACTTCCATCTTTGTGCATGAAATAATAACGTCTTCAACTGTTGCGTCAGCAGATGTAGCGGCTAAGCTTGTAATTAATTTGGTAGAAAGTCCGATTTGTTGGAATTTGCGATCATATTTATAAACATGATTCATAATCTTTTCATAATTTTCATCAGTTATCTTTTCATAAACGTAATTTTGTAAATCAGCAACTCTTAACGGGTCAACCTGACAAAATACTAAATATCCCTGAAAACATAATATTTAAGAATGATTTCACCAAATGATTTAGGATAATCATCGAACGCTGAAATGCTAACAAATCATTTACCGGAATAATCATATCAAAAGTGACATCAACTTCTTCATTTGCTTTCTTGAAAACTTCTGAAGGGTCAATATATTTACCACATACTGAGTTATCATATTTTTGAACATTATTATATAACGAATGAACAAACTTTTTAACTTTCCTTTCTGATTTTGGTTTATATGTTGCAAATGCGAAAGATTCACGGGCGCAATCCATTTGAAGATAACCAGCATCACCTCTTTCAGTTTCTACTTCTAATTGTTTAAAGCTTTGATTTGATGATTTGTAACCAACGAATAAACGCATGCATTTAAAAGCGGCATCACATGTGAAAGCTTTATTTGAAACTAGAGTTGCTTTAACTTTACGTTTAATATATGTGTCACCTAATTGGTTCACATCATGAGCCGGATTTGTAATTCTTAAATGAGTTTGTTTATCATCAAAATATGGAGTATCAGAGTCATAGCATGAACTTTCAAGTTCTCTATAATATCTTCTACCATCATTCTTTGCGAATATTTCATTTATCTTTTCGAATGAATGAAATACATTTCCATTAATCGGTTTAGTGTTTGGCACCAAATAGTTAGTCGTCATTTATTAATAAATAAAAAATCAAAATTAAAAGATGAAAATGAATTTTTAATTTTAATGAAATAATCAACTATGGCTGCAGGTATATTTAAGAAACTGTGGGATAAAGTAAAAAGAGGAGCGAGTAAAGTTTGGGAAACATTGAAGAAGGGAGCAAATTGGATATTTAAGAATAAAGAAGCAATTAGTGACGTTGCTGAATCAATAACACCAAAAGCTGCCCCAATAAGAGAAATTTTAAATAAAGGAGAAAAAGTTTATCAAAGACTACAACCGATACTAAGATAAAAATAATATTTATTTATTTTTCCACTATCTACCTCCTATTTTATTAAGTATTCCTTCAGCTATTCCACCAATTGCGTTACCTGCTTGTGCTCCCATCGCCGGATTACCCGCTTTAGTACCTAATACTCCACCTATGATAGTTCCTGCCGTTTTCGCTACTGGTGCCAAAAAGTTTGCAACAGGTTTAATAACCTTTTTATAAACCCAACCTGCAGCTTTCTTAATTCCATCCCATAATTTTTTAAAGAATCCTGCCGCCATTTCTGATTTAATATTAATTAAAAAATATATTTCATCACTTATATTCTAATTTTTATTTAATGATAAATGAAACCGATTTTAAAAATAAATGAAACAGAGGAGGAAGAAATAAATGAAAGTGTAAATGTTCAACAAAAAATAAACGTTGTTAAACCAATTACTGAAACAAAAATTTTTTCATCTGTTGAAGAATTTAATGACTATTATGCTAATAATAAAAAATTATTTGAAGAATTGACAACGTGTAAATTGAATAAAATGTTTAAAGTTGATGGATTCAAAATTTCAAAAATAAAAGGAGTGGTTAGTTTGAAATCTATTCCTCAATCAAGAATCACCTCATTAATGAAAATAGATGATTTAACAAAAAGAATAGAAGAGATTGAAGAAAGAATGAATCAAATAATTGATTTCATAAATTCAAATAATCATTAGTTTCAATTTCTTTTTACTCGTTTATGAGGTCTTTGATTATGACTCCATTGATTTCATTCAGGATTTAAACAATGTTTAATTAATCGCGGAATATCTGACATCATCTATATATAGCTTCTTTTATAAAAGATAAAATAAATTATTTTAAAATTAATGTTAATTTTTTAAAATGTGTTTATTTCATTATGGTAGTGAATCTTTTACTCATGAAAATAATTATTTCTAATTTCTTTTACTCTCTCGTATATACTAGATTTGAAGAATTCAGAACATTTCCCATAATCTCCTAAATGTTTTCTTATCTTATTGGTTTTCCATTCATTATATGAAACTGTATAAACTTTATTTTTATCTTTACATCTTTCATCACTTCCAATATATTTATATTTCAATTTTGATTTATTGGGTTCATATTCATTAACGTTTAATAATTCACAGTCTTCCTTTTTAAATAAATGTTTTATGTATTCAGGATTAAGAATTCTATAATATTGCTTCCCTTTAAATCTTTGAATATAAACAGGAACACCATCCTCTAAAATTCGATAATCTATTTTATCTGGTTTTACTTGTTGGGTCATTTATGTCAGAATAAAAAAATAAATTATGTTTAAAATTAATGTTAAAAATAATGATACAAAATCGTTCAATATTGTATGAATTCTTACGTTTACAAAAAAAGTCACATAACCCATCATACCCTACTACTGGGATTGTAAAATATTTCAATTTAGAATATGCAAATGCATCTGTTCCAATATAAGTCAAATTAGAGTTTTCGCCAATTGAAATCTCGGTAATCCCTGAAAAGTCGAATTCATTGTAATCAGTACCATCGTAGCCAGGTATAGTTTCAAGAGAATCAGGAAAATCTATCCTTTGTAATGATCTAGTATTATAGAAACAACCTTTTCCAAGGGCTGTGATACAAGGTGGCATTATTATCGAATTTAATTTCGTACAATTAAAAAATGCTCTATTGTTTAATTTTAATAATTTTGTACACTCGCCCATATCCACTGTAACTAATGCTGATTCTTGGAAACATCCATAACAAAGTGATGTCAAAAGACTCCCTTTGCCAAATATAATAGATGTAATCGTATTTCTGCATAAGTAGAATGGACTTAATTCAATTCTTTCTCCTCCTTGGATCGTAGTACACTCAGGGAGAATTGTATATTCTCCACTGAGTTCCTTTGAAGCAGATTTAAGAACAGCCTTATCATCTGAGTAAGTAACACCTCTTTTATCACTATATGTAAGTAAAAATAAGAAAAAATTACTCAAATAATAAAGTATTCAACCACATTGTTTAAATTAACCTTAAAATATGATCCGATGAAATACAACATTGTGGGCGATTTGGTCAAAAAAAAATATATGATATAAGAATTCTGTAAAGTATAGTTACGAAGAGGAACTATTGGTATTGTTGGTGGAAGCTTAATACTCAAAATATTTAATCATCCTACTTAGAGACAGATTAATGATACTTTTAGATTCTAGGTTTTAATATTCCTGAAGATATGTTATTTAATAAAAAGTCTGTGCTGATTGTCGTCTATTAGATTCAATTTATTGCTGATTATTTCATTAAATACTCTACACCTGATCCATGGATAGTGATTTTAAGCGAGAATCACCTTTCCTTAAGCCCAATTAAAATGATAAAATTCTATTTCATTACTGATATTTTTGAGAATGCCTTGAAATTTTTTCAGGTGTATATCACAAAAATATCCATAATGCTATAGAATGACATCATTCTTGCACTTTTGAATTGCATTCAAAAAGTGCATGAAAGATGATAAATTTCAAATTGATACAAAATGCTGATGTATTTTGTAAATAACAACATCTCTCCCATGTATATGAGGAACTCCCGTTTTTTACTAGCTCTAGAACTCCAGACAAAAAATTAAATATATCTAAGATTTAAAATCAATAATATAGTGATATTTATGTTGACATTTGACATTTTTATTAATATAACAATGCAAATTATCCAAAACTATTTCTAACAAATAATAATAAAAAAAAATGATTACGATTCTTCTTCTTCGTCATCTATTGAAATCATTGTAGCGGCTGAAGTAAGCTGCATTTGGATTGACCTGAGTTGGGCAATGATATTTACCTGTGGCTTGAATTTACTTTTCATCAAACAACTATCTATGACAGAGTATTCTTTTTTAAGGTGGCTGAACTTGGTATCAGGTGCATATTGTCTCCAGTGTGTAACACCATCTACACTTTGTGCATCTCCTACAAGTTTTACTGTGTGAATTGTAAGTAAAAAGAAATCGCCAATTGGTGAGCAAGCAATGATGAGATAATTTCGTAAATTTTGTGGTATTAAATCTGAAATAAAGTTCTCGCTCTTGATTAATGAGTTTTCTCCAAGCATCAAAATGATATTCGCGACTGTAGCAGCAAATCCCATTAAAAGATCTGGGTTGCAGAATTCTGGGTGCTTTTCTAAGTAGGTTAACTGATGAAATATTGGAATAAGCCTTGCAATTGAATTATGATAAATATGTATTGGAAAATCATCCGTTGTAATCGAAATTTCTTTATCTTTTTGTTTCATATTAAGTTCCAAACTCATCATTGCTGATGATTTAAGTGATATTTTTGCAGAAATATTTTTTGAAGTGTCTTCAAAGCTGATTAACTCGCTAGATGGATTTTGCATCGTGTTTATAACATTTTCAATTGATTTGGCAATTTCATATTGAATCATATTAGAAGAGATTATGTGATTTGATTATTATTGTCACTTTTTTGAAGAATTTGAAAAAGTGCCGTTTGATTTTAAAAAGTGACAACATATGAATGAAAAACCATGTTTTACAATTAACGAAACGTTTTGATTTAACACCTCTACAGCAGAAAGATATAGAAAACTGGGTAGGTTTATTATCTCGCAAAAATACCTTACCTCCTTCTTCAAATTCAAAATCAAAATTATCATCCATATATACATTAGATCCAAAACTCGATATTGTAGATATACAGAATGAATTAATCAAAAATCCGCCAAAATATTTGTATTCGATTCAATGCGGAAAGAAATTCCAAACTTCTACTCTGGTTAAAATGACAGAGGAGCTATTTTCCACATTAAAAGAAAGTGGTGGTGCAATAATAGCATTTCCTGATATAGTTGATCGCATTTATCTAGAAGGAATCGAAATAGAATTACTTAATAAGAAATATCCAAGAAAAACATTCGAAATAGTTGACCCTATTACATTCATATCAGATGTAATACGAAATACTCAACTCAATTTAGTTGAAAACGAAAATCGTAAATATGCAAGATTATTTCTTCCGCCTTACGAGGAAGATGTCGTCGAAATACTAGATGTAGACTTGATAGAAAAGCGTGCTATTGTAAAATTATGGCCGAGATTTATTGATAACATAAATAATTCAACTATTGGACCAGCGCCTTTTGATTTTACGCGATTTCAAAATATAGAATCATACAAATGTAAGGTACACTTATCATTTGATAAACAAAAAGTCGTTGATGGCTATATTTACAAAGATATGAAATTTTATGGTGAATTTTTGATAATGAAAGTTGATTTGGAGAACTTAATTACATGGAGTTCCAATATTTCAGATGAAGAACTAGAAAAATTCAGTAATGCAACAATAAATTCACAAAACACTTATACACGACCACAAATGCCCTCAATTAATAATAATCCACCATCCGAACCAGAAATTTCAATACCAGAAACAATTCAAGAACAAAATACAGAAAATAGTGAAATTTCTGAACAAAATGTTGAAGAATCGAATAATGACCATGAAGAATTGAATGTTTCAACCGAAAACGATGAAATTAATTCTAATCCAAATGAAATTCCAAATGAAGTCGCAACTGAAGAAGTTTTAGCTGAAAATAATAGTAGTTTAGACAATGGTATTGAAGAAATTCCAATAGAAGAAGAAAATGGCCAAATTCCAGAAAATATTGAATCAATATCTGAAGAAAAGAAAGAAAATGATGAAGAAAAGATGGAAACTGTCGTACAAGAAGCTAACCAAAATCAAGAAGAGCAGTTAATTCCAACTGAAACTCAAATTGAAAATAATTCTTTAGAAATTCCTCCAGAAACAACAGGAAATATAGTAAATAATGAAGACAATCAAGAAACAGAGAATAGTAATGATATAAATCAAACAATTCAAGAAAATACAGAAAATATTGAAATTTATTTGACAGAAAAAGAAGACAAATGTTCAGAAGAGGTTGTCAAAACTGAAGAAACAATTAATGAACAAATAGAACAGAATCAATTCCAAGAAATTGAACAAATAACAACTGAAACTGCAGAAGTCAATGTAAATGAGGCAGAATCAACCGAAATCATCCAAAAACAACCATTAACTGAAGAAATTGTTTCAAATGAAGAGGAAATTAAAAATGATCAAATATCTCAGAATTCAGAAAGCATTTCTATGGAAACTCCAACAGAAACTAATACTAATGAGACCATTGTTAATGAAAACAATCAAGAAGAAAGTGAAAACAAAAATATTTCTCAAAATCAAGAAAATGATGCCACAACTACTTCTGTAGACAATGGTATTAATGACAATAATATTGTTAATGAGGAACTTCAACAAGAAATTTCAAATAATGAAAATAATCAAAATCCAGAAAATATTTCTATACAAACGCCATCAGAAACTGTTACTAATGAGATCAGCATTGATCAAAGTATTCAAATCCAAGAAGAAATCAAAAATAATGAGATATCCGAAATTCATCAAGAAAATACCACAGAAACACCTGCATTAAACAATTGTAATGATAATAATACAAATGAAAGCAACCAACCTGAAATTTCTTTAATTGAAAAAATTGAAAATATTATTGAAGAAAATATTCCTCAAAATATAGAACAAGAGCAAAGTAATGACATAAGTATCCCAGAAAATACCGAAAATCAGGTTATCAATCAACCAGAAATTCAAATTATTGAAAAAGTAATTCCAGAAGCCGAAAACGCAGAAAGTGTTAACACAGAAGATCAGAAACAGCAGATCAGCCCATGCCAGAAGCAAAATGACTGGACAATTGAAGAAATTCCATGTGATGGCATAAATCAAAGAACAGAAACAGTCGAAGAAGATCCAGGAGAATTGCTTCATAATGTAGTCCTTAATATTCCACGTATTGATCGCTCAACGTCCATCGGAGACCCAGATGCGAACATCTCAACTTCCCATAAGCCGAAACCGCCAATTGTACAAACTGCTCCTTCGATACAGATACAGTTTGGTATCCGTCCTGTCCGCGGAAAGCAAATTAGGTCAGATGCGCAATTGATTGCACAACTTGGCGGAAAGAAGCAACTGTCGCCTCACGAGATAGAAGAGAAGGAGAGGAAGAAGCAGGCGAAGCAGAAGAAACTAATAGAAAAGATGCAGGAACAGGCAAGAATCACCGAACAAATAAGACAAAGAAACCAAAAAATTGAAGAAGAGAAAAGAAGAATCGCTGAGGAAAATGAAAGGAAGATGGAAGAAGAGAGGCAAAGATTATTACAAGAAAAGCTCAGAAAAGAGGAAGAAGAAAGAAAAATTAGAGAAAATGAAAAAATTCAAGTTGATAAAATTGAAATTGAGGAAAGAAAGAAGAATGATCAGTTCATTGGTAATAAAGTTGTTAATGATGATATAATAATGCGAGAAATCATGTCAAGAATGCAAGAAAATAAGCATAATTTTCATATTAAGAAATTATTGCATCCTTCTCAAGAATCAACGCAAAATGATGAATATTTCCATGCAGGAGATATTGTAACAGATCCTTCTTCAATGGAAAAGTTCGTTGTTTTGGATAGAAACGGAAAAGATTTGTTGATTACGAGATATGAAACAACCAAAGAGAGTAAAACAGATGACATGATGTGGACTGATGAATCAATCACATTTGCTCAGCGGAAAGTTTATGTTTTTCCTGTTCCTGGAGATTTAATTGAATTTAATCAGGACGCCATGGTAGTTATTGACGTTACAAGCGGATATTGCATTTGTATAGATATTTTTGGCACTATCAGACGTCTGGAAGCTAATCAACCGTGGTCTAGACTTAAAGACCATGAAAATGTTAGGGATAGCGCTGGACAGTCTTTGTATAAGGGTGATAGTGTAGCGGCTATCTATAACAGAGTCAGATACAAAGGAATTGTTGATCATACCTTTAATGGAAAAGTTTTTGGAACATTTTGGAATCCAAATAGTGCGGATACTTCGAGTTTAACTCATCTTGTGCTAGATTCAAATCATGTGTATCGTATTTGTTGATAATAAATGTATTGTTTTATTTTTCTTATTAAAATTTAATTTGATTTTTTTATCGAGAGAAAATTCATAGATTGAATTTCATAGACAGAATATATTTCATGAATAAACTCAATTTCAAGATGGAGACACACAAGGGTGAAAAAAGAAAAAGTAATCCGACCAACCGGATTCGAACCAGTGACCCCGGGATAACCACAATTCTACAGTCCCATGCTCTTCCAACTGAGCTATGGTCGGTTACATTTTTTATTTTAATTTTATATTTTTAATTATATGTCATCACTTTACCAATAAAATTAAGTTAAGTTTCATACAATCACATTTCAGTAGTCATTGAAAATTTATCATGTACTCAATCAATTTAAAAATCAGGTTTAATAAATATTTTGTGATCAAACATTTTAACATTTTATGGATAGATTACATAGTTTATTTGCTTACTATTCAAAGATTCTATAATATTTTATATAAATAGTCGAATTATTACTTTGGTATTTGAACATCCTTTGATATTCTAATAAGATCACCATATTTCTTTAGTGTATTTGAACAAAGAGCTTCATATTCACTTCCAGATGGTGCTTGGTAAAAAACTTCGACTTCTATTTTATTTCCAATCACGCGAGAAAAGTCATTTTGCTTTGTAATTTCGAGAATAACTTTCTGAAAGTGAGATTGTTTCTTATATCTTTTGAGAGAGTGAACTTTGTTTGATGGCTGAAATTGAATATTAAATTCGCTTTTATCTACATTCGGCACTACTGTTTGCTTTAAATCGAATACAATTATTGGCTTATCATCATTTTTTTCTCTCCATTTTTGTATGCGAGCAGCAACCAAATCATTTAATTCAGACATTATAAAAAAATGACTAATCTTGTGGAAGTTTTTTAAATGTATAACTGAATTTTAATGCAGACTTTTATGCAGATGTCAATCAAATTCAATAATCTCATTCAAAATTGTATTGAATTAATATGAATCAAGCGTAATGTATTGACAAATTATAAAGGGACAAAATGATATACCTAGTTTCTTCTTATCTCTAAGTTTAGTCAAGATTTTAATGAGATGAAATTCATTCTTGCCAATTCTTGAAAAAGCGTTTAATGGTGTCATAAATAGGATGTGTGTAGGATCAAAAAGAATTTTGGACAATTTGCTTATACTCTCCAATCAAATCTGAAAAAAACAGATTAAAATAGTGATAGCTAGTAACTAAATTATGCTCGCATAAATCGATTGTTGTTTAATCAAACTATAAAATCTTTATTTCATCCTTATTTCGATATAGAATAAATAATATAATAGATTTCAATGAACTTATTAATAGAGAAATGTTATTTTTGAAGAATGGGCTTTTGTTATCTGAAAGATCAGGGTTAGAAAATTTATTTACATGAAGAAAAACAGTTGGCCGTTATGCAATTTTTTTTCTCACTAAAAAAAATAATGTCACGCTCAAGCAAGCACCGCCCACAATTAACAAAAGACGAAGATAAAGAAATCGAAGAAGCATTCGATGTTTTTGATATTGATAAATCAGGAACAATGGATTCTAAAGAACTTCGTGACGCATTACGCGCATTAGGTTTCGATGTCACTAAGGCAGAAGTAGAAAAAATTATGAGCAGAAGAGATCCAAATGGAAATGGATTCCTTACAAAGGATGTTTTCAAACAAGTTTGCGCAGAATATATTAAAACCCGTGATCCAAGAACAGAAATCCTTCGTGCCTTTGCTCTCTTTGATACAGATCATGATGGTCTTATCGATATCGAAGATCTTAAGAAAGTATCCAAAGAATTAGGAGATGATCTTCCAGAAGAGGAACTTGAAATTATGATTTCTAAGTTTGACAAGGATAAAGATGGAAAAATTAATATTGACGAATTCTTTAACATCATGGATCCAACACATGCTGCCCATTAAATATTCAGTTGCTAGAAAACGATATGTAAACTTCTTAAAATCTAACCTTATTTTTAGAAAATTCGAAAATATTTTTCATTTTGGGTTGTAAGCAATCATTATACAAATATTCCAAGTAGTCATAACGTTGAACATCGTATAAACTTTGTGAATGAATATGGATTGTTCGCTTAAATGAAAGGCATTAGAATGAATAAGGAAATTGTCATCAAAATTTAAGTTTTAGATATTACAAAGCACGATAAGACAATAGCTAGCAAATGTCTTCGGCTTATTATAAGTTCAACGAGGTTATTCACTAATTTTGAATAAGAATTGGCCAGTTTTTCATATTAGGTAATAAAACAATCATAAAATTGTAAAAATTTTGAATAACTGACTTTCCTGTATATCAAAGCAACTGATAAATCTCCAATTTGATTTGCAAATTAAAATATTTCAGTTGAAGTTGAAAGATCATTAAAGAATAACTAGAAAAAGTGAGAGCAATTGTTCAAATTTTGCAACTCATTCTATTGAGTTGCGATCCATAAAACGGATATAAAATTTAGTCAATCTAGAATTATATTACTTACTCTTGTTGTGGAGCTTCTTGAGCTTCACGGCGTGGACCGCGGAAACCACCACGTTGTGGGCGATCACCACGAGGGCCATTGCCAAAACGGCGTGGGCCACGGCCTTGTGGGCGATCACGGCGTGTCTCGAGAACCTTAGCCTCGGCTTCGCGAAGTGTAGCTGGAGCAGCATTGGCTGGAAGGCCGAAGTAGTTACGAAGGTATTCGATACCCTTGTCTGTGAGTGTGTAGTAGGCATGGGACCAAGCGTATGTCTTTATGCAGAATCCCTTTGTAACGAAGGCACGACCAATTTGGTATGGATAAATGTTAAGGCAGTCAAGCTCTTCGTGTGTGCCGGACTGAATGTCGGAGACGCAGAGAACACCATTCTCAAAGAGGTAGCGGAGAATTCTCCTGCGGATAGCTGTTGGCATGTACATCTTTCAAAAAGGCCAAACCTAACCGCTACGATGACACTTTTTTCTATTTTTTATCGTGTTCCAAGTTCATAATTTCTTTAGAAACAGGAATAACATTAGATATTAAAATTATAATCCAACTTGAAATTGAAATATTTCCCATTTTTTGAATTTCGAATTGTAATTGAGCACTACATTTCATAAATAACAATGATTTAGACATAAACTCATTATTCAATATTCATGGCAATCATTTAAGATTCAATATCAGCATGTTTACGAGAATTGATTCATTTTATGCTTCATTCAAGAAACAAATGCGTTGAAAGGCATATTTAGTTTATTTGTATCTAATACTTATATGGAAATGAATTTTGGCCCATATTCTTGATCTTCCAATGAAGAGGTTTTTGATAACAAAATTAAAATTAATCATTTCCACACTCGTCATGCACTAGTTGATTTATGTAATGAAATTGAATTATGTAAATTGCAACGGTTTAGAATTTAACAAAAATATTTCATTTTTAGAATATGAATAAAATTATTGAAATATGTGAAGTTTTATTTTCATTGAAAATTCACTTTTTCTCAAAGCATATTCAAACGTTTTTAATAATTTGCTTCTATATCATAGATAATAGCAATATTATTCTTTAATTGAAAATTTCGACTTTATATTTTTTTATTATTTCAATAAAATTCTTCATGCATTTTTCTCAACAATTTACCATTCCTTTACTTATCAAGCGAGTTATTTTATCCCAAACACCTCAAATAAAGGATGGAATTATGACAATTTCTTCACAAGCTGATGAAATGAACGATGAAAATAATTATTTTCTGGTACGCTCAAACAACGTAAATACAATTATTGTAGATGGATTGGTTTTTAGTTTAACTACTCAACCAGCTTATAAAATCATAAAAAAGTTCGAAATACAAACAACAAACCCAATAGGATTATATAATCCATTATTTTATGAATCAGCAATTGAAGAATTTGTATCAAAAGCACCCATTACTTCAATTCCTTCATCCTTTTTTAGTTACTCATCTATAAAAAAATTGATTTATCCGCAGTAACACAAATCTCAAATAATGCATTTTCATATTGTACTTCTATTACAAGCATAGAGCTACCTGCATGCACATCAATTGGTGAAAATGCTTTTGCACATTCTTCAATAATATCTATAAAAGCCGATTTGCTGACAACAATTTCTTCAAATGCTTTTCAATATTGTGTAAATCTAAGTGAGGTAAGCTTCAAAGTCTTAACTCAAATTAGTGAAAATGCATTTTCTCATTGCACAAATTTGGCTGAAATCACACTCCCATCTACATTAACTTCTATAGGTAATAATGCCTTTGAATATACTGGATTAAAGACAATTACAATTCCGAAGTCTGTAAAATTAACTTTCTCGAATGCTTTCTTACATAGTGCGATAACTAGGATTAAACTTGAACCTTTTGATGAAATCCCAACAGGATTTTCCATATCAAATTCACTTTTTTCAGGAATTGATGAGTTGGAAACAATTGATCTTGGAAATAGGTTCTCTGTCCTTCCTCAAGCTATTTGCTATTGTTTATATAAACTTGAATCGATCACTTTTTCAGGGGTTACTGAAATCTACAATAATGCATTTTACAGGTGTTACAATCTAAAAACGATCAATCTTTCCATTGTTACAACTATAGGAGATAAAGCATTTGCTTTCTGCTCGAATTTAGTTGTGACAGAATTCCCCGAAAGTTTGCAACAAATCGGTTCATATGCCTTTTATCACTGTCCAAAAATATCAGTAAGCACAATCACAACGAAGACTTTAAAAAGCACAGCTTTCGAATACTGTGAAGGACTCACAGAAATAACATTTATAAATGTTTCAACAATTGAAAATTACTGTTTTAGTCATTGCAAGAACTTAAAGAAAGTGAAATTTATTTCGGAAGACCCATTAAACATAGGTTATCAATCATTCAGTTATTGCTTTTCACTAGAGGATGCTGATTTTCAATGCGCTACCGTACTTGGTGATGATGTATTTATGTACTCAAAAATTAAAGTCTTCAATTTAGTAAATGTTCTAATATATAATGACATATCTCTTTCAAACATGGAAAACTTGGAAGAAGTAATTGTTCGCACCCAATTTAGTGCTGACTTTCAATTTTCTACAGTGAAAAAATTAACAGTTTTAAGTAATAACTCAATTTCAATTACTCGCGCCCAATATTTGGAAGAAATTGTTTTACCAACAGATGTTGACAATATCTACACTTTTCAAGACAAAATTTTATATAATAAAAATAAGACAGCAATCATTTGTTACTTAAATACAAAAACTGATAAAGAGTTCACAGTTCCAAGCGGAGTTTCAATAATTAGTAATAATGCTTTTGCATACAATAATAAAATTGAAAAAATCACAATAAACGGACATGTTCAATTAGGATCTCAAGCATTTGCTTATATGAAAAAGCTAAAGGAAGTTGTTCTCAATATTAGTCCTGATAAAGGAAACAAAGAAGTGACATTGTCTAGAGTTTTAGCATCTCAATTGTTTTTATCTTGTGACAATCTAAAAACCGTCACATTTCAAACGGATTTTTATACAACAATAGGCTCAGATGCATTTCAATATTGCGAATCCTTAAAGACAATAAGTTTACCTAAATCTGTAAAGGTCATTGGGGAAAGTGTATTTGATCATTGTTTGGAACTGAAAGAGATTGATTTATCAAATGTTATCTCAATAGGATCTTACGCATTTAGTTCATGCATCAATTTGAAAAATGTTGAATTAAGTACAAACCTTAGATCAATCAATTCTGAAACATTCTATAACTGCACTTCCTTAAAGTCAATAACAATCCCGGATAATGTCCTGTCTGTAGGTAGTTCTGTTTTTGAAGAGTGTTCAAACTTAAAGGAAATAACATTCTCTAGGAATGTTGTTGATCTACCTTCGAAATTATTTGCAAAAACAAATCTGAAAGAATTTACAATATATCAAAATGTCAGATCAATAAAGGTGGATACTTTCTTGGATATTCCAGATTTAGATCTAAAACTAGAAAATGATAATCATCCTATCTTTAGCATTGTTGATAAATTCTTAATGAACAAGATTAAAGGAGAAATTATTTGTTATTTCTCAAAGCTTCAAGATGTATTAGTTCTTCCTAATGAAACAAGAATTATTACAGATAATTTCTATTCACATGAACTTAAAGAAAATCAATTCTACAAAGAAGAATATGGAATTCTTGTTGTCAAAGTTCCAGAAAGTGTTGATACAAATAAATACAGTTTTGGTTCCAGTATATATCACCAAGTTTGCATCCAAGGATTTTATTACCAAGATTACAATATTAGAAATAGCAGGGAATCTGTATCAGATAACTATATATTCGATAAATATAAGGGGTATTACTCAAATTACAGAATTTGTAATGAAACAGTTCCGGAATATGCAAAGTACAGGCTTATTAATAAGACAACACCAATTGAAATAAGTATGAGTGTTATAATTGCTGTATGTGCAGCTGTTATCATAGCTTTGCTTGTTGTTTATTTCATTCTTCGCAAAAAATCTGCAAATTGAATGAAATTAATCGAATAAATCAATATAATTTTTTTATAATAACTCAATAGTGAAAGGGATTTTGGATATAACTCGGGAAAGTTTGAGAGCAGGGATGTCCTGCATAAGACCACAAAAAATCTCTGAAAGTTTAATTAAATATTGATTTCAGTAATACTATATGGATTTGAGCTGTAAAAATCTCTCTAAATATTCAGATATATCATATAATACTATGATGTTACAAAATAAATTGCATGTTTGATATCTTTTCCCTGAGAAACATCAATTTGTAAAATTCGTTTTTTTGTAAATAAATAACTATGGCATCAAATCCTAAAACAAGGATTGCTGTTAAACAATATTTGCTTAAACTACAAGAACAGAGCTGTCGATTTGAAAGGGTTTTTAGGGTTCAATTACTACAAGAACTTTCAGCTTACGAGAAAAAAAATGGCTCAAAAATACGAGTTGAAGAGCTTAAAAAGATGTTCCCATCTGATTGCTTAGAGCATCCAATATTGAAAAAGTTTGATATAGGCCCAAGAGAACAAATGAATATCGATCAATTACATTTTATGCTCGAAGAAAAAGAAATGATGTCAGAGAGAAAACGTGATGAAATGAACCGAGTATTTCATGACATATCATCTGGTTTTCATATCTTTTCTGACTATGTTGAACAAAATAATTTAAATTTCAGCGATTTTTGTGAAAATGCGGAAGACATTATTAGAAGAAATACAAACTTGCATAAAAGACTACAAGATATTATACTCAAAGATCCTCCAGAATTTAACTCTCCAAAGATGTGGCCAGTAACGGATCCCGAAGTTCTTAAAACTCATGATATTATTAAAGAAAAAATGTTACACGATGATATTACACAAGATACAATCAGAAGAAATACATTATCTTCACTAGGAACATCATTTGATGATAATCAAGAAGAAAGACATTCAAAGATAGAATCATTTGTTCGTACCCAAACACCAAGCGTTACTACTCGATGCATTTCAAGCAGAGATATTGCAATCGAAAGAGATAACTTATATTCGAGATTGGCTGACTTATCAACTCAAAAGTTTGTAGATGTTGAAACACTGAAAAGCGAGCTTGTAGAATTAGAAAATAAAAAGCGTACACTTCTTGACAGAAGGAATAAGGTTCAGACCCAATTGAATACAATCAAAAGAAAGACACATAGGAGTTCAACTGCCTCGCTCTCAAAAATCGATCCAATTGAAACTCAATCCAGTCAAATTGAATTGTTCAATGATATCAAGGCTAAGAACAAATCTAGACTGGCAGAAATACAAGCTGAGAATGCTCAACTTCATGATAAGATCAGAGGAATTGAAATTGATCGCGATGCCAAACAATTTTTTGAATCATAAATTATTTGTTTCATTTCGGCCCTTTACATCAAACCACCTTTGTTTTATTTTCATCAATAAATTGTTTATTATATTATTGACCATTACCAAGTTCTTTTTTATCAACTTTTTCAAATTGAGTAGATTATTAAGAGTTAGTCATTCAATGACAAATTGCATTGTTTATATTCCGCTGATAGTTGATATGTTATGGCCATCCCTAAGAAAATTAACAATCCAATTTTTAGATTTTTAAAATAACCAACCCAAGTCACTATAAAACATTATACAACAGTCATAGCTATGCATTTTTTAGTATATCAATGAAAAATTTCAAAATCATGGATAATAAAAGTGACATGAAATAAAATTAACGTGCAGTTTTCACTTCTCGATGTACAAATTCGAATGGGGCGTCGAGGAAGAGAAAAACTATGATCTAAGAGCATACAAATGTGGGGGATGGGCATCAGCACGCATTCAAACACGCCGGACTGGCAATTGGCAGCAATTTTATGATGGAGAAAAAACGCCAATCAATCAACCATTTCCCATTGATTACAAAAAGAAATACGTACCTCCGAAAAGACCAAAAACAGCAATTGAACATCCCAAGAAAACCAAGCTTGATTTGTATCAAGATGCATTAGCAACATTATCACCGCAAACTGTCCGTGAAATCGTTCAGAGTACAGTATCATCCACGACTTATAATACACCTCCATTCAATGAATCAATATCCCCAATTCGGATCAAACCTTCTGAGCGAGGACCTTTATCGAGTATTGCAACAAGCCGTAGTATAAATACAAGTCGTTCTAAAACTTCTATGGAGCGCGCTCAAACATCTCGCACAGTAAAAACGTCTCGTACAATTTCTGCCTTACCAGTGAATACTGTAGACTTATCAAATATACAAGTACCAGAAATAGCTCGAATCATCCATAAAAATAAAGGAGAAAATCCTTCAAGATTCCCATTCCGTGTTAGTACGTTATATCTTTCAGAATTATCAGAGGCTGAGGAAAAGATGAAAGAATCTAAGAAGAAGCCAAAGAAACGTGCCAAAGCTAATCCTCAAAATCATATTATTGAATTTCCATAAAAATTTTGTTTGTATTTTTCTTAACTAATGCTATTTCACCGTCAGCTAACGACCAAAAGGTGTATCTCATTAATATCATTAACACTCTTTAAATCCAAAATTGAAAATCCTTCAATCATATGGTATCGGAATATAAAAGTGACACGGAACCGCATAATCAAAATTTTTAAAATGTCAGATCCTAATTTTAATCAATTCATCAAGGAAGCACTCGAAGAAGACCAAGCTGACTTGATCAAGGAATTCTTGGAAGAGCCAGATAACATGAAATTCGTTTTTGAATCCGTAACTTTCCAACTTCCTGATCCAATTCAGTATAAATGTCCAATAACAAACGCTTCCATCTACTTCAATGCTCCTAAATGCTTCAATGCTGTTATTGAGGCGGGTGGAAGTCCTAATGCTGTTGATGCTTGGGGAAAATCTTCTGCTCACTTCGCTGCTGAGTATGGAAGACTTGATTTCATGAAAGATCCACACTTCGAGAAAGCAGAACTTGTTGTTATTGATTGGCGCGGACGTCTTCCAATCCATTATGCCGCCGAAAACAATCATGTCGATGTTTTGAGATATCTCATCGAAGAAAAAGGCGCCGACTTAACTCTTTCAGACAACTATGGCATGACTGCACTCCATGTTGCTTGCCAACATAATGCTACAGAAGCTGCTGTTTATTTACTTGAAAAAGGAGCGCAGTTGACAGCAGATATCTTCGGAAGGACTCCATTAGACTTCGCTGCTAAGTTCAATGCTGTAAAAATCATTCAATATTTCGTTGAAAAATCACCTCAATCATTAAACGACGTAAACGAGAATGGCCAAACAATTTTACATAGAGCAGTCATTGGTGGAGCTCTTGATGTCATCCCATTGCTCTCTCCACTCGCAAATATTAAAGATAAAATCGGATATACTCCTCTACACTACGCAGGACAATATCCTCATGCAGGAATTGTTCAGGCATTAGTTAACATTGGTTCTGATATCAATGCAACTGATGAAAAAGGAGTTACTCCTTTGATGATCGCATCATCCTTTAATAATCAAACAGTTGTTGATGAAATCCTTACAATTTCGCAATTACAGAAGAATGCAAAAGACGCCAAAGGAAGAAATGCTCTCCATCATGCTACAATGAACTCTTCTTACTTAGTTATTCCTTCTTTGGTCCATAACGGCGTAGATTCAAACGCAACAGACTTGGAAGGCCACACACCGAAAGAAACAGCCGATGGAAGCTTTGCTAAAGAATGCAGAAAACTCGCTGCCGGACAAAAGATCATAATTGGAGATTACAAGAATCCTGGAAGAGGTCCAACATACACAAAGTACACAGTTCCTACAGAAACAGCTCAACAACCACAAACTCAATCACAGTGTACAATTGCTTAAAAAATTATTTTTAATTTTATTATTTTATTCTTTATAACAGCCATAAATCTGGTTAGTTACCACTAGCTGTATTAATACCCCACTTTTGTGGGATTTAGAAAAGAAAATATGAATTTTCATGTTTTATCTTTTAGTTTTCAATCTTGCAAATCGATATATGCTTACTCCTACCTTTTCGTTACTTCTTATTTGTTGATAATTAATGCTTTTCATGTTAATAATGTTAAAATTATCGATGAATTTATAGTTTATAATGTTTTTGAGGTATGAATAATGTTTAAATTATATAATAGGTAGTTATGATCACATTCATCGAGCTCTAGAACGAATTAAATTTTCCAAAAAAAATTCAAAATAATTTTTATCAAGAATAAAAATATGAATTTTATAATGAAATATGAAAAATAAAAAATTTTGGAAAAAATAGAAGTACATTATAATTGATGCTTACATGAAATAAAACAATTTTTTACGTTAATGAAAAGATATTACCAAAGATTTTATAATGTAAAAGTTTTAACTTGTTTTAAAACTACATATCAAAATAATGTATTGTTTGTTAATAGTTTTATTTATTCTCTATCTCTAAATAATAAAATAACAATAAAAACATTTTGTTCAAAAATATTTCCGTGATTCTATACAAATCTTCACAATTTTTGAAAGGAAGAAGGAAAAATTATAAATTTCATTTTCCTCTTCTTGCCTTTTCTTTTTGGATCCAAGGAGCATCACTTGTTTTTCCTGTGGTAACTCTTATATCCATGTATGGTATTTCAGCGAAACCGTATGACTGAGAAACGCCTTCGATATCTAATTTTTCGACATCGAAGCAATCTTTCATTGTATGTGAGTCATAAAACATTAAGAATGCCTTTAGAGCTTCTTTAGCCCTCTTCTGAAGATTTTTGTCCTCCATTAAAGCGGCCAATGTCTTTCTCAAGTCGAGAATCTTGTTTTCTGGGAATTTACAGACCTTTATTGGTACTTTGTTCTCTTGTAGTCTGTCTACAAACTTCTTTTCGTTAGGAAGAAGAATAATTAAAGCTTTTCCGGATTTTCCAGCTCTTGCGCATCTTCCTACACGATGGATGTACTCTTTGATACTCTGTGGTGGATCGTATTGTATAACCCAATGCACTCCTTCGATATCTAGACCTCTGGCGGCGACATCTGTGCATAACATAATTCCGGATTTTTTATTGCGGAATTCTTCAAGGCTTGTAAGTCGTTTTTGCTGTGTTTGGTCTCCGTGAAGTGCAATTGTGTTTATATTCATCTTTTTGAGGTATTGATGATGGAATTTGACTCCTGCCCTTGTATTGAAGAAAACTATGACCTTCTTCTTATCATTACGCTTGAGGATAGTAATAAGAAGCATTAAACGCTTTGATGGAGTAATTATCATACAATCTTGGGTTAAATTAGCAGCTGTAACTTCGTCAGCGTTATCATCGACTCCGACGTATACTGGTGTATGTTTGAAAGAGACTTCTGCAATTTTGCTGACGTCTTTTGTTTGAGTTGCGCTGAATAAGGCTGTTTGACGTTCTGAAGGGATTCCTTCGACGATTGCGTGTAATTGATCTTTGTAGCCATCTTCAAGGATCCTATCTGCCTCGTCAATGATGAGCATTTTGAGATTTTCTAATGACCAATCTTTTGTAGTGAGAATATGATCACATAGACGGCCTGGTGTTGCAACTAAGAGGTTAATGCCTGATTTGAGAAGTGTTGTTTCGTTTTTCTTTTCTTTGCCACCGTATGCAGCTCCAAATGAAACTTCGGTATCTTTGAGGAGAAGAGTAGCGACATCGAAAATCTGATCTGCAAGTTCTCTTGTTGGAGCGACTATCAAAACAATTGTTCCATCCTTCTTAGTAGCGTTTTTACGGAATAATAAATCGATTGCTGGAATGAGAAATGCCAATGTCTTGCCACTTCCTGTTTTTGCAGCAGCTAATATATCGCCACCCGATAAAAGAATTGGTATAGCTTGTTCTTGAATGGCGTACATCGTATTGAAAGGAAGTCTTTTAAGCACTTCTAGCGTTTTTTCATGCAATGGAAGTGTAGAGAATTCCTTCTTTGGTTGTTCTTCCGTTACAACATCTTCTTCTGCTGGTGGATTCTCGGTAGTTGTTGGTTGATTTTCTTCAGACATTGATAAAATTTTTGTCTCTCTCTCAAAAAATTCTTCAGAAATGGGAAATTCATGCAAATACATAATGTGGGTAATTCAAAATGTAGAAATACTCAGAAAAATCGATCACTTTTTATTTAAGGGATCACTACCTTAGTTTACAAAAAAAGTACGTTAAAAATGGATTCATCCATCCATACAGCGCCAACTACTTGAAATACTGGGTAGCTAGTTTGGTATTTTGAAACCTCAGACTCAGACAAGTAAAAGTCATTTTTTCATGAAAACCTTGCAATTTCACCTCGAAGTAATTATAAAATTTCAAAAAAAAATTGATGTAAGCTCGATTTACTCAACGTAGCCAATTGGCGACTAGTACGCATTTAATTTTCATTAATTCTCATTATTTTTATAAATCCGCAATTATTTACCTAAACAATTAATGATTATAATTCGTTTGCCATGAACTTATACTATATTTCCCTTCTTCATGTTTCCGTATTACTTTTTGTTGAAAATTCTTGGACTTTTGAATACACAAATATACTAATTATTCTAAAATGAAGGTTTGACAATAAAATGTTTTCTTGTTCTATAGCACTATTAATGAAATTAGATTTTAGATATATTAGGTAATAATTGTATAATCTTGATATATTATGCGTAGCCAGCGACCAATATTATTAAAATTATGCTATATATCATATGCTATTATTATACCATAAATATTGAAAAAATTATACATGGGTATTCAATTTCATATGCAGTGAACCCCGTAGAGGGTACTCAAAACTCGATGCACATTTTTTTCAATAATGAAGATATATGCTCTATATCATATTTAAACATAATACATCTTAGAAAAGTGGACTTTGGATCGGTCAATTTTGAAAAATCTTAATCCGCTGGTCCTCGGTGAAAAAATGAAAAAAATTCATTTTTTCAGGTTTTGGTCAATTTTCTCCTTTTTAAATTCTGAAACGGCAGAAAGATAGAGAATGATATGTATATACTAGATATACGTTTATTCTGAAAAATATTAACTCTATCATGGAGAAAAAGCATCTTTAAGTGCTAAAAATTGAATAGTTGTAAACTAAGGTAGTGAACCCTTAATGATTCCTGATTTTCCTTTAGTTTTTCCTTCTGTGCCAGAATGCTTCGAGAAATGCAAGACACTAACAGCATTCACTAAATGTATTAAACCATTACCTCCTGAAATACAAAGTTTCCTTCAATTAAAATTATGTTCACCATATTTTACTAGATTAAGAATCAAAGCAGGCGAAAGTCAAGAAATACCAATTACAGCACCACTTCAAGAAGTATTTAGTTGCTTTGAGATCTGCCATCCAGAATATCATGCAAATTTAGCTGCAGGTATAGCAATAATGACTGGTATACCAATAGATTTTATTATTGACGAAATGGGACTAGAAATTGATCAGAAAAAACTCATTATCATGCGTGCACTTTGTAAATCTACATTAGGAAAGACAATTGCAGCAGTTTTCACAGATGATGATAGAATAGAACCAATAGATTCACGGGAGTATATACCAGCGACATACAATTGGACTCTTGAAGGCAATCCTTTCCAAGATATTCCAGAAGAATCACGTGACTTTATTAAAGAATGTACAAAGAAGCAGATGCCACCAGACTTCAATCTTAGCTTCAAATTTACTCAAGATTTATCAAACGGATTTAATAAACAACATGGAATTGTCAGTGTTCCATGTATCAACGAAGACGATGATAATTGGCCACGTAAAATGAAATGGATAGCAAATCTAGAGTTTCCTGATATGATTTCGTCCCATTACGTTGGTTGTGATTGCCATCAACACGATTGCTTGACTTGTCATGCAATTTTCAATGGCCAACCAATCATGAAGTATACAGAAGCTGGTAGGCTTGATTTGGAGTCATTTAGATCAAATTACAAACCGATTATCATAGAATGTAATTCTTCGTGTTCCTGTGACTCGGAAACGTGCAAAAACCGCGTGGTCGATCGTAAGGCCAAGATTCACCTCCTTGTTTGCCGCTGTATTTCAAAAGGAGGCTGGGGGGTGAGAGCTCTTGAATTTATACCGAAAGGAACGTTCATCTGTGAATACCTTGGTGACTTAATCACAGATCCTGACAAAGCAGAGTCACAAGGCAAGATTTACGACAAATCTGGAGAATCATATCTTTTCGACCTTGATGGATACGGAATTAATGATAAGGAAATGCTTACCGTTGATCCAAAAGTCACAGGAAACGTTTCAAAGTTCATAAATCACAATTGCGATCCAAATATTATTACAATTATCATAGGAACTGTTAATTCAGAACAATAT
The DNA here is from genome assembly GCF_026262505.1 of Trichomonas vaginalis G3. Classification (NCBI taxonomy): domain Eukaryota; phylum Parabasalia; order Trichomonadida; family Trichomonadidae; genus Trichomonas; species Trichomonas vaginalis. The sequence goes on along the minus strand of NC_067203.1, from coordinate 15,764,958 downwards.
CATAGAATTGGCTTCTTTGCGTTAAGAGATATCTATCCATTTGAAGATTTGGGATTCCATTACGGATATAAGATGCATAAAATTGACCAGAAAGCTTGCAATTGTGGATCTTTGACTTGCGGAGGAAGGTTAACATAAATATATTGTTTTTATCTAAAATTTCATAAAATTGTTTTTTTTATTTTTCATTTTCGGATAAAAATCAACCATTTTTAAGATAGAATACACTTCACCCATAAACATTATTTAATGTAAGCTATCACAAATCTTGTTTTGGTTTAGAAATTCGATTGCTCACATGAAATACTGATAATATCAAGTCGTTTGTTAAGTATATTTGATGAATCAAGACATTAATAGCATAAATTATTAACCAAACACTGAAAATTACTTTTTTTGGTTGTGATTTTTTAAATTTTTTGAAAAAATTAAAAAGCAAAGAAAATTAATAATACAAACATATTTATATCTAAATAACAATCAGATAATGTATTTTGATGATGATTACTCAACTTTTTTGGCAGGAGGTCTAATGAACCTGGAATATACAAATAAAGAAACATTGATGGTCACCAATGTAAGAATTATGAATAAAACTACTATTCTCAAAGGTTTCATTTTGAGATCATGTGGAATTAAAACAGTTTTCGTTGGAATGAGCTGCCCATCATTATCATGGTCTCCATTTGCATCTAGTTTGCAATGTGCATTGAATTGGCAGTCTTTATAAGGGAAATCCCAATTTTCTCTCTCTTGATTTTCAGAAAAACAACAATTTTCAATGGTAAGCTTGTCAGGACGGTAAGCAGAATATACAGATGACTTAGATGGAGTTCTTGCATGCACGAAAGAACATCCTTTGACTGTTGCTCCAGCTGATGTATCTCCAAAATAAAGACAATAGCCTCCAAAGGGATGTTCTTGCTTTCTGGTGCAATTATAGAAGAAACAAGACTCTATTAATGCATCGTATATGTGTTCCATGCCGATTCCTGATGAATAATACGAATGATAATTTGAAACATAATTGCAATAAGTAGCAGTAAACTTTTTGTTGAATATTTGTGATCCACAGTATGTTCCATCTGTCGTACATTCGCTGACATTGACATCATTGTGAATAGTTTCAACATCAATGCCAGAATTAATAATTCCATCACGATTGCAGTCGCCTTTTGTAACTGATATCAGGGATAGAACTGAAAGGGCGTTTTCTGTTGAATCCGTGCAGAAAGTACAAACTGAATATGAAACACAATCAAGAGCTATGCATCTTTCAATGGTAGAATTCATATGCGACATAACAGTTCCTGCTTGCTTGAGAGTTTGGCAGCTTCGAAATTCGCAATCGGACACTAAAATCGGTCCAAATGATAAAATAGCTCCTCCATCCAGCTCTGTAGCTGTGCACTGGATGAAGTTGCAATTCTTTACCGTTGTTTCTTTAAATGATGTTAATACTAGTGGATCATAATAAACTAATTTGGTATAATATGTCTGAAATCTATTGAAAACTAACGGAGTTCGTAATATTTGTTTAAACATATTCTTATTAACTGAAATGTGAGATTCGAATTGGTTTGATTGCAATATTGTTGAAAAACATTTTGAAAATTGGGAATTTTGTAAAGATATTTGCTTTCTTATTTGGGAATTAGGAAATAGCATAAACGGGGATCGACTCAAAGATTGAATGCTCAGGGCTTGTATACTAAAATTCATAATTCTTATTAGACCCTAAATATTTATACGTGTAAGACCCTTCAATTTAAAAATGAATGAGATTATAAAACCAGAAATCGAACATAATGTTACAGATAAAGAAGTATCGGAAGAATCTAATGCCATCACTGAACATAAAAATATGGTTTTAAAACAAATTCAAGAATGTATCAATATGAATAACATCAATTCAGAGCTTTTGGAAGAAATCAAGAAAGAGATACCTTTTAATGACAAAATAGAATGCATTGGTTGCAATTTATTATTCGATATTTCTATATCCAAAGAACATTTAGAATTAAACTCCTTGGCTCAATCGATATTACTTGAAATAATGCCGCAACCATACTTTCCATATGATGAAATGTTTACAGAAGATCATATTGTTCGGCTCATTCAAGCTGATGCAGCTTATATACCATATACTAAAAAATATATGAAATTATTATTAAAATTATACAACAAAACGCAAAAACAGACATTTTCTAACGAAACTATTGGTAGTTTACTTGAATATTCGTTTAATGTTCAATCTATAAGATTAATCAGCTTAATTTTACTTGTTTTCAATATAGAAGATGAAACATACCAAAAGATCATACCTTTCATACAGAATTTTCTTAATAATCAAGATATTTTATTAGCAATCAAAGGATTAACTTTAACTATCTCAATTAGAAATGATTTAGTATCACAATTAGATTTCACAAATATCCTTAATATAAAGCAAGCATTGCCACCAGATAGTTTCATATTTTCCAATGCTTTACTTGTATTATCGAAATATCCAAACATTCCTTTGCTTTTATCCGAATCAGAGATCAAGGTTTTTCTTGAATCAATAGATCCGAACTGTTTATTATCAATCATTCAAGCTTGTTTGCTTCATTTTTCAGAATTATCAAAAGATATCCAAAATCAAGTGATTCATCAATCAGGAGAATATATTAAAGCAACAAATGTACATAACAAAGAAAAGCTTATAGAATATACTCATTATATGCCAAATGAAACTTTTCTTCAAAATTTAGAATTTACTTCGACTTTTATTGAGTTTCTTGGCATATCTACAAAAACAGATGCAATAATTATGACCAGAGCTTTGGAAATTCTTATATCTGCTACTAATCAAGGATTAACTCAAGCCCTGGAAATAATTGTTAATGATTTGTACCAGAAATATGAAGAAATTTCAGATTTATGCAATAATGCTAATAACAGCATCAGTACTGCTGCTAATTTGTTATTATCTGTTCTCAATTCAAATCAAAATGAATAAAAATTTAAAAATCTTTCTATTTACCTATGAAATTGCTTTCTTTCAACTTTATCATAATAGTTATTCTTTTTTGTATGCCTGTGACTATAAGCAGTTGTTCATTCATCAGAATTACATTGTTATAATTGTGACGTATGAAAATAGTTTTGATTTACTACAGTCTAATTTACAAAGTTTAAATCTGTGACAAAGATAACGAAGTATGTTAATGAGGTCCCATAATTTGAGCTAATTAATTATGAATGATATTCTTATGAATTGTATTTGCAGGAATTAAATGCATGGATTTGAGATTCAAAAGAAAAGCTAGTACTTGATTTTTAAAGTTTATTGAATGATAATAATATGAAATTTATTTGAAGTTGCCTCTATCTATGTGTAAGAATCTCTCTTAATTAATATAATGATAAACTGCAATAATATAACTAACTAATTAGGGAAATAAATGATTTTTGAGAAATTTGAAATAAAATAATCCTTTATTTGATTAAAAATAAGAGTTTTATAACATTTAGACATGAAATTTACATAAATGCATGAATTAAACGCACTTTCATATAGAAAAATCAAAATAATTAATCTTCCTCTTCGTCATCTTCTTCTTCCGAGTAATATGAACCATCATCGAAGTCACTCTCAGCTCTGATGTCCAAATCGAGGTGTCCTTTCATGTCATCGTCGATTTGTCCCACATGATCGAACGCCTTCTCAGCAGCGACGTACTGGGCATCAGCTCCTGCGTCATCTCTCGGCCAGTGAACGAGAACAATGAACATATAAGAGAGGGTGTTGAGCATGGCCGAAAAAACTGACAATTTCGAAGTTCTTTCGGCTCTTATTGCTGTTGCGTACGTCATCATGGCCATTGCAGGTACAGCGCAGAATAGGTGCAAGAAGGAAGACATAAACTCGGGGCTGTTGCTGTTTAGGAAGAGCGGGAAGCGAATTAAATTTAATGTAATCGCTGCCATGGTCGCAGCAGGAATCCAGACCTCGAGAATATCCTGGTAGAATGTATCGTTGAATCTGATAGCTTTAGGAAGTGCTAAAACGCCACACATCATGAAGAATGCAAATGTTGTCCTTTTAATGAAAGGAATTTCAGCATCTGTAAAGCGAAAGTGTAGATTCCAGCATACAACGTTGATGATGTAGAAAAGAAATGCACAATTGACGTTTTCAAGAAGGGAAATCAATGGAGTGAAAGATTTCAACAAATCGAAGTAACGGAGCTCAGGTGATGGTAGCCAGAAGATCGAAAGAATAAATGATGCTATCATAAGGAATCTCTGAGTGTATGTTGGCGATTTATTTTTCAATGAAGCCAATCTCGTTAAAAGATGGAATCCAAGGTAGAGAGCAGTGAAGAAAGAGACGGAGCGTATCAGAATATTGAAGAATATCCAACTCGCGTTTTCGTGTGTCCAAATTGTGTACAAATTATCAAATGTTCCATCGTTTAACGTAATATCGAGATCTGCAACGATATCTGTGACTTCACGACGCCCTGTAGTAAATATTGGAACAATGGTCTTAGGAGGAAGCCTGAACGGCTTGTCTTCAAGAGTTTGTTCTTTTTCTATGCGCCCGTTCTTTTTCAGTTTGATTGTTCCAGAGACGACAATCAGAAGTGGTTTCTTCTGCACGTTTGACTGTATGCCATATGTGATTGCTCTATGATAAAACTTAAGATTTTTATATCTGATAGCTAAACTTAAAGCTTTCGTTCTTTCTTCTGTGCCTTCAGGTTTCTTGATGATTGTGAATTTTGGATTAGGTGATATGAAGATTGCAAGCGCTGTAAGTAAAACGCAAACAACAAATAATATGCCTGCTGAAACAAATGACTTTGTATTCATAAGTTCGTATGTTTCATTGACGCACAACTCATAGCCTGCATTAAATATATCTACTGCGGTTAGAATTGGATCTTTCTTTTTGCTTTCCATTCTAACTGTCACTTTTTTGATTGGTACGAAATTTATCTTTCCGTTTCCTAAAAAAAATTATGTATCATAAGAGATTATAGATAATCAAATCCTAACAGAAGCGATGGATAAAAACGAATTTCGATGCTTTATAAATCTTGGAAAAAACAATGTGGGATTTCGATTTCGTTAAAACTTATATTTATGCTTCTAAGGATTGCATCATATTGCATTTTGAGCCTGTTTGCTATGACATACTACTGGTATGCTCCATCTCATTCATCTATTTGAAATTAAACTTCAAAATTATGATTTTTGTTTAAATCAATGATTAATCATTATTATTACTGTATAATGAATATTACATGTGTACAATAACTGTGTTATTTATGTAAATTATGCAATATACATTGCAAAGTAGCTCATTGAATTAATTATCTGAAAGTAATTAAGCTCATTGGTCATGGAATTGATTAGAAAAATAAGAAATAATATAAAAATATCTTTATTAATTATTATACATTGGAATGTCACAATGATTTTGAGTTTAATCTGAATAAAAATCATCATCAGAATAAACTTTTTCAAGTTCAGCATGTTTATCCTTTTTATTCTTCTTTGAATGCTTACGACTGCTTGAATCGCTTAAATCCTTACTCTTCTTATGTTTCTTTGAGTGCTTACGACTACTAGAAACGCTTTCAAGTTGTTTAGAACTTGATTCACTTGTTTCTTTATGTTTCTTTGAGTGTTTACGACTACTAGAAACGCTTTCAAGCTGATGAGCACTTGATTCACTTGATTCTTTATGTTTCTTTGAGTATTCTTTGCTGCTGGAATCACTCGAATAACTGTGGTTACTTGAAGTATTTTCAAGTCTTTCCATATTTGCTCTCCTCTTTCTTCTGATTAAGAATATAATAACTACAACAATAATGGCAATTAATATTATGCCTCCAAGAACACTTCCGAAAATAATGATTGATGTATATGATACTGGAGCTTTAATTCCATGCTCTTTAGTATATGCAACAATTTCTTCTTTGCTGTAAACACCGCCTTCATATGGAAATGCATATGTTTGATCTTTCTCAAACAAATCATCTTCTTCGTCGACATCTTCTGAACTAGTTGCTGTTTCACGAATAGTAAGATTTACATTGTAGGTTGATGCTTTAGAACTTGTTTTGCCTGATGGATTATCACAAAGAGAACAAACAATTTGTGTAGTGTAGAATAATGTAACATCATTACCAATGATTTTGTTAGTTGCACTTCCATCTTTGTTTGTCATAAATGCAACGGCTTCATCATTACTAGCAAGTCGTGAAACTTCAACAGGATTTGGACTATGAACTGTAAATGTGTAGAAACTATTTGTGTCTCCGTATTCTATATCGAAATTGAAATTTGCATTTGTTTTCGTTGTGAAAACAGATGTAATTCTTTCACCTTTCTCTTTGCTATATGAAGGAGGTCTAAATGATACAACTTGTATCTTACACTCCTTAGTTTTATCTTTGCACATTAATTTGATTGATTGTTCTTCATAAAAAGACTGACCGTTTTCAGAGATCATAAATGGATTTTCAACTGTTGTCTTATTTACAACATTAACTCCATCAGATTCACCAAGAGCGTATGTAGCAATTAATGCAGTGAATTTATCTTTGGATTCTAAGATGTAGTTTCCGTAGAGACATTTGTATTCATTAGGGCCAAGAGTGAATATCTTTGATGTTGTATAAGGAAGGCGCATATATTTGTCTGTTATATCATATTCATAGAATTGATCATACAAAAGAGAACATGGTTCATCATCTTTTAGATTTTGAGTAGGTAATGTGTTCAGATCATGTTCTTCTGTGTAATCATCAATTTCATCTATTGTGAAAGCTCCAAATTTTGGCGGGATAACACCATAAAAATCTTTTTCAAATAGATATTCCTTTTCTTCTTGTTGATCCTCAGTTGGAGTTTTAGTAATATTAATAGTTTCTGCTATTACACCACGCTCTTCTTCAAAGTCTTGGTTATCTATTTCTGAGAATAGATAGTTGAGATTTCCGTGTTTTTCTGTTGAAATTTTGAAAGCTTTTGTACCATTTGATTCTATTTCTGCATTGAACTGAACATCATTTTGTACAAATGATGTAAGTTGAATTTTAGAATAACTATAAAAATAACTACTCGAATATGAACTGTATGAATCTAATGGAGGTCTATTATATAGCACATAATTAGGATATTGTTCATTTTCGGTCATTGTTGAGAATACTGTAATATTCTTATCGTATACAGGTGCATTTCTGTATTCAGTAGTATTTGATGAATAGAATGGTAAATGTTGTACTAATTGAATTTTAACTGTATCTTTTGAATTTATAGCTGTGAATTTGATTAGTGGAATTTGTGGCAGACTATGTATAGTAAAATGTTTTTCCAAAGGACTCCTAGAAAAAGTGAAAATGAATGGATCTTCAATTTCATGTTGGTTTTCTTCGAACTGAAGGCTATAGGTTGTATAAGCATTGTCCCAATTTGATAAGGAATCTATACTACTTACATTAAAGTATTTGTAGACTGCTTTAATAGGATGATCTGATGCAACTGCAACACCACCAAACACACATAATGATTTACCTGGTTTAATTGTACGAATTGTTCCAGAATTATCTAAATTTGTAGTATAGTCTAGTGAATTATAATTGTTACATCCTTCTATTTGTCCTTCAGTTAAATAATATGGTGCATCAGGATTTGTAAAAACTTCATCATCAAGTGGTGCATCTGGATCTAATAAAAAATTAGGTTGTTGGTTGGTGTAATCTTGTACTTGTTGTTTAGTGTATGCTCCTGATACTGCTGGTATAAATAACAATAAATTTTCTTCAAAGTAAAATGAGTCATCATCTACTGTGGTTTCTGGATTGGTCAAATCTACTAATTCTATGTCATATAAATAGCGGCCATATGGTCTTGTAGAATAAAAATCCCATCTATAATAATACGGTTTATCCCCCATTTCGCCTGAGATTTGTTCTCCGCCATTCTGTTTTATAGTGATATTAAACTCATTCTTATTCAAAAAATAAATGCGGAAAAAGTCAGTATAGCTTGAATTATGTTCGTAAATGTAACGCTTGTGAAATGTACTCATGGTTGTAAATACCTAATGTGGGCGAAAAACAATGTCATCTCTCTGAGTCGCTCCTTCTGAATCATCATAACCATTCAAACATTGACATTGAATTGTCACAGAACCATACCCGGATAACAGTGATATGGCAATAAATGCAATTGAGTGTGGGTCTGACACTATCATAAAAGGATCTGTAGCTTCTTGAATGTTAGTGGATCCTGAGCTTGATTTGAAGAAATATCTAGCTTTAAAATGTTTTCCAGGTTCAACACCGAAAGCGAAGCTGCCTTTTAAACATTCCGTTTCACCTCTATCTAATATATAGGTATTACTATTATACTCAGCAGTATATTCATTCTTACCTGGACATATATCGCTCACTTCTGTTGATAACAAATGATTAAGTAATAAAGAAAACATTTTTTTTAAATTTTTTTGACATTCTTCAATTTTTCGAAATCATTATTATTAAACATATCACAAAGAATTTTAGATAATTGCAAAATGTAAGAAATTGTAAAATAAATTGAGATGTCTCATAGAACGATCGAATTTTTTAAAAGTGACACATTTCTGGCTGGAACTATAATTTGTAGCAGTTTATGAATCAAATCGATTTTTTAGAATTTGACCCTGCAAATTTTCAAACCGATATGTTTTCAATTTGTATCACAACATGTAATGATTTTGACTCGTTTTTGAAGTCAATATTATCTTATTTCGCTATATTATTGAAGTAGAATTATAAGGTAATACAGTACAAATAGGATTTACTCAATATATAAATAAAATTCAGATGAAAGAAATTACATTCAGCAACAAGATTGTGGTAGCAAGTATTTAATAATATATAGGGATTTAAAAAAAAGTTCGCAAAATGGCGAATTGCGCCACTTCTAATTTTTTGGCGAATTCGCCATTTTTCAATTTCCAAACCATATAAAAGGGTCCGTTATTTTTATTTTGTGGAATTCTCGTTTTTTATTAATAAAGGGTCTAACATTTTTATTGTGCGATAATCTTCATGATTTTAAGATAGGGTCTACTATTTTTATTTTGGGATTATCATTTTCCTCTCAATTTTACTTTACAAAATGGCGAATTCGCAATTTGGCGAAGACGTTAAGGCCAATATTATGTTTCCATTTTTCTTATCAATTTGCAAAATATATTTGATGAATATATATATTATGACAATAAAGTTCATATTTGTTCTCGATTAAAAATTATTATTTTTTTTGGTTTTGCATTTCATTATGCTGATTGCAAAATTAGCTTTTCTTGTTGTTATTTTGATTAAATCATAACAATTTATTCTCATACTAACTAATCAGAATAATTTTGAATTCAAAAATAATAACTTTATGATTAAGTTCGTTATAAATTATTACTCATAACATAAACAGTTTTGATGTGCGCTTTAAGAAATGGCATGGTTTTAATTTGAAAAATTTGAATGAAATATATTGTTGCCTTTTCCGCACACTAATACTTAATATTATTAATATTATTTGGAATCTCTTCCTTTATGATATTGTGAAGAAACTTATCAATATAATGAGATAAATAAAAGATATTACCGAGATTATCTAAAAAACACGAGAAGTCATTACAGTATTTGCATGGTACTGTATTAAGATATTTGAAGTTATATGATAAGTTTCCAAAAACAAGTATTGACGCCTTGAATCTGTAAATTATTCACTTAAATTCAAAATGGTTATCATGAGCATCATGACTATACAAAATAAAGTTATAAACATACTGTAACTATTTGACATATGCAAAAATTATCAATGATTATAGCGAGATTCAGTATAAATTATGTCACTTTTTGAGTTCGCCGAATTCGAAAAAATCAGGCTGAGTTAGCGAATTTTCAGCAATTCGCCATTTGGCGAAACCGTTTTTAAATCCCTATAATATAGATAATACAAATTTCCAAAATCTACTTTCTTTTTAATTGTAATTTGAAGATGTGGTTAGGTACAATTGGAGTTGCTTTCTATTTCTACATATATTTGTTAAAATTTCAGATGATAAAGTTTGGATTTTGAATAGAATTTCTGAAATTTATTGAAATTTTGGTTTATTATTGTAAGTTAAGGATAAATGTAAACTTATTTAAACATTTATTTAATTTATAAGCAATAATCGCCATTTATAAGTTTTCAGTTAAATTTGACAAATTTCATCGTTTTGTAAATAAGTTCAACAAACTTGCCTTTCATGAAGGGATAAATCTCTCAATATTGAAATAAAACGGTTAAAACCTCAATGTTACGCGACCCCCACACCACCCATCGGTCGAATAACATCTCTCATCTATATAGTTAAAAAATGGCTTGTAATAAAAATTTACTTTATTTCTTGAACAATATTATAATATTACCTTCAGTCAGAGTAGATTTTTTCGGAGTCTGAATAAATTCTTTCTGAAACTGAATAGCTTTTGCTCCCTTCATCACTTGAATATTTGTGCCTACTGTAATCACTTAAATCCTTATTCTTTTTATGCTTCTTTGAGTGTTTATGTTTACTTGATTCACTTAACTCTTCATCTTTTTTATTTTTGCTTGATTCACTTAACTCTTCATCCTTTTTATTTTTGCTTGATTCACTTAACTCTTCATCCTTTTTATTTTTGCTTGATTCACTTAACTCTTCATCCTTTTTATTTTTGCTTGATTCACTTAACTCTTCATCCTTTTTATTTTTATTTGTATCTTTATGGCTACTGGAACAATTTTCAAGTTCGCACATATTTGATTGTTCCTTAGATTTCTTTCTCTTAATTACGATTATTACTATTACAACAATGGCAGCAATAATAACTATTGCAATAACAATTCCTACAATGATTCCAACAGTGGATCCATTATTAGATTTTACTTCTATTTCACGTGCTTTAATTCCATTCTTTTTAGTATATTCAACAATTTCTTCTTTGCTGTAAACACCGCCTTCATATGGAAATGCATATGTTTGATCTTTCTCAAACAAATCATCTTCTGCTTCGACATCTTCTGAACTAGTTGCTGTTTCACGAATAGTAAGATTTACATTGTAGGTTGATGCTTTAGAACTTGTTTTGCCTGATGGATTATCACAAAGAGAACAAACAATTTGTGTAGTGTAGAATAATGTAACATCATTACCAATGATTTTATTTGTTGCACTTCCATCTTTGTTTGTCATAAATGCAACTGCTTCATCATTACTAGCAAGTCGTGAAACTTCAACAGGAACTGGACTATGAACTGTAAATGTGTAGAAACTGTTTACGTCTCCATATTTAATTTCAAATCCGAAATCTGCATTAGATTTCGTTGTGAAAACAGATGTAACAACTTCTTCAGTATTTGTTATATTTGATGGTGGCTTAAATGATACAATTTGTATCTTACATTCCTTAGATTGATCCTTGCATATTAATTTGATTGATTTTTGTTCAGAAAAGATTAAATCGTTATCAGAAATCATGAAAGGATTATCAACTTTTGTGACATTCTTTACTATAATTCCTTTTGTTTCATCACGAGCATATGTAGTAATTAATGCAGTGAATTCGTCTTTGGATTCTAAGATGTAGTTTCCGTAGAGACATTTGTATACATTAGGACCAAGAGTGAATATCTTTGATGCTGCATAAGGAAGGCGCATGTATTTATCTGTTATATCATATTCATAGAATTGATCAAATCTAAGTGAACATGGTTCTTCTATGTTAAACTTTGGTGGATCAAAATGAACTTCATTTGGTTTATTTTCTTGTGTGTAATTTTCAAGTTTTTCTTTGGTATAAACTCCGACTTCTGATGGAATAACATAAGCCTTATCTTTTTCAAACAAATATTCTTTTTCTTCTTGACCAGGAATTAGAGTTTTTGTCAGGGTTAACATATCTGATATAATTCCATCATATTTAAATGATGGGCTAAGTGGAACTGAATATACATAATTGAGATTTCCAAATCTATCTACTGTACAATTGAAAGCACTTGTACTGAATTTAGGTTTGAGATAGACCATATTTGGTAAAAATGAAATAATTTGATTGCATGTATAGTTCCTGAAATAATTATTAGATGGTGCCGAATCATTTGTTTGTGGTAAATTGTATACAATATAATTAAGATATTGTTCATTTGAAGAAGTCATTGTTGAGAATAATGTGACATTTCTTTGAGATACAATAACGGTTTCGGTTTCATTCAAAACTGGTGTATCTGGTGGTGTCAGTTTTACAAATTGAATTTTAACAGTTTGAGATGGATCTTTAGCTGTAATTTTAATGAGAGGTATATTTGGGAGAGCAAAAGGATGTTCTGTAACATCTACATCGGAGTGTATTATTCTCTGATTGAATGTGAACATGAATGGATCGTCAATTTCATGTTAGTTTTCTTCGAACTGTAATTGATGAACTCCTACATATTCGAAACCATTATATCTATCAGAATATCTTTCTACAGTGATATCTGTAGAATTAAAGTATTTGTAGACTGCTTTAATAGGTTGATCTGATGCAACTGCAACACCACCAAACATGCATAATGACTCACCTGTTTTAATTGTATGAACTGTTCCAGAAGTGTATGGTCCTGTGAAATAATCAAGTGTATTAAAACTGTTACACCCTTCTATTTGTCCTTCAGTTAAATACCATGGACCATAACCGCTTGTGAAAATTTTTGTTTCGTCAAGTTGTGAATCTGGATCTAAGAAATAATTAGGTTGTTGGTTGGTGTAATCTTGTACTTGTTGCTTACTGTATGCACCCTTTTGCGTAGGAACACAGAGCCATAGATTGTCTTCAAAATAGGGTTCACGCCATGAATTTGGTTCTTCATCGATTTGTAATTCGCATAAATATCTGCAGTATGGAATTAAACCTTGATGGAAGTAACCATCTGTTCGAAAGGTCGGATCATTAGTAGGTTCTGATGTATATGTAACATAATCTGTAATAGATAGGGTAAACTTTGGATCCTGCGAATGTGCAGCAGTAATTGCGTAATAGTCTGTATAATCTGGACAATGTTCATAAATGAAGCGCTTGTTAATTTTAGCAATTGTTGTAAAAATTTCATAACGACGAATAGCTTTATTTGTATAGGATGAACTTGCCAAATTAATGCAATTGACATATGCTACATTAGTAATGTATGTGAGTCTAATGACTGGTACCCAGTTTTGATCACCAACAATCATAAAAGGGTCTAACATATAATCTTGTCCAGTACTACCTGTACTTGAATGATATAAATAAGTTGCTTTAAATCTATGTCCGCTTTTTGCAGCAAAGGCATAATTACCATAAAGACATAGAAATGGAGTACTAGAGGAAAGAGCATATTCTTTTTTTGTAGTGATCATGCCATTTGGGCATAATTCCCGAACTTTTGGGTCATCAATAGTAATTGCTAACAAATATGCTGGTAGAAGCGGAAACATTTTTTTTAAGTGGATGTAATCGAATTTTTCGAAATTTACTTATCAATTGTATCGTTTACATGACATGAATAAATCTAGCAGTTGCATAGGGCAAGCAATATTTATGATGAAATTAAGATAGTTGTAAATAAATTGAGATGACTCATAGAATAAATTGTTAGTTTTTTTGAACGTGCTTATTCACCGGTTTTTTGGCTTTTTATAATATCTTTTTAAAAGGCAAAATATTCTGATTTCGCAATTGGGAAAATAAGGAATCTGCCATTAAAAGATTTCGCTCAAAACCAAATTCGGATGTTTCAGCTATGAAGCAGAGTTCTTTGCATGATGCAGTGTAAAAGATATGACTCACTTAGTGGCATTTCGCTTGAGGGTAATAACAAATTTATATCATGTATTTTACAAGTATTAAAATAATATTATATGAGGCGCCAGGCCAGATGGTATTTTACTCAACATATAATATCTTTTTTTTTTTACAATTTTTACATTTTGTCATTTTTTGAATAAAAAATGATAGTTTTTATGTAATGTATTCAAAATATTTATTACTAAATGCAACTAAACATTAAGATCATCGAAGCCAAAAACGTTCCAAAGATGGATATTATTGGTTCGTGCGATGCTTATGTTGCATTAACATTTGGTTCAAAGAGATATAAAACAGGTGTGAAGGAAAATACTCTGAATCCTGTTTGGAATGAAACATTTCAGTTCCCAATTCAAAACCAAAATGATATTCTCACTCTTATTGTTTCAGATCGCGATATGACTACTGATGAAGACTTTGCCAAGTTAACGTTCCACATTAATCTCATTAAACCTGGAACAGTTATCGATAAATGGTTTGATTGCGAACAACTCAAGTCTGCAAAGATGAAATGCAGCTTACATCTTTTGATTCATATCGATAACTATGATGTAAGGCCTTTCTGCCCTGCGAACCAGCCATCGGCTTGATAATGTCAGAAAGAATCACCGAGGAAATAAAAATATCATTATATCGATTTAAAGCAATACAAATTTAATCCATCCACGAAAGCTAAAATTTAAAGTATTATTCATGTCACTTACATCCAATACTGTCTATGATTTAAGTTTAAAATAAATATCATAACTTTGGAATGATTTCAAACCTTCAATTAAAATGAAATATTATATATGTAAGTGTAATTGCTTAATACTCACTAATGGACTGAGTTTCCTAAAGATTTTATTAATAATTTCAAAATTATAAAGAGATCATCTGTCAAAATACAACCCGAAATACTTACACATGTTAAATATTATACTCAGAGATCTTAAGCTGGAAAGATTTTTGCTTCATATATATATAATAACGCACAATTGAATTTGAATTTTTAAAATCTTAAATGTTTGATGAGAAAAAGTTAGTTTAGCAATATAAAAACAATATGCTTTAATTTATCATGAATAGAATAGAAACAAAAAAATAAATTATTATTAGCGAATTAATGTTAAAGGAACAGTTCGAGATTAGGTCCTTGGATGTTGTTATCTCTACTCTTTGCTGTTTCGAAGACTTTTGCCCAATTAGTCTTCCAAATAAGATTATTTGCTTTCTTCCTCTTCTTTGTATCCTTTGAATTATTGAGAGTCTCTTCTAGCAAGTCATTGTCGATGTCAGACATCATTTGAAGTGCAAGTTTTGAGTCATCTCTGACAAAATCATTCCAATGGTTTCTGGCGACGCTGAGAAGTTGCTCATCAAGGATCTTATGAGCGAGAGGGGTGAATGCAAGTAATGCTTCTTCAAGAGCAGGTCCAATAATTACATTGCAAGATGTCTCGGACAAATCAATGTTCGGTTGTGTTATCAATTCAGATAACAGTGTAAAAACGAGTTTAGATGATCTTTCATTTAATAATTTTGGAAATCCGAGGAATAATCCTTCAACTTCGCTCAGCATGAGAATCTGCTTGCGAATACTTAATGAAGGCCAATGAGATATTATATATTCGATCGTTGGTTCATAAAGTGAAGGGTCTAACTTAATATGTTGATTTATAACTTGTAATAAATTAAGACAGAACTTCAGGAAGTTGGGAGAGCTATGGAGGAATAGTACAGCGTTCTTGTAAGTCGATATCTGTTCAGCGGTAAGCGGTGCTTGGTATCCAGCAACAACTTTGCCGAAAAACTCTAATAAATCAGCTGAGCATTGCTTAGTTTGGAATTGGGATACAACAGCACGTAATATCAATTGTTGTAAATTAGGACATTTTGAGTACATTTTCCTTAAAATATCTTTACAAGCAAATCTCTCACGATCATCGGGTCCGCAGCAATTAGAAACTAATGCTTGTACTAAATTCTTGTTGTTGCATGTTGGAACATTATTAGATTCCATTAAAGTATTCAATGTTTTATAAACTAAAAATAAATGAGGCCATGCAGTATCCTGGACTTGATCGTCAACATCTAATGGAGATACTATTTTGATCTGCGGCATTGGACGGCAAATATTTTTAGTTACCATTTTGAAATATTTTTCGTAAGAAGAAGGAGTAAGAAGATGCATGATTTCAGGTGAATCGAATGCGGTCATGATATCTTTGAGAAGATCTGATTTAGTCTTTTTAGCGACAACATCTTTAACTCCGATACTAAAATCACAAATTTTTTGGCATTCTTTGACTTTTTGAGCAAAAACAGTGTTATATTCTTTTGGATCGATTTCAGTAAAGCTCTTCGAAGGTGTAATCGTGACTTCTTCAAAGCCTGCATTGAAAAGTGTTGAAACAGCAAATGTCATCACCTTGAATTCAGATATTTCAGATTTAGGAACTTCCTCCTTTTTCCTGCGTACAGGAATTTGTGAGCGCTTGCCAGGAGATTTTGTTGGCGAACTTCCTTTCTTCATTTTACACAGAATTCTTTTTGTAAAATAAAACCACCAAAATATCCAATCATTAAATTGTGCACTCTATAGTTATACACTCATTTTCAAATTCTTTGTAATTCACTTCACATCGATAACTTTTTTATTTTCAAAATTTTGATTTCCACGAATAAATCTAGCAGTTTATGAGCGTATAACTAATAAATACTCACTCTACCAATTAAACATGATACAATCCTAAACAATATATGCTCATACACTCCATATTTTCTAATGCTCAGCAAATTTTCATATTCAATCTGGGGTGTTTCTCTTAAAAAATTAGAGCAATCAAATAATATTTATAAAAGCTTTATATTACTTTTTTGTTAACATAACAATTTTCTCTAAATATTCATTAATCTTGAAATCTTTTGAATCAGTCACTAAACTAAGTCTAACCATGAGTTCATCGCATGTGTCGAATATAGTCTTCTTCAATTCCATCACTATCTTCTGATCAATTCCCTTTTCAATAAATTCTTTAATTCTTTCACTGATTTTGAGTAAGAAAGGTCCAGTATTCGGTAATTCAAAGTCTTCGAATGCCACCTCGAACTCATCAGCTGCAATTGTGGCTGCATTCTTAATTAAATTCGTCCATTCGCCTTCAGAACCAGAATCCCAGTAAGAAAGAGCCAGAGACAGAGTTCTTCCGCCGAATACGTCAACAATCTCATCATGAGTAACTACAGGGGGTAACTTTGAAATTTGGCGGCCAAATTCTACTGGATAATCTGACATAAGTTTCATGTAGCCTCTGACAACTGAATACATGTCAGCACCACAGTCTGCAAGAACCTCATCAATTCCTGCACACGAATGTTGCTTGGCGAAGCATGTTCCTCGGATAGATATCACCATCGGAAGTTTGTGACAGTCTTCGATTATATCTTCTGAATAATTAAATCCAGGGGGAACAGTAAATAAAGGAGTGACCACTTCACCTTTCTTTACAACACTTCCTTGGCCGATTACGGATCCATTTCCGATAACTGCGCCTTCTTGAATGGAACAGCCATCACTTAAGGTGACATTGGAGCATATAACAGCATTGTCATGTATCGTAATGCCTCTGCCGATACGAATTGGACTATCAATATTGGCAGAGCTACTTATGAACCTTTCTGATGCAGGAGCAACGATGGCATAGCTTGGAACATATGCGCTTTCGGTCAAAACGCTGTTATCTAAGGCTATTGCGCAGTTCATAAGCATGGAATTAATTTTAAGTTCCGCTGTTGGCTGGACAATACTTCCAGGCTGTAATACGACATTCTCATGTTTGTTTTCGCCCATAATTAAGGCACCGAATTCTGTAACTTCGAAGAATTTTTCGGAAATATGTTTTGGAACGCTATTTGCGAATGATTGCTCAGCAATTGTGTTTCTGTTATCTTTAGGAACATTAAATATCTCAAAGAAAGGCTTCAACCATTCAACAGGAACGATTGCATCTGAAGATGCGATTTTTACAACGTCATGGTCCTCTGATTGCTTCGGAAACTGCTTCACCAATGCAGTTAATGCTTCAGCACATACATCGGAGCTCTCGTACATGCGTAGTTTGATGATCATTTCGAATAATGTGTAATCAGGAGCGACAAATTCGAAATATGGCTTAAGTTCTATCGTCATTTGTTCGTTGTAGATTGCAATGATTGTATAGAAAAGCCTAGTCATGACTATCGTTCTTTGGTCATCGCTCAAATCTAAAAATCTGTTGTATAAATTCGTAATTATGGCTTGTATTTCTGCTACATACATTTTTCTTGTTGAGTAGAATGGAGGAATATAAGACGTAAATGGAAAATCTTGACTGAAATCAATAATTGTTGAAATAATGTATGAAAACAAGTCGCCAAGCTGTACTTGGATCATATACATTAATACATCTATGTATCTACTGATCGAATCGTATTTCTGCGTTGGATGAAGTGGAATTTTCGATTTTTGGTAAATATCTGTTGGTAAATTGAAGAAAGCAAATGGATCAAATGGATCTGTAGCAGGAACATCTTCGATGTAAAAGTTTTTTTCGATAAATGGAGTTAGTAATTCCAATAATAAATGACTAAAATCTTCATTATAATTAAACAAAGCGCACCATGGCTGTGTAGCGATAAAAGTAAGTGCCCAAATCACGTAATCATTGTCAAAAGCGAGAATAAAGTTTTTGATTGAAGTAATTGGATCTTCGCTGTTCCAATTGAAAGATAAGAAGTGCGAAGATATGGATTTTGTGAAAAATTCATTAAATTCCGCGAATGGAATTAATGATTCTGACTTTGTTAAATCATGAAAAACGAAAGGTTGTTCTGGAGTAAAGTAGAGATCAAGTAATGATGAAGGACCAACACTAGGTGATATACACATCTGAAATGTGTCATCATCGGGCATTATACCCTCTAACTGAAAACACCAAAAATGTCGAGTAAATTCGACAAACTGAACGCGAATGTAGTCATCTGTTTCATAAAAATGCGCAACAGGAACCGAATCAGAATTGGTGTGTATTACAATTGTGATGGTTCTTGATTCCTGTTCTTCAGGATTATCCATCACAATAAAAAAAAAGTTTTTTTTATAAAACTGAAGAACTTTATCAAATCAATAGAATTAAGTATTTCAGATATCAGTTTCAGTTGAATAAGAAGAATCTCTTGGATTCATACTTGATATTGTCATGGCAATTTCAATTCGGCTCGCTATATTAAAAATTCAATCATAATATTTGATAAGTTGCGCCATTCCATAAGAATCATCCTGCGTGAATATACATTTTAAGTTATTAATTATGATATTTGTTCTTTGAACAACATTTTTCAGCCGATATCGGGGCGAATTGCAGCTTTTTACAATAATGATCTTTTATTAATTTCATTTTTTACAAATTGAATATGATACTATTATTCTTGAAATGTTTGATACCAGTAATCCAATATTATATGATAGTTTATTTTATAAGGATTTGAGTACACTCTTGAAAATGATTATTTCTCTTCTATATACATATTCTATAGAAATATTTTCCCCTTCATTGATTTTAATAAAATATAATCTCATTCAAAATCAGAAGATGTTTCTTTTCGACTATTCTTTGCTATAGTAGTTTTATATGGAATATATTGATTTATATTTTTGATTTTTAGTATATCTATCACTATAATGTTTTCTTGCAATATCAAGTGCTGTTCCTCCATTTCTATTTATTTGAAAAAATAATTTGAATTTAGATAAAGAACTAAAACTATTACAAAAAAATGTTTATTAACCAACGAAAAAAAAAAAACAAACAATAGATTACACTCTAATAATTGCAAATTCTCTGATAAGTTCACCAGCACTGAATGGAATTTCTGAGTAGTGTCTGATGAAAATAACCAATTCATCTTTAACTGTCTTAGTTTGGTATCTGTAAGCTTTAGCAAAAACTTGCAACCATTTGATTGGAACTTTGTCAACAGCCATGATAGCTTCTGAATCAATAGCTGCACATAATGCTCTGCAAATAGATATTGCTACTAATCTAGACATGACAGGGATATGGATATCTCTCATTCTGATTAAATCTGGCATAGAAAGAGCTGTTTTGATTTCAACATCATCAAGACCAGGAGCAGGAAGAGATCTCACGAAGTTGTGGTGATCGAAGAGATACCATTTGATGTCGTTCTTGTAATTCCATGTTCCTGGATTGAAAATTCTATGGATTTCCTGACAATCACGCAATTCTATGACTCCTTTCAAAAATAGAACGATAGAAATATCCGAAATCGCTGCCCAAATTTGAGTATATGTCTTTGGAAGTCCTTTTTCTTCGAACGCGACGCAAGAGTTAGCAATAATATCAACACAGTCATCAGCGTAAATACCATTATACTTACACATGTCCGCAACGAAACAGTAATAGTTATGTTGCTCTGTATGGTGAAATTCTGGGATGATTTCGAGTGCGGCCTGGAAGAAATCATTAGGCATCAGCTGGTTTTCAGGCAACTCTTTCTTCTCCTTGAATTCCTTGAACAAATCTCTTACAGTTTGGATCATGTTCTCCGTCATCTTTCCGTACGCCAGTGTTTCTACAATCTCGTGGCCCTGCATTAACTTGTTCTTGGCCTCGAATATCTCTGTTATCAAGAACTTGTATCTTTGCTTGATATCGTTACGTTTTAAGAGAAATTCCATACGATTCCAGTACGAACCATCGATTTTCTTTACGAATTCGTATCCTGAGTAAGGAATGAATTTATTGAGCATTTCTATATGAGTTGAATGCGGATTTGGCTTCTCTATTGCTTCAAGAAGTTGGTTAATAGCTGTTTGGCCATTAACTTCTTGTGTAGCTTCTTCAGCAATCAGAGATGCGAAGAAACATGAAGCTCCAACGGCATCTTGAACATCTATTTCGTTTTCTGCCTTTCCAGGGTTGGCCAACAACTCAAAGAATGAGTTAATTGTGTCCTGTACAACACGTAAACGAAATTCTTGTACAGAACATTGTGCAGCGAATTGTGCGTATGTAGGAGCGAATGATGGCTCTGCTTTCGCTTTCTTTACGAAGGTTGAAACAGCGAAATCGATTCTTTCCGCTGTATTTAATTCCGGTGAATAAGATTCGAGAGTTTCTTTGACATTTCGGATTGTCAATCTGTTAAATGTCTTCTTTGTCAATGCCTTGAACGCGTCTTCTGATTTATCATCCCATAAACCGACTGCTTTTGCGAAAACTGTTGGAATGAACTTGTCTTGCTCCTTTCTGGTCTTGATAAGCTCTAGTGGGTCGGCCAACTGAACAACGGTTTGGAGTTGGGCCAATTTCGGACCTGCCGGTTGTTGTTGGTTCTGATTCTGATTGTTCTTGAGGAAATCTTGAACTGCAGGAGTATTCTTTGCAACTGTAACTGCTGTTCTGATCACTGGCTGTAATGGTTCTAGCGATTGATAGGAGATTTCTAATGTACCGCGTCTGAAAAATCCGTAATCCTTCATGGCTGCAGGGTTCTTCATTTCTACTTGAAGTCTGTATAATGTTTCGAGACCGGATGTCCTCTTAACAGGAGTTGCGAGCAAATTATTCTTCAACATGTCTTCCTTGATCTTTCTGAGATCACTGACGGTATAGAATGTATGTCTGAGTACTAATGGTTCGATCTGCATTTCGTTTCTTGGCAAAACGTTGATCTCTGGCTGTTTTGTTTCATTAAGATTTGGAAGCATGATGTATTTCACATTTCTGGCTTTGCCATCGAGGCCAATTAAATTTACCTCGTGCATAATGTCTTCGCCGCCTTTCTTTGGAAGCTGAACTGAAGGTAAAATAATTTTCGGCTTTTTTGGATCGATTTTTACTTCTTCTTCCTCCTCTTCCTCTTCTTCGGCATCAATATTGTCGAAAACATCGATTTCATCCTGTAAAAGATCAACACCGTTCTTTTCTACGCGAATATGTTTTTTCAACTCAGAAGTTGTGAGTTTTCTGTTTGTAAATATAGGTATATTCGCACGTTGTTGATAAGTGAGCTGAGCTTTCTTGTCTCCTGCTGGTAATTCGATTTTTATATCAGCTTTTTTAGTTGCACGAGAGATATTGAGGTTTGTCTTGAGTGATGATAAGTTTTGCTTACTTTTGTCAGCTTCGATTGTGTTTGTTGTCGATTTTAAGGAGCATAAAAACAAATAATCATCATCATTAAGAGTTAAAGTGTTATTGAAGTCAATTTGTTCAACAGAAGGTAATACTTCGGATGGTTTCGGTCTATTTGGATCTTGATTGTTAAGTTTTTCCTCCATAATTCTTTTTTGTTCTTCATATTCTTCTCTTTTCTTCTCGTATTCTTGTAATTCGAGTTGCTCACTTAATTTTCCACGTTTGGAGAGAACAATGCTGACTCCTTCTGGTAATTTTGGCTTATTATTTAATTCTTTTTCTTCAACATTGTTAATACTCTTAATAATAATGTTAGAACCTTCTTTTATGATGTTTGCTGTCTTGTTTGGAACCAATGCTTTGTTTGGTTTGATTACAATATCAAGAAGTTTTCCTGATGGACTTATTTGAAAACGAGGAGATGTAGCAGCATTATTAATAGGTTCACTGTTAGATTCATCAAAGTTATTTACTACTTCTCCTGGAAATTGATCATCTGAATATTCTTCTTCTTCGTAATCCTCCTCTTCATCGTAATCATAGACATATTCATACTCATCATCATTCATTGAATTGGTAGGAATAACAATGTGACGCCCTGGTTTCGGATTTGCGCGCCCTATTACCAATTTCGGAGGTTCATACATTGGTAATATTGAATTTCCTGTGCGAAATTTGCTATTGACTATAGTAATTTGCATATGAAACCATCATATAGAAATAATACAGCAAGTTTCCTATTTGATGATGTATAAAATCAATGAATATTTTTACGAAATTTAATATTCTTATAACACCTATGAAATCAATGGAATTTAGTATTTAATTCAGTAGATTAAGCTCTTGATACATTCATCTTTTTGATTTACATATATAAATAATTTTGATGATATTTTACAAATAATGATACTTCATATTGATAATATAGGTCATATTTTATATGTGATTTACAAATTCTTTCTTAATAAGTCATGAAATCAAGAAAGATATGTTATCATATGTGATAAAACACTTTGATCTGAAAAACTTTATGACAATGTAGTTATAATTCTGATACAATTACAATGGTATTAGCCATACGGATAGGCTAGCGCAAATTAAATTTCAAATCATGATCTGTAATAAAACAGAGATCAATTCATATAAATTGAACTCTCCATGAGAAATAGATATTTATTGGGATAAAATCGAAAAAGGGCGTAGATATCGGAAATTTCGTACTTCTCAGAAAAAAAATCTCGATGCATGTTGAAACTCTTTTTAAACCTAATAGTAGAATAAGTGAAAGTAATGCTCATATCAAGGAGCTTCATGAGCAGTCAGTCTCTACTAATGAAGAAAGTAAAAGGCGTTTCCTTGAAGAGATTGTCAAATTAATACAAGAAAATCTTAACTCACTTAAATCAGGGGAGCCAAATCCAATCATATTATCATACATTGCCCTTATCATAGTACTTCGCCCTGATTTTAATTACCTAAAGTCTTTGCTTAACGAAAAGACACCTGTTTCAGTTGCAGGAATGATATTAAACGGTCTGAAACAAACGCAAAACTCAACAGATGTCAAGCCTATAGTCATAGGATACATGAATTCATTGATAAAGAACCCATTTCCCCAAACCATCAAATCATACTATTCAAAGACCGATTTTACATCATTAAATGGCGTTACTAAGCTTATTCAATCATTAATATCCGATAACTCAGTAAAAGAAGTCGTATTTAAGTTATTCGAAGCTGTTAAAGCAATTAACAAGAATCAAATCACTTCATCGTTCGTAAGATTCATGTCTGCACTTTACACTATCACTTTTGAGTACTTATCATCAACAAAAGACAATGAACTTCAATCTGCCGCTGTAGAGTCGTTTGAGAAGGTC
This sequence comes from Trichomonas vaginalis G3, assembly GCF_026262505.1. Lineage (NCBI taxonomy): Eukaryota > Parabasalia > Trichomonadida > Trichomonadidae > Trichomonas > Trichomonas vaginalis. The sequence continues at coordinate 15,740,997 of NC_067203.1, read as the reverse complement.
ATAAGTGCTTCATCTCAGACATACAATGACTTATTACTATACTTTTTCGAACCATTCCTCTCAATTTACCAGAATTTCTTTCAATCTACTGATATCAAGATTTTATCGGCATTAGTCAACATATTTACGACATCATTAGAGGTCATGACAAACTGGAAATACGTAGAATGCAAATTTAACCAGAGTCCGCATTTATTTGTCAAATTCTTCAATTTGAACAACAATATCACAGCACAGAACCTCATTTCGACATACTGCTTGCATATGATACACAATACTACCGACAAATTCTTGAAAATCGATGATTTCTCAAAAATTATTATAAATACCAACAATCCGCCTTTGATTTTGACCTTATTCAACTACAGCCAGAACTTCATTGGTGCCATTGGTGGCAAATTTAGAAGAATGGTCGGTTCTACTGTTAAAGAAAGCAAAAAATCAGATTTCGTAACTCAAAAGTTCCCATTTTCAGCAGATTACTGGGAAGAAGCTCCTGACTCAATCGATTCCGATATATTTACTAAGGTTACGCTCAAAGTTTTCAATAATGAAGAAGATGCAGAGAAATTCTATCGAAAACAACTCGACAACTTCATAAAACTACTTGGAAAATTCAGGAATGCATCTTTCTTCGTACAATCTCTACTTCCTCTCATTATTCATTACATTAATTCGAATAATGAGTACAAAACATTTTCAACCACATATATTTCCAGCTTCTTTGCATCATGGATATCCAGTATATTGAATGTTTTACACGCAAAGTTCGTTCTGACGCTTTGGAAGAAAAATGATTTGTTTATTTCAGCCACGAACACGGTTTTCCAGTCGATTTCGGATATAACACGTATCCTGAATTCAGCATCTCCACAAATCATCGCTACAATTACGAGTAATTTCGGAAATATTTTCTTTGAACACGCCAGTGAGAATTCACTGACTAAAGATGCTCTGAAGATGATCAAAGCCATGGATGTATCCGAAGCAAACCAAATAAGGCCACTTTTTACCACTTTGTTCTCATATTCATTTAAATGGCTGTTTGACACGGCTTGCAGCAAACGAAACCTTATTGCTTCGAGGTTTGAAGACGAGATAAGCAAGTGGGGAACGTACATTCTCTTTTTGGTCCGTTCAATTTCGTATAATAAATCAAATTGCTCCAATTTGATGCTTTCAGCCCACAAAAAGTTCATTCTCACTTGTTTATATATTAATATCAAGAAAGCAGCTAACCATCAATGCGTAACAAAGTGTATTAAGTATATCCAAAATTTAATCAACATAATTGAGGACGAACAGCTCCAATATGGCTTCAAATCATCCTATTTGAACGATGTACTACCTGACGCACAATGCGAGCTCATTTTCCATGCTTATAACCTTATTTCCGGAGAAAAGTCTCCAGCTGGCATTTCCCAACTGTTTCCGTTAATAGATACAGCCTTGAGATCCGAAAAACCAGAACACGTCGAAGAAGCGGCCAAATTAATAATAAAAATCACTTCCAGCGATCCAGAGCTTAGATCTTTCGGATCCAGACCACAGATTTCGTATCTATTCCACCAGATGATCCAAAAATCCCATTTATTGACAGAAGAAACGAGATTAAACTTAACTAGAGCGATTCCTGCACTTGCATCGTTTATTATCCAGCCAGAACCACTCATTGAGCATCCTGTATGGATCGTAGATGGTATAAACTTCAATATTCCGCTGATGCTCGCAGATATTTTCATAAATCGTCCTCCAAATGAGGAAACAGCCTATGATATCTACAGTTTGATCGCTATTCTAATAGAATACTCCATTCAGATCATCCAGAGAGAAGGAAAACTCGATAATAAGGTAATTTTCTCTTTAATCCTCCATTTATTCTTCCTTACGAGTTTCAAGAAGTTGTACAGCTTCCTCTCGCAAGAAATCCAGAAGTTCGTAGATAAATTCATTAGTATTTACTATGAATCGAAAAATTCTGATTTCTTATTTTGTCTTTTCCAAGCGGGAACCGCCTCATCCTCATTTGTCGGTAAAGAGATCATCAAATCTGCCCGCTATTTCATCTCCGAAATCAAAGAACACGTCGAAGTTTCGGATATTACGAAAATTATCTCAGATATGTTAATCTATTTCAAGCCACCTGAGATGAATGCAGCATTGCTGATTGGTCTAAGTGTCATTGCCAGTATCATACCATCCGCATTCACTATCCCTCAAGCGATGATTGTAATTAAAGTGAATGAAAAAGCGAGTTCCCTTGATGCAGAGCGCTCAAACATCATAGAGAAGACTCTTGAGAACTTCTCCAAGGAATTCCCCCAGAAAGCCAAAGTCCGATTCGTTCAGGATGTCTTCGACTACTTAGGAAGAAATTCGTGTCCATCGAGATTCGCGATAATTAACGGTTTGAAAAAAATCTGCACGCCCATACAATTAAATTCGTATGACGAGATAGAGACGAAAGGCGAATTAATTTATGCATTGCAACAATTATCATGTGCAATGATATGCGGAATTACTGGAAAACCACAATATACTCCAACATTACAAAGAACTATCCAAGCACTCTTCTCGTACAGAGAGGACCAGTCCTTGGCATTGGAATATCTCGCTGCAAGAGGCTACTTGTTGTACGCATTACTCGCTCAACCTGATATTCACAAGAATTTCGTAGACGATAGCCCTCTTTCGAAGCTCCTTTGCTCATTCCTGCTGAAGTCATTGACAACCAGATGGAAGATGGTCACTCTCACCGCGAAACAAACATTATATTTATTGGCCACTCGAGATTTGTCAAGTTCGACCTTCGCAAAGCAAGTAGCAGAGTATTCAGCGACCAGAGAATCCGTAATCCAGTTCTATACCACACAACCAGAAAGAATGATCTTGTATATGAGAATTTCCAGATTTATGTTCCATAACGTCACTTCCCGTGTCTTCCTCAGATTCCTTCAAGTCTATTGCAAGATCTCCAGACTTCCCGATTCAAGAGTAATGACACTTTTAGCAAATTTAGATGGAATTCTCAAATTTTTATGCATAAAGAAGTTTTCTGAACGAAATGATCTTCGCGCAGTGTTACTAGACAAAGACAGTGGTGTAGAAAACATCCTTTCTTTCATTAGAGCAACAGTAACATTGTTAAATCACGGAGAAATTCCATTTAAACTGTTAATCCTCGACCACGTTAAGAAATTCCTTTCTCTTTATGCAGACCAAGCTATACAAATCTTCAGAGATTCCTATTTCTCAGAAGATCTCTCTTGTATACACCTTTTAAGTCAACTTTTGACTTCTGATCCCTCTAAAAAGTACATTAAGTACTTCTGCGCTGATATTGGTGGCAACGTCAATTTCGCAGCCAAATACATAACAGTGCTCCACGATCTATTGAAACAACCTGTTTCTTGTTACGATGATATTTTGATACAAACCGTCAGAAAAATTTTCGAACATGTTTCAATGAAAAAAGACGATATCAATGCAGGTGATGAAGAGAAAGCCACAGCAATTGCTGCCATGCACTTGAAGATTTTGGCAAACCAGGATATAGACAATGAAAAGAATTTTAATGATGTAATCGATTTTGTCAAAATTTTTGGTGTCACGTTTATAAGAAATTCGTTTATTTTTGGGAAATACGTTGAGACATTTTTAATCAACACTCCTGAACGTATATCACATAAAATAGGAACACATTTTTGCATGGACCAAGGAATAACTGACAAAAATCTTTTCATTTTTAAGAATTGTCTCAAATATTGTCACTTTTCTACAGAAGAAGTTAACAACATCTTTGATTCATTGATGGAAAAGGAATCAGTAGACAATGGAATTTTCCTTGATTCTATATTATACATGATCAAACACTTCGAAATAGATGAAGACAGAAGATGGATGTTGTCAAGTGTGATTTTGGCAAATATTAAAACTCCTTTGACGGTTATTTTGGTTTTGACACTTAAATTGGTCAAAGAACTTGTAAAAAGTGACACCATTGAAATTGATTTACTTAAATCAGTATCAAAAGTCATGTTTGCCGATCAAAGATTATTCTCTCCTCCAACAGGAAAATACGCTTTCGAAATTTTGTCTTATATAGAAACAAAAATTTCTGAATTTGACGATTATTTATCACCTTTTGTTTTAAACATGGTTATGGAGAAACTTGGGAATATCAATGATATTAGAACGATGGTTTATTTCTTTAACCAATGTCCGAAAATGATGAATTTATTACCATTTAATTTTATTTTGTTAATTACTGAACAACTCCAGAAAATCAATGATTTCGACAATGATTCCATTTATTTAGTTGTTTCTTTCATTGATTTATTGAATGTTACTTACGAAACAAACAAGGAATACTACATTTACACGAGTTTGACAGAGATTTACAGAATAATGTTGAATTTATTTGAAAATCTCAAAGATACAGAACATTTTTGTTATTCTCTTTCGCAAATGATTATCAAACACAAGATAAGGATTCCTAACCAAGTTTTGTCTTCTCTCTTACAGAGATCATTCTCGAGATCAATTTTCTACATATTGATCTCAAGTTTGGCAAATCCTGATTTAATATTTTTCGAAACAATTTTGGAGTATTATGATAATTTGTTGATTTATGTCTTCGATGTTGCGAATTACTTCAATGAAACGGAATTGATCGATTTCATGATGTCTTCTTTGTTCGGAATGGATGAATATAACCAGAGATTTTCTTACATTTTTTACCCGAATTTGATCGAAATGATGAAGTCGTTAAATATTGCAAAAATTGACCGATTTATCGTTCTTTTGAATTATTTCTTAAAGTTCTGTCAAAATTTGGACAAAGCTGAATTATTGATGCAAATAATGGATAAATTATATTTATTAAAGGAAAATACAGACCTCAAATATCCAAAATTATTTAATATTTTGGTCACTTCACTTTCTATCGTTGTTCCAGAAAGACAAAGAGAATATTCGAACAAATTGATAGAAAAAGCAATGATTAACCATGATGCGTTTGAAGCAATCATTATCAATCTTCCTCACTTGATGAAATCATCCGAAATCAACATAGAAATCAAAAAATATCTATGTATGAGTTTGGTCAAATCAAAATTTGAACATTTTTCTGACGCGGAAAGGATTTTGGATATCATTGATTACTTGATAGAATTGAATGATAAATTTGGTCTATTTTTGACTCCTTTGCTGTTAACAATTCTGTTGATGACAATTCAGAATACAACAGCTCATTTGAGATTGAAAGCAATTTCAAAATTTGACAAATTATTGCCATCAGAAATTGATGAAAAAGTGACATATTTAATTCAAAATTGTCCAATAAATATATGGGGAGATCAAAGGATTTCTATCATTGTTACTATTATTATGTCCCATGAGAGCAAGATCTGGTGGCATTTGCAGATGTTCCCTGATTCATTGAAATCGATTTTAGACGAAACTCTTCAGTTCATTTTCACAAAAACACTTGAAAAAGGAAATGTTTCTTTGGTTGTTGATTTCTTGGTTAATGCAATGCGACATGGATCCATGAAGATAATAACCAAAGCAATCATGTACGCATTAAGTAATTGCAACATGAATTTGGAACAAAACATTTTGATCCATTGTTTGGAAACAACAAATTCTGTTGAAATTTACCAACAAATTTGCGGAAATGAAGGTTTTGACATAAGAACAATCCATTTCGATAACTTGGCTGATTACGAATTCGCTAGAAATCTTTACCTCATGTCACCTGAACAAACCGCCGCAACCGCCATGTCACTTTTGAACCAATACAAAGCCGCTTCAGTTTTGTACCAAGATTTCCCTGAGAAACTGCAAGATTTCAACATGAGAATTGTCAATGACCACTTCAATTCTTCATTCGACCAAATATTGCCGATAAAAACCGTTATTAAACCGATGACTTCACTTAAGGAATCTCCTGACAAAATTTCAGAAGAAATACAAAATCTTTTTGAGAATTTCAATCCGAACACAATAAAGAAGCAAAGGAAAGACATTGCAATAGTTCAACATTCGATTGCAAACATATTTAAACAGAAGAAAGTCATTTCTTCGCCAGAATTAGAAAGATTGATTTGTTTGGAATCATCAACATTAATTTTAGCATCTGTCATTGATTCCTACAAATCAATCAATCTATTCGATGAAGGCTTTGTCAGGGCAATTAATCCTGTCATGTTTTCATCATTGATCAGATTGGAAAGACAAACAAATGAAACAAATTTGAGCCAATTCCCTCAGATTGAAGAAAACGAAGAGCCAATTTTAGTTGTTTCTTCAACAATGAACTCTTTGTTCAAGAGCATCTGCGGATACACGAACAGAGGATTGATTGCTGTAAGTCATTCCCAAATTACTCAACACGTCAATGAAATAACCATGAGAATAGAAAAAAGAGGTTTGCAAATGAACGAATTATCCCGTTTCGCTCCTTTGACATTCCAAATTTTCTGTCTGCAACCAAATGAGACTGTCTTCAAGATAACATCGGGAGCTTACCTGAGAATACTCGAAATGGAATCAACCAATTTCATAAGAACAGAATCAGTCGCAAGATTGATAACTCTTCTCAAAATTGCCGTTTACGATAAGAAATTGAATTTGGACGTTTCTGATTTATGTTCTAAGATTTCACAGCTTAAAAATGCTGAAAACTGGCTTAGTTTCTTACAAGGATTGTTCTGTTTGGCTGAATTCCCATGGTTCATCAAAGCTTTCCAGCCAATGATTTCGAAATATCCACAGATTTCTTACATCGCTGCTGTTTCTTCTGAAAATTCTGAAGTTGCGAAAATCATTTCTAATATTTACTTGAGGATTTCGGAGACACATCTGTTGAATGCCATTATAAAGAACATAAACGATTTAACAGAAAATGATATAATAATGGCATTGAGACAACATTATTTACAGAAGTTTTTGCAGTTCTTGATGGAAAAGAAATTTTATAGAAAAGTCAAAAGTGAAATGAAGAAAGATGATTCGGAATTAAGGAAATTATATGATGAAATACTTGTGACTGATAAAGAAACACTAGATTTGGATATGATCTGCAAAGAAAAGCTCAAAAACCAAAAGGAAATCGATGAAATCATCGAAAGTGTCACAGGAAAACCGAATTCTTCAGAAACAACGAATACAAATATCAACGAAATTGTTTCGAATTTGAACACGATATTCCCGTTGCCAAACAACTCTCCTTTCCAACAAACAATCTTCTGCTTGAAACTTAATGATGTAACACCGTTAAGCGACAATTTAATTACAATTGGCTGCATAACGGAATCATCTGAAAAAGGAAATTTGTTGGTTTGGTCGGAACCAGGAATAAAATTCGCTGTAAGTTCGACGGTTTTGACAGTGATTGATTCAATTTTCAATCATTGTTACGCGACTCACAAGAGGATGATTAAGTTGCCTGTTCCTCAGATTATATCTTTAGGACAAGCACAAGTTAGTTTGTGCGCAGGAGATGTCAATTCTTTGTCCTCTCTGTTGATGGCAAGTCAAAAAGATATTTTGCAAAATTTGACAAATAAAAGTGACATTGATTCAACAATTTTGCAAAGGTATTATCAGAGGAAATTCAACAAACACGACTATCTGTTAGCCAAGAGGGATAGTGCAGCAAGCTTCTCAGGAAGTTGCTTAGTTTCCACGATCTTTTCTCTTCCTTACACTGATTTACAGAACTTGATGATTCATGAGAACAAAATTGTTTTGTCTCCATTGAGTTTCTACAAGAATGAATGCGGTTCTCCATTCAGATTATCACCAAACATCATGACATTCATGGGACCTAATTTCGAAGGAGTTTTCATGATCAATTTCACTGCAGCTGCTTATTCAATGATGTGCCAGTTTGAACTTTCTAGAGCCCTCTTCGAACACTTGGTTTTCGACGACGAAAACAAGTGGATGGAAAACCCTTCTCTGACAATTTACGCAAGGAGATTGACAATTGAAGAGAAGCTGATCGCAATCTCTCCTCCAACAGGAGTCGCTGTTACATCTGAGGACTGCTTGGACTGGATCAACCAGCTGAAGGATTTGATCGAAAGGGCAAAGGATGAATCCCTGCAGCCTGATACAGCCATTCCTTGGTTCTAACTCTTTATTTATAGATATAGATTTTATTTTTATTTTTATTGTTGTATTAAATGATATTATTTTAAAAGTGATTTATTGTTTTTTAATGATGAAATATGATCAACAGGTATTTTGAATTCAAAATGGAAAAATCTTGATCCAAACTTAAAGAGTTATTTTTATTTAAAGGTTTTAATAAAAAAGTTAATGAATGATAAAGTTTTAATATTTTTATAAATTGAGTCTTTTTTGTCTTTATTTTGTGCAAATAGAAACGAGCCTTCACATATAATTGTTCCAATGAACTTTAAGTCATTAGAAAATGGTTTTATTGGCATTTCTGAGGTAGCTATAAATCCATATCGTGAATCTTCCGAATAATCGTCAATACTGCAATTAAATATATAAATTTCTCCATCCCAGGTAGAAAATAAAGATGTTCTAGGGATTGGAATTATAGGAATGTCAGGTGTAGGTAAACTCAATAATTCAAGCCGCTTAGAGAAAGACTTATTTATATTTTTTAGATTATCTTGGAAACATGAGTATAAAACGTCTAGTCTTTTGCGTTCAATTAAAATTATTCCATTTCCTGGGTGGTCATCAAGTGAATTATTTATATAATTACATCTATCAACTATTCCATCAGTAGCTTCAAAATGAGTGATACCGTAAGAAGTTGATTCTAATTTTTCAAAATTACAAAATTTGACTTTTGTTGTTGATTCCATATCAACATATATAAAAGCTGCATCCAATTGTGAAACGCAGTTAGTAATATTTGTGTTTGAAAGAGATGAATCACCTCCTCTTATGTAAATCATCCTATATTCATCATCGCGATTTTCTCCATTAGATATTGTTCCTTGGAGGATTGTACTGTTGTAGCATTGGAAATTAGTAAAATGACCGTCTGTTGAAGTTTTGCTCTCAAAAGAACAGAATTTATCAATAACAATTTTTGCGCCAATACCAGATAGATAAATTGTGCCTGGGCCTTTATAAAATATGTTATCGCAAAGTAAAATGGAATAACAGTGAGCCTCTATAAAATTGACTGCTCTATCAGTAAGGTTTACAAATTTACAGATGTAAGCGAAGCATTGGTCAGCTGTTGCAGTAACATTCTGATTTTCACCTTGAATAACTGGTGGAGGGCTGGGTAAATAATATTGATGCCAAATACGTGTAGCTGCATCGTCACTATGAACATTTCGTTTGGATCCATTGAATTTTATAACGACAATGGATCACAAAAATCTTTGCTAAATTCTAAAATTCATCACTTTTCAATTTTCAAATTTCGGAAATATTTCCATGTATGTTAACATAAAAGATTTTATATGAAATACATCAATATTGAATATGAAAAGTGACAAGTAAACGTACAAATTCTAATGGAAAATCCTCAGGAGGTAAAAGAACTCCGCAATAAATTGCGGATGATGAAATTCCCTCAAGATGAAATTCTTAATACAGTTAGAAAGCAACAGAGAGCAATTGATAAGCAAAAACAAGCGAATGATACGATTAAAATGCAAATCCAAAAATATGAAGAGGAAATTGAAGGATATGAGAAGACAATACTAGCTTATAAGTCAAGTGAAGAAAGGCAAAACCTTGTAGCTAAAAAGAAAAACTTAACGAATAAATTAGGAATTTTACAAGCTGATTTTAAAGCAGAAGATGATAAAAGACGCAGATTGGAAGAACAAGTATCTAAAGCACGATCGAAAGCAGGTGGAATGTTTGCACAAGCTAAAGAAAACGAAAACATTCAATTTAAAGTTCATACAGTCGAAAATAGACTTGATCAAGCTCTTAATGCATATAACAAACAACTTCAGAAATTAGAAGCATCACGAACACAGATTGACGAATTATTGCAAGAAAGACGCAATTTCGATGAAGTTTACGGCATATTAGATAAGGAGCAAACACGCAATGCTGACAACATTGCTTCTTTGATTGACCAATCTAATAAATCTTACACAATACGTGATCAAAAGAAAATCGACTTAGTTATTCTTCAAAAGGAAGAAAAACAAGACCAGGCAGAAGATGAAGCCGAATTAAATCGCTTAAATCAAATGATTGAAGGTCAAAGTCTTCTTGCAATGCATCCACATACCGAACAACAACCAATTCCTTCACTTTCAAGCCAAAGCACTAATCAAACAGACCAACAAGAAGAATTACAGAAAGAAATAGATACAAGATCTGCATTAGTCAACCAAATCATTACAGAAAACAAATGCCAAAAGTTAGATGAATTATTTAATAAGTTATCTGATTTAGAAACTGAAAATTATTCATTGTTTAACTTTGTTGTTCAGCGTGGTGCTGAAAAATCCAGCATTATTGACGAAATCGATGCTTTAACCCAAAGATCCGGAGAACTTGACGCGAATGTCGAATTAACAGATGAACAACAAAATGCAAAGCTCAAAGTATTGGCAGAGAACATGGAAAAAACGGAAAAACAAATTGCAGAACTCAGTGATGTTAAAGATTCAAACGATAAAAGCATCAAAAGTGTTTATGATGGCCTTGAAGATCTTTATAAAGAGCTTGACTTGCCATGGGATAACTCTCCTGATGAAAAGAAGCATGTAACACCTCTTAATGCTATGTTTTGCTTAACACAGATAGAAAATAAGCTTGCAGAATTCATGGATGAGGTTCTTTCTAAGACTGCATCTATATCTGTCGACTCACGAGAGTTTTCATCTGGTGGAGACAAGAGAATTACTTCTCAAAGAAGTATTCTTATTCCAAACGCATCTAAGGTATTTGACGTTGGTGCAGATGCAAGAAATGGCTCTGAAAAGGATCTTCTCTCTGGTGTCTCTAAGCCACTGTCTGTTGAAGAAATGAGAGCCAAGGTTGGATTGAAATTGAATTAAATTTTTTTATTTGTGTTTTATTTTGTTAGAATAAGGAAATAAAATTTAAATAAATATATTTCTTGAAATTGTGTTACAAACATTGCGAAAAATCCAACTTATCTTATAATTCATGATCTTCAATCTTTTTCATATGATGACTGTGAAGCTTTCGTAAACCTTCTTTTAACAATTGTTAGTAAATTACTGATAAATAAAAAATATAAAATTCAATAACGAATTGTTACAAATCCAAGTATCTATAGTACAATGATTGAATTGTGCTAGTAACATACAATAATAAAAAGTAGGATATATAATTCATATAGTTGAAAGTAAGTTATATGATATGATAGCTAATATAGATTCTTTGATCAAAAATAACATAGAACAGTTTTGTTTGGTTGAAGATTTAGTATGGGATCTCTCACAAGAAAATTTGGAAGAAAATGAACAAAAGTTAATCCAAATTCTCAAAGAAACATCAATGCAGAAGTACGTTATTCACACAATTTCGGCTGCAACGAAATACCGACCTACAATCAATAATATTTTACTCAAATTAACAGAAATTTTACAAAATGAATTTCCTATCTTTACAGAATTGCTTGACAGTTGGAAACAATCTGTCCCAAGCGAAATAGAAGAGCATTTAATGTCAGATGACGTTGAATATTTTAAAAATGATACAAAATCCGAAAATAAAGAAAATAATTTCGAATTATCAGCATTATACGGAGCAGTTAATGTATTTAATTACTTCCTCTCAGAAGAAATGGCAATTAATTCTAAAACAGCAAAGAACGCATCAATTAGCGGTAAAATGGATATTCTTAAAGAAATACTTAGCAAGAAGAAAAATTATACAGGAACTATTGTCCAATATTCTTTGATTTCGCATCAAAATGAAAATCTTGATTTATTGGCTACAAAAGATTCTCCAAAACTCAAAATGTCCATAAATGACCTTTTTACTAGATCAAATATTCACGCAATATCCAAGTTAGTCTCATTAAATTCAATTCTTACAAAAGATAACTTCAAATTAGTGCAATTTGCAATTCAAATGGAATCTCCACAACTCCTAGACTTCTTTTGTGTTAAACTTGAGGTTAAATTATCATCTGATACATCAAATTTCGAAAATATTTATAAATTAATTTTCCAAGTCAAAAACAACCGACCAGAATTAATATCTAAGCTTCTTTTGAATGGTCTTTCTCCAAGAGCTATGCTTAATATTGAAGATATCTATCATGATCCACTATCTCTTGCAATAACAAATAAGGATGAACAAACTGCGATGATTTTGCTTGAACATGGAGCTAATCCAAGTTTTTACCTTATTACAAAAGGAAAAACATATCCAATGCTATGTTTAGCTATAAAACATAAATTATTTAATTTGGCAGAGAGATTAATACCAATTACTGATGTTAATGAGCCAACATATGTTTTAAATCAAAATAATCATAAGATCTACAAGAAAAATCCACTAATTTACGCAATCAAATACCAAAATCTCAATTTATGTGGAAAACTATTGGAAAATGGGGCTGATCCGAACTATGATCTATTGGAATATTCTCCATTTGCTTATTGTGGCAAAACCTCGAATATTGAGTATTTTTCATTTCTATTCTCGCATGCCCAGGTTGATGCTACCAAGAAACATGATTTCGTGATACTACAGAATACCCCTCTTTCTTGCTGTATCAAAAATCATAACGTTGAAATGACAAAATTAATACTTGATATTGGATTCAACCCATGGTCTCCTTTTGTAGATACAACCGAAATGAGGATTGTAAATCACCTTGATTACGCCAAGAAATTTGGGAATCAAGAAATAGTCCAAATTATTGAAGAAAGGATGAAGAAATATCAATCAGTTTGTGAAAAGTTCAAAGCGATCGAGAGTGTCCAGCTTGATCAAAAAGGTTTTACAAAACCATTCATTTCGAAGGAAGATTTAAACAAATTACACAGAGGCTTTGTTTATACAGCTAAGATAAAGATGATGGGATCAGAAGAATTGATTCAAGCATTCAATTTCCTTCATGGAATAGGAGTAATTTCAGATATCATTAAATTATGATAATTATTCACTGTGACAATATTTGTTTGTGATTTCTAATAGTTTTTATAAGATCTAAATGTTATTTTTTAAAAAAAGCTCTTTCTTTTTTGTTTTTTGGCTTGTCACTTTTTAATAATATGAAAAATTCAACTTTGCTTTTTAATGCAATATCATCGATACAACCGACTAATGATGTGACTCATTATAAAACAAAGCGAAAACCTAAACATATTATCATTAAAAAAACTGTAGATGATGATGTTAAAAAAATTGATTATTTGGAAGTAGATACAGTTAATCTTTCAGTCATAAAAAAGGAGAAAATCGATGATATTTTGCATAGAATGAGTGTTGGTGCTCTTAAAGGCCCTCTAAACGATTTAAGAAACCTTGGAATTAAACAACAATTTCATATTCGTCAAGCATTAGAAAAAATGATCAGCGTTACAATGAAAGAAAGCTATGCAGATAATACAAACTACGAATTACAAAATATTGATGAAGCACGAATCGAATTAATGGCAAAGTTTGTTGATAGCGAAGAAAAATCAAATCAATTGTTAGATCTATTCAAAAACAGATACAAATTTTTAGATATTTCGTTTGATTTTTCAAAAGAACCGAAAACAGAAGTGATTTCAGAGATAATCAAACTGGACGCTGCTGATCTTAAAAACGAAGAAATATACAAGAGAATAATGTTCCATTTGTCCATGATTTTCACTTGTGTCAAGAAATGTGAAGTAAAAACAGCTGAATTTAACCAAATATCAGACAACATGGTCAATAAATGTATTTCACTTACTGAGCAGAATAAGTTTTCTCTTGCAGTTTTATACGCTTACGCTTTGATTTTTAGAGATAAAGATAGTAAATTAACTGAAATTTGCAACAAGCTTCCAAAGAACGATAGGTTTGCTATTTCCATTAAATTGAGAAGTTTCATGGAAAAAAGACAAAAAATCGAAACAAAGAAAGAATAGAATTTTGTTTTTTATTATTGTTATTGTTAAATAAATATACTATTGTTTTTATTAGCATATACTAGAATTTTTACTCCAGCCTTTCTTTTTAAAGAGATGAAATTCAAAATATTCGGAATTTCATGGAATTATTGAATAAGAGTACTGAAATGAGTAGTTCTTATATTAGAGTTGTGTAATTTTTCTGACTCTATCCTCAAAAATCTGATGAGATTTGGATGATATTTTTATTACTTAATTTGTTAGTATTTCTATTAATACTGAATTCCACATAAAATGTTTGTATGATAAATAGCAGCCCAGCTTAATTCAAAGAATGGATGAAAGATATCTGATTATTTGTTTCATGATAAGATGAATAGATTAATAATCGGAAGAATTATTAAAGTTTGTGGTTTAAAAATATTCATAAAAAGTTTTGATTAAAAGTTAAAAATTGAAAAATTATATCAAATTATATTTATGCCAGAGCGTCGAGTAATTTAGAACTTCATGAGGTGGATACGATCTCCCTTCTTGATTGTGAATGGAGCCTTAAGATACTCAACCATTTCTGGGACCTTCTGGGCGGCAGCCTCAACCTGAGCCTCAGTAGCATCCTTCTGGACTTCGATTTGTGTTGATGTAGCGATAAGGTAGTCTTGTGAGATTTCATTGACTGGAACAACTGGGCCAGCAACCTTAACGATGCCAGCGCCCTGATCAGCAACAACAACAGCGCGCTTGCCTTGGTTTTCACCGCCGACAATGATGACGACTGTGCCAACCTTAAGGGATGGGCGTGTTTCGACTGGCTTAGCGTTGCATGCTGGTTTCTGGATTGGATCAACTTCAGCAGCAACAGCTGGACGTGTAAATGAAACGCGTGGAATGCCTCTCCATGATGGTTTCTTGACGTTCTTCTTCTCGATTGGGGAAATGAAAAGGAGCTCAGACATCAGTCTTACAGAAAGGCCATCCCATTCAAAAAATTGAGAGAAAACCGCCGTTATAAAAATGGATTTAGCTCAAAGTACTGTAATATGAATTAGCATCTGTTTATATATATTTAATGTAAGGGTTTCGTTTTGCGAAAAAAACGTACAATACGCAATTTCGCTAAAAAAACATTTAGCTAGCAATTTCGACCTTTGACTCCACTCAAGACGTCACTTTTTTAATTTTGCGGTATCATATTTTTGGAAAATCTTTATGAATATTATATAAAAAGTCTCTTTAATATCTATATTTCATATTTTTATCGATTTTTAAAGTTTTTGCGAAAAGTATTCAATTATTTTTGCTATTTGGTCGGGTAAATGTCAGATTTGCGACATTTTCTGATATGATATTCAGATTCTACGTTGATAATAATGCTTATAGAACCCTCTTGCTATTGTGTCAAAATTGCGAAACCGATAGCAAAAATATCTCGCAATATCAAAATTGAGATATTGAGTGAATTATGCATTATAGAGATTAAAAATCTGATTTGTGAAAACATCTCATCAGTTTCTAGCTAATTCAAAAATCTTTACTATCTTATTCGATTAAAATGAAAAGGGAATAGTTTCATTATGCTTTAAATGACAGCCTTATAATATAATCATAGTTTTCGCTCAATATGCAGCATTTTTTTTTCGAAATCTATGGTCAATGTCCTAAATACTGATTGCTTTGCATTCATATCTCTTACATTTTCTATACCCACATCACTATTCATTGCTATTCCTATCTTTTTCATTTTTGTTTGTTTCTCATAATTTCTCAAAAAACACGATAACTTGATATTTGTAAATATCATACTTTATAACGTAAATAAGAACTTGACCTATTAAGAAAAGCAGTAATGAAAAGAAAATCTGAAATTCATAAAAATTACAAGTTTCTGATGACAATTAGCTTAATTAAACCAGGTACAAGATTATATAATTGTATTTTCTATCCAATTATCCATATAATATCTTATCCGAGTAGGTGACAAAAGTGCATACTCTTAAATTAACCTTAAATGTTGATTTTTCGATATTTTCGGTATTAACCTTATTGTAAATTTTTCCGGTGATAAATTTATCACACTGAGGTTATTTTTCCGGTGAGATTTTTAACCTTGATTTAATGAAATTAATATATATAAATTTTATTATTTTTAATTTCGAATGAGTATAATAAAATATTTTTGAACCTAATGTCCTTATTCCATCTTTGAAGGCAATATTAAATTTGGCACAAAGAAGTTTAAAGGAAGAGTAAGCAAGATTAGATAATTTGGACTTTTTTTAAAATTAATGAATAAACAGTATATTTTTGAAGTGTAAGCTTATTTACCTGAAGCTATATTACTTAATATAACATTCAAAGTATTATTGCTATTTATTGGAGAACAAATTTATGTAATTTTCACATGAAAATTGATAAATTTGTATTTCCTTATGATAATCAATTTTTGTATTTGTAGAGAGTCTCCCTGCATGATATCAAGACTTGGCTATAAGTCTCTATTCATTATGAGTATGACCCCATTTTTTTACAAAAAGTGCCGAATTGCAACTTTGTCCCAATCTCATGACAATTAGCTTAATTAAACCAGGTACAAGATTATATAATTGTATTTTCTATCCAATTATCCATATAATATCTTATCCAGAAAAAATAACTTGATCAATACCAAATGATTTTTTTAACTAGTAAATAAAGTATTTTCTTTACACACACATTGTATATCATAGTTTTTTTTTTGGTTTCGCAAAACATCCAAAAACAAATATGCTATAAAAGTGACAATTTTAGCAAAACGAAACCCTTATTTAATGTTGAAAACTTGATTTTTGATTCCTAAGTTCTTGAAATTTCAGCATCAATATCATGTTCTATGCATTTATCTCATGGTAATAGCCATATGTTTAAGCACTTATAAGTTCTAATGTCTTATTGACCTCATAATCACATGAATGGACATCATTTAAAAATTTTTCTTAAATTTTTGGCATGCGAATCATTCTTTGATTCGAGGGCTGCCCGGCCAAAGAGTGTGAGGAAAAAAGGAAAAAAAATCGATGGTTTTCATTTGTATCACTAGACTTTAAAAGTATATTTATGCATTTCCTAATTTTCATAAAAAGCCTACCGTTTACCGTGAGTACGTCCACGCTGTCCCCTACGTTTTTTTTTTTGTCGTCAAATAATTTGCATTTTTAAAATACCTTCGTTTGAGAAGAAAATTGAGTATACTTTCTTACAAATGTATACTTTCTGACAAACAAAGTCGCAGAAAGTACCAAAACGGCGGTTTTTAATTTCATCACTTAGAATTATGTTATTAGAAAAAGAATTATTAGATATTTGTAGTACCGTGTTCAACTAAGAATTTGATAATATTTGTTGCTTTAATTTTGATGGCTATACTAAGAGGGCAATAATTAATATTGAGAGAATTTCATTAAACAATGATAAATATGAAGAGAAAGAGAATGTTATAAATCGATGTTAAATATGAATAGAAAGAGAATTTTATAAAACAATGGTAAATATGAAAAGAAAGAGAATCCAATAAAACAATGATAAATATGAAGAGAAAGAGAATTATATCAATCAATGATAAATATGTATTGAAAGAGGATCCTATCAAGCAATGATAAATATGAAGAGAAAGAGAATTACATCAATCAATGATAAATATGTATTGAAAGAGAATCCAATAAAACAATGATAAGTATGAATAGAAAGAGGATTGTGTCAAACAATGATAAATATGAAGAGAAAGAGAATGTAATAAAACAATGATTAGTATGAAAAGAAAGAGAATTTTATAAAATAATGATAAATATGAAGAGGAATAGAATTATATCAAACAATGATAAATATGAAGAGAAAGATAATTTTATAAAATAATGATAAAGATGAAAAGAAAGAATATTTTATAAAACAATGATAAAGATGAAAAGAAAGAGAATTTCATTAAACAATGAAAAATATGAAAAGAAAGAGAATTTTATAAAACAATGATAAATATGAAGAGAAAGAGAATGTTATAAAACAATGTTAAATATGAAAAGATAGAAAATGTAATAAAATAATGATAAAAATGAAGAGATAGAGAATAAGTTTCATGTTAACATCAGCACCATGTTCAATTAAGAATTGGACAATTTCTGTTGAATTTTCTTTGATGGCAATACTAAGAGGGCATTCATTAATATTGAGAGAATTTCATTAAACAATGATAAATTTGAAGAGAAAGAGAATGTTATAAAACAATGATAAGTATGAAGATAAAAAGAATCCAATAAAACAATGATCAATAGAAATAGAAAGAGAATTTCATAAAATAATGATCAATGTGAAAAGAAACAGAATGCAAAAAAACAATGATAAGCATGAAAAGAAAGAGAATTATATCAAACAATGATAAGTATGAAAAGAAAGAGAATTATATCAAACAATGATAAATATGTAAAGAAAGAAAATTTTATAAAATAATGATAAAGATGAAAAGAAAGAGAATTTCATTAAACAATGAAAAATATGAATAGAATGAGAAATTTATAAAACAATGATAAATATGAAAAGAAACAGAATGTAATAAAACAATGATAAGCATGAAAAGAAAGAGAATTATATCAAACAATGATAAGTATGAAAAGAAAGAGAATTATATCAAACAATGATAAATATGTAAAGAAAGAAAATTTTATAAAATAATGATAAAGATGAAAAGAAAGAGAATTTCATTAAACAATGAAAAATATGAATAGAATGAGAAATTTATAAAACAATGATAAATATGAAAAGAAACAGAATGTAATAAAACAATGATAAATATGAAAAGAAAGAGCATTTCATAAAACAATGATAAACTGTTGCATGCTAAGTTCGGTCAACGATAGAAATTGAGTGGAAATTAATCGTCGAGGAAGTACGATTATGTAAAGTAAAAAATGTTGTGGGATTTTTAATATTATATATTATTTTATAATAAAATTTTTTTGAGTCATTTTAAGAAGCACATATAATTTTTTGAATTTAAAAATTAAAGTAGTGTCAAACGAATTTATCACTTAATTTAATACTCAGATTTCTTAAAATTAATGAAAAAAAAGTTTTCTGAGAACTTTTGAGAATGGTTTTCAAATTCCATTATTGAAAATATATAGGTATTGTATGAAATTCATACTCTATATTTATTAAAATTCTAAATTTTTAATAAAATAACTTTTCAGAGGAATATGATTTTGAATGGTTGATTAATAAGTATAAAAATGTCTACGATTTTAAGGAGGGAATTGTTCCTTATGAGGTATACATCATAACTCTATACCTCATAAGGAACAATTCCCTCTTGATATCCTGGATATTTTTGAATATATTTTTTTAATTAAAGTTCTCAAAAGTATTATCAAAAGTGATTTTTAAAAAATATCTCCAATTAATTAACTAATTAAAAGTATTATATTTTTAAAATTAAATAGTTTTTCAATTTTTTTGAAGGAATTGAGATACTTCCCACGACAATAAAATCGAGAGGTTTACATTATGACTGATCTTAGCATGCAACAAAACATTATAAAAAACAGAATTTTATATTAAAATGATAAAAATGAATAGAAAGAAAATGTTATAAAACAATGATTAATATGAAAAGAAAGAAAATGTCATAAAACAATGACAAATATGAAGAGACAGAGAATAAGTTTCATGTTAACATCAGCACCATGTTCAATTAAGAATTGGACAATTTCTGTTGAATTTTCTTTGATGGAGTAGGTGACAAAAGTGCATACTCTTAAATTAACCTTAAATGTTGATTTTTCGATATTTTCGGTATTAACCTTATTGTAAATTTTTCCGGTGATAAATTTATCACACTGAGGTTATTTTTCCGGTGAGATTTTTAACCTTGATTTAATGAAATTAATATATATAAATTTTATTATTTTTAATTTCGAATGAGTATAATAAAATATTTTTGAACCTAATGTCCTTATTCCATCTTTGAAGGCAATATTAAATTTGGCACAAAGAAGTTTAAAGGAAGAGTAAGCAAGATTAGATAATTTGGACTTTTTTTAAAATTAATGAATAAACAGTATATTTTTGAAGTGTAAGCTTATTTACCTGAAGCTATATTACTTAATATAACATTCAAAGTATTATTGCTATTTATTGGAGAACAAATTTATGTAATTTTCACATGAAAATTGATAAATTTGTATTTCCTTATGATAATCAATTTTTGTATTTGTAGAGAGTCTCCCTGCATGATATCAAGACTTGGCTATTAGTCTTTATCCATTTTTGAAAATTGTATTGTAAATTGTAAGAATTTCTGAATACTACTACTATAAAATATAATTGCTTATCTATGTATATTCTCCCTGCATGATATCAAGACTTGGCTATTAGTCTTTATCCATTTTTGAAAATTGTATTGTAAATTGTAAGAATTTCTGAATACTACTACTATAAAATATAATTGCTTATCTATGTATATTCTCCCTGCATGATATCAAGACTTGGCTATTAGTCTTTATCCATTTTTGAAAATTGTATTGTAAATTGTAAGAATTTCTGAATACTACTACTATAAAATATAATTGCTTATCTATGTATATTCTCCCTGCATGATATCAAGACTTGGCTATAAGTCTCTATTCATTATGAGTATGACCCCATTTTTTTTACAAAAAGTGCCGAATTGCAACTTTGTCCCAATCTCATTTTATAAAACAATGATAAATATGAAGAGAAAGAGAATGTTATAAAACAATGTTAAATATGAAAAGATAGAAAATGTAATAAAATAATGATAAAAATGAAGAGATAGAGAATAAGTTTCATGTTAACATCAGCACCATGTTCAATTAAGAATTGGACAATTTCTGTTGAATTTTCTTTGATGGCAATACTAAGAGGGCATTCATTAATATTGAGAGAATTTCATTGAACAATGATAAATTTGAAGAGAAAGAGAATGTTATAAAACAATGATAAGTATGAAGATAAAAAGAATATTAAAAAACATTGATAAGTATGAAAAGAAAGAGATTATAAATTTTGTTGATATTTCCTCCATTAGAAAGTAAATAAGAAGCAATATCATAATTTCCGAAATGCATGCTTTTTGCTATTGAATCAAAAGTTTGCCCAAAATTTGATTTAAGGTAGTCAGCAATTTCATAGTTTCGATAGTCCAATGCTATATTAATCTTTCCACCAAATGATTGACCATCTTCTATCATTTGCATAAAAATCTTTTCATTTCCACCTTGAAGAGCATATTTTTGGGAGTAATCAGTGTATTTAGCTCCTAAATTTTTCAAGTAATTAAAACATAATTCTGATCCGTATTTAATTGCACAATCGAGCGGCGTGAATTTCATATCAATTTCCTTATTGATATCAAGATTTGGGAATCTACTCTTAAGTTCATCAACTTTATCCCATGCAATATAGTATAAAGGAGATTCTGTTGAATATAAATTGAGAATTTTTTCTTCTTCAATTGTAGGTGCAGAGTTTTGATAACGTAACAATTCTGCTAACTTCTCATTATTCGGTTTGCGGATGTATGAAAATGCGTTTGATATCTTTTGGTAAAGTTCTGAAAATAATTTAATTTCTTTAACACGAATTTGTGAAAAAATGTCAATCAAATAAAGTGCCATTTGGATAGGTATTTTGAGAGTTGTAATTAATTCAATAATTTGTGATGATATTTGTAAAATATTATTGGAATTGACGCTCCAAATAATTTTCGATGCTTTATCTGGGTATTCAAATACTTTAATTGGCTTAAGGTCACTGTAATTACATTCATTTTCATTTGTTGGCTGCTCTGAACTGAACATGCTTTGTAAAAATTTTTGAATAAAAATTCAATTTCTCACAGAAAAGATCCCACTCAAAAAAAGTGATCTTAGCTTTCTCTTTATGATTTTTAGAATTGATATCTGATGTAGATATTAGATCTGGAGTAGGGGACTATTTCCGAAAGTCTTAAATCGAAATTCACGCCCCTATTAATGTCACTTTTGCGAAATTAGTTCCTGTCTCATTAGAGCTATAGTTTCTTTGCACTTCAACTCTAAAGTCCGGTTATCACTTTCTCGCATTTTACGTATTTGCAATCCGGTATTGAATCACATTTTCAAGGGAAAAAGCAAAATTTTCAAGAAAAATTCTGAATGAAAATAAACTTTACAATTTTACATGGCAAAAAAATTTCAAATGAAAGTTATTCAAGTCCAACACAGCCAGAAGTTCCAAATATTTTTAGAGGAAAAGCGATTCATCGATACCGTTCTTCATTTTCTTGATACGAGAATTGAAGCACATTCTTTAATTTTAGCGCAGAATTGTACATGGTTTAAAGAAAGGTTTACTTGTTCTGAACCTATTGAAAAAGATTCCTCTTCTATTTATCATATTACTTTACCAATTAATCCAGAAAATTCAGTTCAACACTTAATCAAGACAATTTATTCTCAAAAAATCGTGGTTAGCATTAAGGATGCAATACCCCTATTAAAATCTGCTGAGTTCTACGGGTGTCAATATATTGTAGAAAAAACTTCCGAATTTATTGAAAAATCTCTTACTGAAGACAATGTTTTGTTTATTGTTCAAACGTTATCAAAGTATAATTTATACAAGTTGGCATCGAAAATTTGCAGTAGTTATGTAGCAAAATACATTGCCGAAATTGTCACAAATCAAATGGCAAGAAAATGTACTTCTATTGAAGAAGTGCTTGAATACGTTCTAGATACGCATGTTCTACAATCTGTTTTAAGCCAGGATGTTCTAAATGGCAAAATTCCTCTCATTTACAAGCAAGTTAACAAGCTTACTAAAACTTCTCCGCTTGGATATGAGAATGATGTATATGTTTCTTTAACAAACGAACAAAAAGTTCAAATTATTAACCAATTTGCCAAAAATAAACAATTTTCGGATGAAGAAAAAGAAGTTTTAACATCAATTGTCGATTGGACTCAAGAAGGTTCCGATTCCTTCTTAATTAATTACCATTGCGAATGGGTTTCGTTGAAAATCGCACGCCAAAAGCTCAGAAGTATCATTTTTAAACGAAAAAATGCTTTAGCAGAATTAGGCAAGCTTTCTTCGCAAGAAAAGAAGAATTTCCAGAATATTCCAATGTTATTTTACATTTCAAAGATGTATCAAGCCGAAAATATAGATTTGGCTGAAGAAGTGAATATTTACGACCAAGCTACAACGCTCTGCCACTTAACTAATCGTTTAACACCAAAAGATTTCTCCATCATCAATCTCTCAACGACAGGACTTGTTTTATCAAGTGTAGATTGTCTCTTTGATGACGATAATTCATATCTGAGGATATTAAACGAAGAACAAGAATGTTCCGTTGAAATCAAGACAAGATTCTACGTTGAACCTCATAAAATAGATATCTTCTGTGACCCCAAGAGAGATCATTCATTTTATACAAAATTGGTCGGTACAGCTTACAAATATCTTCCCGAAATCGAGCTCAGTACATATTGTGATGATGAATTGGTATCGAAACAGATAGCTAAGTTCAGTTCTAGTGTTCTCAAAGATTTCGAAATCGAAGCAAAGTCAAAAGGCATAAATCGAATTGTTTTAAAGGCATTGGACAGCAAATTGCCACAGGCTCTTAGAATTAGGTATATTAACTTAAAAGGTGTATTTGTTTTGTAAATATAATAAACAAACTCTTTCCAATTATTTTATTTTCCTTTGAGGAATGAAAAAGACTCTTTAATTAGAAACACAATAATATAACTAGCGAGGAAGATCCGGTATATCTATTAGATGTCCACTTTTACTGAATAACTTTAGTAACTTTCAAGATTTGGATTTTATGGCCGGACAAACAAATAAAAATTTTATAATAAAATATGACGGGAAAAGGAATGATACTAAATATCATGAAATCAAATTGCAGGAAAATTTATCTACGGATTTACGAACTTGAAATTTATGAAAGAATTGTTGATTAAATTAAGAATTTTGCTGTAGCAACTAATAATGTATATAAAATAGATACAATTCTAAATTTGAATGCTGGTCTCAATTGATAAAATTTTGTAAAGTGCGAAACTAGATATAGTAAATTATTAAAATCGATAATATCAGTAAAAATTTGTATGCTCAAAATTTAAAAATTGATAGGTTTATGCGCTCACTTTCCATTTTATGCACTCAATATAGCGAAATTATTACAGTTGCACACCTCCAAAACATGTATAAAACTATCAAATTCAATTCCTCAAGAAATAATTTTATCGATTTCTGAGTCATTGAAAAATCCGACTCTTCCTGTGTTACTATTGATTTCGGAAGAGTAAAAAATAAAACTTAGTAAGGCCGCTGATTGAATTGATTTTGCGGTTTGTCAAATAGCATTCAATGTTCGATATTATTTACCAGGCTTTTGATCAACTACTGAGTTATCTCACTCAGGAGCAAAAAGATTCCTTTAATTACGATTCCATCCGAAATTACTTAACATCAATCAATGCCGAAATGGAAGCACTCAAAGATCAAAATCAACAATTGCAAGAGCAGCTAAACCAATCTGCACAAAATGAGCAAATTTCGGATTCATTTATGATGAACACAGAATTGTCCATTACCGAACTTGATGAGTCTGTCCTAAATAATGAAAGTTTCACAATGGATCAACTCGAAAAAGAAACAAGAATCTCATTATATGACCAGAAGCTAGAAATATCAAATAGTTCTGAGCTTCTTCTTGGACAAGATAAGGACATTCCGACAATTGATATTAATCCTTTAGTTTCTAACTTAGAAAGTCTCATCAGCGAAACAAAAGCTAAAGAGCGTAAGATAGACGACCTTGCGCAAAAGAATGATGCGTTGATTGATACATTTAAATCACTTTTCGGAGAGTTTGATGATGATATTTTGGATGACGCCGAAGTAGAGAACGCCCAATTGCGCGAAAAGATCAAAAACATCACTCAGGAGTTCGAAGAGTTCAAGCAAAATTCGGCGCTATCGACTCCTCAAAAGTTAAATAATCATGAAAACATTGAAACAGAAAATGTCAACCAGCTGAAGATTGAATTGACATTCCTGAAGGGTAAATGTCAGAAATACATCAAAGACTACAAGAGGATCAAGGCTGAAAACCAGAAAGCGAGAAAATTCCTTATAGCTCTAGGAAAGATTAATAATCCTGAAACAACCCTTATTGGACTTATTAATTCTGCCTTGCTGAAGCTACTTCATAAGACTAAAGCTCGCTTCGAAGCAATATTTGATAATTTGCTTGCTCTTTTCAGCCAAAAGATAGCTGCCATCGACGAGCAGATGATCCGTATGTCTCTGAAGTATCAAAAGATGGTTGTATCCGATGAACTCTTTTATTACGATAATAACTGTTTCAAAGACTCAACTCTTCTCATCAATGCTGTAAACTGTTTCCGTGCAGTATTCCCTGAAACTTTCCGCCTTACTCCTTACTCAAGTACCGATGCTGTTGCTAGTAAATTAGATGATTTGAAATCATCAATTGAAAACGTGTTCCATGACAATAACATTCCTGTTCCAAGATCACAGAGCTTAGTCACCAGGATCTCTGCCCTTAACAGATCCCTAAAATCAACCTTTATGAAGGAAAACTTGATCGCAAATTAACAAAATAAATCGTTATTTTTTTGTTTTTTATCGTAAATCATTCAAATATTTTAATAGTTTACAATTCAACTGTCAATTTCAATCGAAAAAAAATTATGAAGGGGATTGTAAACAATTCAAAATCAATGCAGCCAAATCCAGCTGCTGGCACAATTCCTGGCCAAGGATATCAGCCGGCTCCGGATGCACAGCCACAAACTGGAAGACGTACTAAAGGATATTTTTATGCTCAAAATACAGTTACACCTACAAATAATTCAAATATGGTTCCAACTGGTCAACCAATGGGAAATATGCCAAGTGGAAAGCGTGAATATGTTATCCCATGGCTAAATGAGAAGATGCTTAATCCAACACCTCCAAGTACTTCATATTTCAGATTTTCGAGCCAAGCTTTTCCGAGAACCAAAGCACTCTTTGATACTCTTAAGGTTCCAATTGGTGCTGTTATCAGACCAGCTGATGTTTCTAATCAACCTGTTTACGACAAACGCGGTGCCACAAGAATTTGTTGCTTGAAGTGTGGTTGCATGCTCTGCCCACAAGTCAAATTTAACAACGAACATAGTAAATGGATATGCCCTGCTTGCAAGACTCTTAATCCAATTGAAGGAACAATTTTCGAAGCTCCAGAACTTACTCAACAAGTTTACGATGTTATCGTTCCTCCGTACACCAACAGCATGAGAAATAGCCAACCCGTGTTCACTTTCATCCTTGATCTTTCTTTTCAATCAATTTCTTGCGGAATTACCGAGCAATTCATCTACAGTCTTCAGTCAGCACTTTCTTCAATGCCACAGAACGCTCGCGTCAACCTTATGACCATTTCCGACAAACTTACGTACTTCGATTTT
Organism: Trichomonas vaginalis G3; assembly: GCF_026262505.1. Classification (NCBI taxonomy): domain Eukaryota; phylum Parabasalia; order Trichomonadida; family Trichomonadidae; genus Trichomonas; species Trichomonas vaginalis. The sequence continues at coordinate 15,714,422 of NC_067203.1, read as the reverse complement.
CACAATCACGAAGAACTCATTTTCCCTGATTTGAAAGAGCCGATCAAATCTCCACCTGTACAGCATACTATCGGCGAGGTCAGATCAGACTTCGAAGCAGCTTTACAACTCATTCTCGAAAGAATCCACAATACACAGCCTCCACAAGGCCATTGCCTTGGCAACGCGTTCGATTTCGCAGCATCATTCATGATGTTTACTGGCGGCATTATAATTGCCGTTTATTCTGGAATTCCGAAATACGGACCTTATATCTTAGAAGATCGATCGTTAAACTACACCGAAGAGTCCAAAGTACTCAGATTACCCGAAAACGATACCGCCAAGTTCTGGCGAGACATTGCTTTCTGTTTCAACCGAAATGGAATTTCATTACACGTTTTCACAGCCGGACCACATTACGCGGACCTTGCAACAGATGCGGTTGCAACAGGTCTCACCAGTGGCTCATGTTTCCATTACCATAACTTTACAACCGAATCTTGTCTCCAATTACACAACGATTTATTCAGATTACTTACGAAAGACTACCTCTGGGATGCGCAAGTGTCCATCAAGATCCCTCCTGCAGCGAAAGTATCCAGATTCCACGGAAACTGTGTCCAAAGAAAAACAATTACGCAAGGAGCCACTTTTTGTGCGATGCAGCCCGATGACAGTGTTGTTGTTGAGTTTGATTACGATGATACCGCTCTTATTGATGAATTCTTTGTACAGATACAGCTTTCATTCACAGGTACAGATGAAATCAGTCGCATCAGAGTATTTTCTTTCTCTCTTCCTACAGCAACAGACAACACCCAAATCAGACAGACTCTTGATGAATCTGTATTGATGGGAATGTTGATAAGAAGGGCTACAACACAAGTTCTCTCCAAATCAACAAATGATTGTCAGTTATCTGCAAGAAAAGTTATGCAAGACTTGAGAGGAACAAATGCAAGTGTTGTATCTCTTCCTTATTTGATGCATTCTTTGCTTTGCAATGAATTACTAATGTCTAAACATCCAGGAGGAATAGATGGAAGATTATCTAATGTCATCAAAATTAGATCTATTGATATTATTTCTCTTTTGTTGTATTTGTATCCTAGATTTATTGCTGTTAATCCTGATGCAACAACTGTTATTTTGTCATTGTCAAAGAGTTCTTTACAACAGTGTTTCATTGTTGTTCTCCATTGCGTTGACAAAATTTATATTTGGTTGTCAAATTACGTTTCTGAAGAATATTTATCGAATGCATTGGGAATACAGAGTTACCAGGAATTGCCTCAGTCTGTGAATGATCTTCCTCAGAATGGTACTGATTTGAACAACAAACTACATGAACTAATCAACGAATCAAGGAATTTGAGTGGTTGTTACTTACCTATTCAAATTGTTTCTCAAATAAGACAAGAAGACAGGATTCTTGATCCAATTTTCGTTGATGACATCAAGGGTTATGGAATGGATTACAGTGAGTACATATATTCATTCTAAAGATAATATAAATTTATATATAAAATAAAATGTTAATATATAACTGTCATATAAAAAAACAATTCAAAAATTATTTTTAAATTTTAACCATTATTGAATTTATTATACTAAAATACAAGTAAGATAGCGATTGCAATATAATCCAAATCATTCTTAAGCTTCTTTGATTGAGATTAGTTGCTTTTTTTTTGATATAGGTCATACAAACAATTGTATGAGGTTCTCTCAAAAAGTTGATTATAGAACTTAAATCTTACACTCTCTAAATCATTAAAATAACAAAGAATCGTAAAAGGAGTATAGGGTTGCAAATTTGGAAGCACAACATAAATTTGGAAGATAAAAAATTCATTTTTGGAAGATTTTCTGGAAGTTAAAAGATTATATGAATATTCATTTGATTTTAAGATTTATATGATATGTAATGCTTGTTCAGAGTAGGGGTAATTTTAGCTAAAAGTGACACACCCGTGAAGGGTGTGATTACCGATCGGTAATTTCGACAGTTTAGAATTTAAAATTTTTTATGGAACTGTTGCGAGTTTCATAAAGAATTTAAGGAATATAAGCAAAGATTTGAATCAAAATCTTAGACCTAAGCCGCTCGATTCGCTCGCGGCTTCCGCGAATTACAGATCAGCAAAGATTTGAATCAAAATCTTCGAACTAAGCCGATCGCTTCGCTCGCGGCTTTCTTTATTATTTTAAATTTGCATATTTCCATCAAAAGTTCATAAGGTAAAAAATTTCGTTTATTTTTACTAAGAAAAAAAAGGTTTTTGATAATAAATTTATTTTATTTCGAAAAAGTAGCAATAATCGTAAAAGGGTATTGATAGGCTTGCTAAAGTAACTAATTTTAGCTGTCAAATACTTTTGTATTTTGAAGTAAATTAGTATAAATTTGTTTTTACTTTTATTTCGAAAAAGTAACAATAATCGTAAAAGGGTATTGATAGGCTTGCTAAAGTAACTAATTTTAGCTGTCAAATACTTTTGTATTTTGAAGTAAATTAGTATAAATTTGTTTTTACTTTTATTTCGAAAAAGTAGCAATAATCGTAAAAGGGTATTGATAGGCTTGCTAAAGTAACTAATTTTAGCTGTCAAATACTTTTGTATTTTGAAGTAAATTAGTATAAATTTGTTTTTACTTTTATTTCGAAAAAGTAACAATAATCGTAAAAGGGTATTGATAGGCTTGCTAAAGTAACTAATTTTAGCTGTCAAATACTTTTGTATTTTGAAGTAAATTAGTATAAATTTGTTTTTACTTTTATTTCGAAAAAGTAACAATAATCGTAAAAGGGTATTGATAGGCTTGCTAAAGTAACTAATTTTAGCTGTCAAATACTTTTGTATTTTGAAGTAAATTAGTATAAATTTGTTTTTACTTTTATTTCGAAAAAGTAGCAATAATCGTAAAAGGGTATTGATAGGCTTGCTAAAGTAACTAATTTTAGCTGTCAAATACTTTTGTATTTTGAAGTAAATTAGTATAAATTTGATATTATTTTAACTCCCTTTGAAAACCTCAATTTTCCATACAGAGGGAACGGGAATAGCATCCAATATTCCCTGAGAATGGTTGCGCATTCTCAGTTCCCTCTATATTTCGAACGAAGATCTCATCGGTCTTTTTTTTAATACTAAACGTTTTTTTCCCTGTCACTTTTAGCTAAAATTTGGGTTTGCCAGAAAAAATGTAAACAATTCAAATTAACTTCCAAAAACTTTTTCCTTTATTCAATTTTTTGATACCAAATATGTTCAATATACTATTTTATGCATTTTTATTAAAAATTATTTTACAGCCTCAAAAAACTTCTTCTTGAATTCAATTTTTTATAATGAAATGTTGTAGAATATCATTTCTAGATGCACTTTACAACATATTTTAATAACTTCCAAAAAGTGAACGTTACTTCCAGCCCTTGAATTTTCTCCCATTCTCTCTCAAATTTAAGAAGCCAAGAATTTTGGAAACTTCCGAAGGAAATTTCCAGACAACGATTAGGTCATTAGCATTGCTAATTCTTAAAGATACTCAAATCATGGTTTAAATGGCTCGGTGTATATTATCGAAGGTATTGGCTGTTATGAAAGACGCCGAAAAAATTCCAAAAAAGTTCTGGATTTCAAAATGTAAAGTAAAAAAATAATTTTTTATAATCGTCTTATAGAAGTTGGGTTTTTTTAAAATTGGAAACTTCTCACTTTTTTTCCAAATTTGCAACCCTAAAGGAGTATACAAATATAAATGATATCATATGATTTTTATGTTTTACTTCCCTATTTATGATAATGATATTTTATTCAGGTCTTCAAATTAATAATTCATATATAATTTGAAGCTACTGTTCTATTTGTTGCTCGCACATTTGATGGTTTTCTCTCACTCTCAATGAAAATACTCTCATTATTTGAAATGATAACAAAAATAAGTTAGATTCAAAAACTTATGTTAAAATAAAACTACCATATACAAATCTGCTTGAGTTGTATTCAAACGTAAGAAAAAAAGAAGAAGAATATACGTATATAGAATTTATAATTTTAAAGAAAGATCGAAATTGATCTTACTTTGTCCAGTATCTTCTGATAGTGCTTACTGGATATGGGTACTTATAGAAATCTTGGTATTTGACAACATATCCGTTTGTTGAAGCATGAATGAATTGTCCGTTTCCGACGTACATTCCGACATGAGTAACTAACATTGGATTATCAGAATCTGTGCGGAAAGTAATAATATCGCCTGGAAGAATGTCTTGGGCATCTTCAATTAATTGTCCATGTAAATCCTGAACGTCAGCTGTTCTGTGCATGAAGATGTCAAGCCTGTTGTAAGCCCATTGCATTAATCCTGAGCAATCATATGTATCTGGGCCACTCATACCCAAGATGTATTTGCAGCCTAACTTGGTTTTAACAAGATTTGCAGCTCTCTCTCCGTCATTTGCACCATCTATTTGTTTCCACTTGTATTGAAGTGCATCTTCAAGAATGTAGCCAATATAGCCACGATAATTTATTCTGTAAAAGCCATCACAGTTAAAATCAAGAATCGTAACTTGGGAATTTGCTGGAACATAGCGAACAATTGTTCCGGTGCGAGAAGGCTCTGAATAAATATTGGCTTCAGTGACAGATTGGGTTGGAATTGTGATTTCTTCAAGGGAATCTTTGCTAATCCAGCAGTCTTCTGTACCAATTCTTACATGAGCAAATCCGTTCTCGTATCCAAGAATGTGAACATAGTAATCGAAGTAAAGCCAGTAACAATTTCTAGCTAAATCAGGATTACTGGACTTGTATGCTTTGACGAGGTTAGTTCCTGGAGTTGTGAGTCTTCCAATTGTTTGTGTTTGATAAGAAGAAGAAGCAGATAACAGAATACTTAACATAACCTTGGATAAAAAATGTCAAATAATCTGATTAGAAATTTCCCCTCAAAAATTGAAAGCTTTACGAAGTAAACTGATCATAATTGAAATTTTCATTCAATTTCGAACAATCTTTTAAATAGTTAGAAGTTATTACAAATAATTACGTTGGATGGATTCTGTTTAAGAAATTACACTGTATCTAAAAAAGTCACTTTTCACTAAAAAAAAGGTATAGGATTTTTCTTCAAAAATCAAAGGTTTAAAGGATTTAATAGTATGTATGTCTATTTTAGCTGATACAGAGTCTATATGTTGATAAATATTGATTAATTACATTTTTTCATGTCCGATCAAGAAATTTTATTTGAATTCTCGCCGATCATTTTTTTACAATTTTTTTTTCAAAAGAATTTATGAATGTTCAAAAGCCAAATACAGAGATCCAGAAAGACTCAGGAGATAGCACACCTTGGGATAAGACAGAAATTCTAAATCCTACAACATTTCCTTCTTATTTCCGACCAACAATAAAAACTTTCCCTCGCTCAACAGATTTATACATAAAATCAGGTATCCCACTTGGGATTACCATAGAGCCAGCCAAAGTTCAAGTGGAAGAAGTTGGAGATCTTTCACAATCAAATATTTTAAAATGTAATCGTTGTGGGTCATTTTTCAATTCATGGTGCAGATTAATTAACGATAAGACATGGGTCTGTCCAGTTTGCAATCACGAAAACATACTGGTTTCAGCAGATGTTGTTTTATCTCAAAGGCCAGAGAAAAAATCACAAGTTGTTGACTTACTTGCACCTCCTCTATATGCAGAAGAGTCTACAAGACATCCTACATTCTTATTTATGTTTGATGTCTCTCAAGAATCGATTTCTCTGAATATTCCTCAGTTAGCAGCACAATCGATACTTACAAACATGAGCTATATCGATGATAATATGAATGTTTCAATTATTTTGTTCTCAGACATTGTTACAGTTTATGATTTGAATTTAATGAAGAAAACAAGTTACGTTGAACTAGAAGAGATGGAAATTCAAACGCAGCCAACATTATTAAAAGATAGTAGAAGCAATTTCGAGAAATGCTTGAAAGAAATCGTAAATATTACAAATGGTCCCAAAGGAAACTGTTTTGGCAGTGCTATATATGCTGCATCACAAGTATTAGACAAAACTGGAGGCATAATTTTCAGTTTTGTCGCTTCTTCTCCTTCAATTGGACCTTATCGAATAATTCCTCGCTCTGGAGAATCAGTTTCACGAGGAATAGATATGTTTCGCCCGAATACGAACGGAAACAACAATTTTTACCAGACAATGGCTTTGAAATTTTCAAAATCTGATATATCAGTAACTTTATTCTCATTTACAACAACGAATGAGGTTGCAACTCTTGGAATTCTTCCTGCACTGACAGGAGGACGATGTTTCTACTATCCAGCAACACAAGAAACAATAAAATCAGATTCAATGCAGTTTTACAGGGACATATTCAACTGTCTTACAGATAACTACATGTGGAACACAAGTATAGTCATGAATCTCCCAAACACTATCAATTTGAAGATGATTCATGGCAATTTAATCAGAAAAGATCGACATATCATCGCTGCACCTGCTTTTTCAGCGAAAGACTCCATCACAATTGAGTTCTCGATCGAAGGACATATTATTCAGCCTTATATTGTCGTCCAATTCGCGTTTATTTTCACAGATCTCAAAATTTTGAGAAGAAAAATGCGAATTTTCACTTTTTGCATCAATGCAACATCTAGTCTCGACATGCTCGTCAACTGTATCGACGAGGTGGCCGCTTGTTCCTTGATTTTGAAAAGAGGAATTTCTGCAATTTTGTCTAAGGACATTTTATACGGGAAAGACTCGATAAAAACCGATGCAACACGGATGTTATCGTTATCTAAGTCATTCTCTGCTTCAAATCTCATTTTGAGAGGAATTATAAGTAATGATTTGTTTACAGTGAACAGATCTATTACATATGACTGGAGAATGACCACAATCATCTCATTGCGAGCTTGTGGAGTCATCGACAGTCTTCTTTTCTCTTATCCGAGATTATTAGACTCAGAAAACAAACTGAGAAGACTTAGACCTTACGAAACATCAAATCCGCCTCTTGTACTACACATGTGGGATAGAATTGTTGTTTTCGCGCTTACTTACGACAAATTACTCGAAATTGTCAAAAATCCAAACGAAAACGACAAATCTCTTGACCTCCAAAACTTTGTTGACGAAAAATTCAGAAAAATTATTGAGAATTCGTTTGAAATTTCTGGAAAATCTTTGCCTGTTTTCTGTGTAATTGGAGGAACGAATTTCGAGAAATATTTGATCGAAGGAAGACTTCAGGATGATCATTCTGCAAATTTGATGTCTTTCGCAATGAAAAAGTGAAATATTTAATTTATTTTATCTTATATTGTTAATAGAGTGTTATAGAATAAATATTATAAATGAAACTTATTTGTTTTTGATAGTTTATTCAAATATTACAAAGAAATTTTCAATATCATTTTTTTATGAGTCACTGAATACCTCTTAAGGAGTAATAACCTCATTGTAATGTAGAACAATAAATATATATTTGCCTTTCTTCGAATAAGTTATCAAATATTACAAAGATATTTTAAATTTTATTTTTTTATGAGTCACTGAATACTTCTTAAGGAGTAATTACTTCATTGTAATGTAGAACAATAAATATATATTTGCCTTTCTTCGAATAAGTTATCAAATATTACAAAGATATTTTAAATTTTATTTTTTTATGAGTCACTGAATACTTCTTAAGGAGTAATTACTTCATTGTAATGTAGAACAATAAATATATATTTGCCTTTCTTCGAATAAGTTATCAAATATTACAAAGATATTTTAAATTTTATTTTTTATGAGTCACTGAATACTTCTTAAGGAGTAATTACTTCATTGTAATGTAGAACAATAAATATATATTTGCCTTTCTTCGAATAAGTTATCAAATATTACAAAGATATTTTAAATTTTATTTTTTTATGAGTCACTGAATACCTCTTAAGGAGTAATTTCTTCATTGTAATGTAGAACAATAAATATATATTTGCCTTTCTTCGAATAAGTTATCAAATATTACAAAGATATTTTAAATTTTATTTTTTTATGAGTCACTGAATACTTCTTAAGGAGTAATTTCTTCATTGTTATGCAGAACAATAAATATATATATTTGCCTTTCTTCGAATAAGTTATCAAACATTACAAAGATATTTTTAATGATTTCAGAAATAGAGTCACAAAACTCCTCTCTATTTCTCTCAATTTCCCTCTCAATTGGTTGGCGTGAAACTTTTCCTTCCTTTTGGTTCAAATTGAAAAACCTATGGTAAACTTTTAGATATTTTTTTCAGCTTTAATTTTTCTATTCATAGTATAGAGCAGCTATAAAAAGAATTGCATATCGATTTGGAATTGAGGAATGGGCAATGCAAGAGAATTGCCTTCGAGGAGAGTATACATATAATATCGCTGATGCACCAATTGTCGATGCATCGAAACCCTCAGGATGAACTTCAATTTTATCTTGGTGATTAACTCTAAGGGCTGTCATGTATTCAACTGAAAATTGTGTTCCAAAAGCATACATTAGTATTGTCTTAACAGTCTCGGGAAACACAATATGCTTCACATAATATAGGCAGTTAAAGCAGCAATGAGAAATTATTTCTATGCCATAGGGAATGACATATTCTGTGATATTTTTGCGCGCAGGAAAATGGAACAAAGTTTTCATGTCTTTGGTATACAAAATACCATCAATAGATACATAATAAGGATTATCAGGATCAACTTTAATTTCCTCCAGATTATGCATTCGATCAAATGGATTCCAATCAGCTAAATTTTTAACATTTTTTGGAAGATATAATTTTTTCATTGGACAGAGATAAAAAGCTTCATCATTTATTGACGTTAATGAGATTGGGAATACAATATTTTCAAGATTTTTGAAGTGAAGGAATGTATAACTTGGGATATTTTTGTATCCATCTAAAATTGTAAAATTTACATACTCAGAAGGAACTAGACCTGATGGAATGGTTACATTGGGGTTACCTTGATATGGTAATTCATAACTCTTAGACGTTTATTTAGAGGTTTTCTTTTTGAATTTTTAAAAAGTGACAGAAAGGATTTAGACATGTTTAAACACCGCGAGGAGAAAATGCCTGATGAATTCAAGAATATTTCCATCAGTAGTCATCCTGTACGTAGTGGATTTGAAAAATACATTGAAACTTAATAGCGAAACATTCGAAGATACGGCCAAAACTATTATTGAGTTGATTAAAACTTCTCAAGTTTCGTATGGCTACGTTTCGTTTATAATTAATAACCAATCCAGAATTAATCAAAAGAATATCAAAATTCTCGCAGATCTCGCTTATATGTTGATAAATAAGGAACATATCAATTACATTTACAACGGTAAATGTAAGAGATTAAATACTTTGCTTCATTATTATGGCGTTAAAATTCCAAGACCAGATATTTATCTCAACAAAAGTTTCACAAAGGAAGAATTGATCGACGGAGAATAAAAGGACACAAATCAGTACCATGCCATGCTAGATGATGTAGAAGAAGTCATGAAAAATAAAGACAAATATTTCGATAGTGCCAATTCCATTTTATCAACTGCTTTAAAATATGGATCAATAAACGTCTTCAAATTCATTTTTGAACAGCCAGATTTATATAAATCTGTTGACCCTGTCGATGCTGTTAAAGGTGGTAACCTAGAGCTCTTCAAAATTGTTGCTGAGAGTGGTGTGAATCTCGACAAATGCCTCAGAGCTGCTGTTAGATACCACAGAAACGAATTTGCTGATTATTTGATGCATAATTACACATTTCCAAAAATCACTGCAAAAACTTGTTTAAGAGCAACAAACTTGAGAGCTTTCTTCTGCTTGATTGATCATGGTTTCAATGTCAATGAACATGAGCTAAATCATCCAAATTGTTTGAATGTTGCATCATACTTCAAAGACATGAAACTCATTAATTTCTTGATGAGAGACATGTGTTCTCAAGTTGTTGAATATTCGAAATATGAAGATGAACATCCATTGATTTTGGCTACAAAAGAAAAAGATTTCAGTCTCATAGAATTTCTTATCAAAATGAGACGTTTCAATATTAACATGTATGCAGAAAATGGTCCATATGTTAGTGATATGAATCCAGTTTTAGTTGCCGTTGAGGAAAATGATGTTGAATTGTTAAAACACTTGATTTCATTGGGTGCTGAAATGAAATTTACTAGAATTGATTATGATACTCTTTTAACGTTTGCAATCAGAAAGAAATGTTCGATTGATATGATAAAGTTCTTGGTTGAAGAGTGCAAACTTAACGTCAACGCAAAAATTCGAGATGTTTGTGCTGGCTATGAAATTCAATATTGTTTTTCATGATATTCATTATTATTTCTCATAAAATTCAATTTGTTAATTCATGAATTTCACGAAGTCAAAGATGTTCCTCTTACTCTTGCCGCAAAGAATAATGATCTTGAATTAGTGAAGTACTTGGTAGAGCATAAAGCAGATCCTAATTGCCTTAATATTGAAGCAAGATATGGATATCATGGTGAAGAATCCATTGAAGAAGAATTTGGTTCTGAAGCCGAATTTGATTGTGAAGATGAAGAAGAATATGTTGTAATGTATCCTATTCAACATGCTGTTGCTAATAATAACCTTCAAATGGTATTATTCTTGCTCGATCATCAAGTAAATCCAGAACCTCCATCAAAATATAAATATTCTCCAATTCAGATTGCTATGATGAAAAATAACTCTTCAATTGTTGATTTATTCAAACAGAAAGGATGTGACTACAACAAAAAGAATTTCGAATATAAATTGGTTGAAGACAAAAATGTCAAAGCACTTGAACGTCTTTTCAAGGGTGGTCTTGATATAAATAAGGAAACATCAGTAGTTGTAAATGGAACAAGGTACGGACAAACTCTCCTTTTACATGCATGCGAAATTGGAGCATTTGATGTAATGAAATTCTTAATTGATCATGGAGCAAAAATTTCAAGTTATTGCTTCCCATTTGCTGCTTATGGAGAAGAACTGGATGCATTAAAGTACCTCGTTGAAAAAGGTGCTGATATAAATGCAGATTCACCATATGGAAATGCATATCAAATATCCATTCTCAAGTTGGATGGATACATTCAAAAATATTTGGATTCTATTGGATGTAAAAAGTCAGCTCCAACAAAAGAATTGAAGAAATTCTATAAGAAGTTGGAAATAGAAGAGACAAAAGAATTCGCTATCCACTTAAAACACTCGATTCCAATGCGTCCATACTATTAAATAAAGATATATAATACACGACTTTATGATTTATTTGGAAAAAAAAATATCAGTGAAAAGATAGAATATATTTTTATCTGGGAAAAAAAAGCTTGTATCTGTATTTCGTGTTTCGAGGAGAGAGATATGTTTCTGGTCGTTGATTTCCAAGTCTCTTTCCTTGAGTTTATTCAATTTTTCAACCAAATTTTGATTTATTTTTCGCCATTTTGGAGTATAGAGTTTTAGAAATTAGAAAAATCATTTCCATATCTTTGACTTCCTTAACAGTTCTTTTAATTAAGAGTTAACCTTCTTTTTGAAAATTATTTAATCTATTTGTAAATTTCGTTTTAATTTGATCTAAATTCAATCATTTGTTCTTTTTCTAATTATAGGTAGTGCAATATAATTCTAAATAGAGTTATGTGAAAGGAGTTCCGTTTGGCATTATAAATTCTCCTTCAACTGTTAGTTTTTGAGATCCGTTGAGAGTTCCTGACATGTTCATTGATCTTGTAAATGAGTTTGAAGGTTGTTGTTCATAAATTATTAAATTTTTCATTCTTTCTGCAAATTCTGCTGATTCTTTAGACATCTTTTCTCTTAGAGATCCAAGGACTATCAAACTCGATGTATCAATTGTTGAATTAATATCGTTATTTTTATTAAATGCAATATCTGGTCTTTCTAGTTTATTCAATGGCTCGAATTTAAAATCTGGAAATGGCACAATATTAGGCAATGGAGGAGTTGGTGGAATTGGATCAATTTGTTTAATAATTTGTTTTGTAGGAGTAGAATTTTGGTAAGCATATTGTTGATTTCTTGTGTTAAGAGTAGGAGTATAATTATGTTGAGTTGCTCTTGGAGATGGAGTATATTGAGATTTATAAGCTGAATCAGGAGTTTTTGGTGGTGGTTTAACAGTTGTTGTTTCATTTTCTTCATCAAATAAATGGGATTTCATTATTCTTTGTTTATTTTGATCAGTAAGTGCATTTGGATCATTCATTCTCTTCTACAAATATAAAAATGAACTAAAATCTTCTAGAATTTTTTAATTAAATGTGTTAAGTAATCAATGTAGAAGATCTTGATGTTAAAATCATTGTAATTTTTATCTGATATTAAAAATTTTATAAAAATATAATATTTGAAGACAAATATTGAAACATTTATTAAATATATTGAGAAATACTGCTTGTAGAGCAAATATCCTAGCAATTAACAATAATAATGGTTAGAATATAATAAATCTTCTGGATCCATGCCGTGAAATGCTCCAATTGGAATTAACCATGTATATATTTTCTTTACAGGACCGAAAATTTCTTCCCAATTTCGGATAATTCCTTTCTTCCTGTAATTTGGTGGATTTTCGTATTTGACCTGTTCGTATTGCGTTTCATTGAGTGTAAAGTTCTTTACGCACACAAAAATGAATATAACTTGCATAATTATGAAAACTGCACCGTAAGTCAAAAATATGGCCAAAATAAAGATGTGTACATACTTGAAATCATCCTTATCAAGAATGTATATGATTGCTGACTTAACTGTGTAAATTGCGAGCGAAGTAATGTAAATTACTCCCCAGAAGTTAAATAAGAAGAATAATTTGTGATTCTTTCTTCCTATAAATGATGTAGTCCATGCGCAGAAATGGTCTGGTCTTATGATGTATCTGCCAACTGATTTGAAATAATGGCAACGATCCAAGTCTCCTGCCTTTAACGGGTGTATTTTTTGAGCAGGCTGTGAAGCAACGCCTTTCAAAATTTCTGTTTGATTTCGGATTGGTTTTGTCGATTTAAATGGATAATAATAAGGCAAATAACCAGGTCCTTCGTAGATACAGACAAGGTATGACATCATGTACATTATCATGAAGAAAGTTATTTTGAATATTTGGCGAAAACCATGATTTTGCAATTCGACTGAATATAAAATATAGTCAATATACGGACAAACAATAATGAGGAGAACGCCAATAACCATCGGAAGACGAATTTGCCAATCATTTATTAATTTGATCTTTGCTTCAGGAACTGAATTGATATTCCAGAATAAAAGATGGAATAAGGTCTTATATTTCGATATTTTAGGTTGCATACCATACAAACAAGATGCATCATCTAATGGTTTATCATCCGGTTCACTAGAAATTGTTCTAATCATTTATATCTAAATTTTTTTTGACAATAATTTGAGAAGAAATCAGAAAAAAATGATTGACTTTGAGAGCCTTGATAATGTGATTTCGAAGGTTCACAAAGAGTGGAAAACCCTTATTAAAGATGTAGAAGCGGATTTCAATAGATATTTAAGTGTTTTTGATGTTTTCAAAGAAGTTTCATCTGTTTTGAATCTCAAACAATACAATTGCCCACTGATGATATCTAACATATTTGATAAGTTTCACAATATCGGTGGCGTTATCGTCTGTCCTGGAGTTCCTGGCTCTCAAGAAAAAACATACGAACACTTGTCACGTATTCTGTTTGAAATATCTGCATTTTACTCAAATATTAGCGAATCTATTAACCTTTTCTGCCTTCCCGAGTTCCTTGATGACATTTCAAACGATTTATCCGTTTTACAAAAGCTAAAGTCAAATGTTGATGCATTTTACATGGTATTCACAATAGAAAGACAGCAAACAGATGATAATTTCAAGAGTTTAACAATGCTGAAAGAAAATATTGATCAACTATTTCTGAAGAAAGAAAAAAAGAAAGTCAAAACGGAAATGCAGAATTACGCTTTTCTAGCAGCAAAAGTTCGTAAAAAATGCTTGATGTTGAACTTATACGCAGAAAAATACATATCTTTAGTGAAATCAGCAAGCTCATCCATCAAAACAATGCAAAACAAAATCAGCAGTTGTGCGATACAGTTTTTATATAGATACGTTGAAGTAATTCGAGGATTTTCGTTTGGAATTACAAAATGCTTTGATTCCATCATTAAACCAAGAACAGATTTAATGCATGACTTACGAGAGTTCATATTATACACTAAAATTGCCAGAACTCGTTTGAAATTTTTCGAACCAACAGATGTCGTCTTTACTTTCCAAGATGTTGCTTTAATGTCAAAGATTACGCGAAAGAACTACCTAGAAACCGACGCTCCTCTTTCTATTGGTGTTGCGAAGTTCGATTTCACAGGAGAAAATATTAATGAGCTTTCTGTTAAAGAAGGTCAAGAAATTTATCTATACGAAACACCAGTAGATCAATGGGTTCTTGCTTCTGATACCCCGTTTCAACCAAAAGGCTTTGTTCCTGTCAAATGCATTGAATTGAAGAAACTCCGGTTCGCAATCTCTTCGGCCATCAGAATTCCGATAGGAGACGATGGGTTTTTGCCGTTATCATCTGGACAATTAATTATTGTTAACTCCAATAAGGTTGATGACGATATATTGGAATGCAGAGATCTCAAGGGTAATACAGGTCATGTTTATCGCGAAGACATTGTGATCGAATGATTGTTTATTGTTTTGCATCATTTCAGAAAAATATTGAGAAATTATTCTCAGAAATTAGTGATTCTAATTTTCATATTTGTTTTTATATGTGAATAAAATTATTTGTTATTAGATTAGAGACTTAATCTTAAAATAATCTCCGAAATTCATCAATTGATGTTTGAAAAATCCAATAATTTGCTTTGAATGGTTATGTAATTGCCTATGTAGCTATCAGTACATACATTGTTTAATCGAAAGATTCAAAACAAAAAAAGTTGACATCAATTTATCTTAAAGTTATGATTTTATTGTTTGAATTCTGCTGTAATGATCCTTTTTGAGACGACCATTATCAATGAACCGCCTTAATGTAATGAATCTAAAACAATCAAAATTGACACAACAAGTTATTGAGCAAGAATGAAGTATTTGCTTAATTACATGGTAACTAATCATTGATATTGAGCTTTAGTATAATACTGCTATCTTTTGGAAATAATCACTTCAATAATTAAGATTGGACTTAATTATCTGTTAATATTGATTTGACTCTGCAACATATTTAAACGAAATCCGATTTAAAGAACAATTATAAATTCAATTCATTTTTTTTTGTCATTGTGATGATAATCGGGAAATATAGACTTTTTCGTACCATTGGTGATGGATCTTTTGCCACAGTCAAACTAGGTTTTGATGTGTTCACAAAAGAGCAGGTTGCAGTCAAGATTATCAACAAATGCATGATTAAAACTGAAGTCGATATGAATTTACTAATGCAGGAGGTAGAAGTTATGAGGAAACTTGATCATCCTGGTATAGTTAAATTCTATGACTTTTTAGAAGACGATGCTGCTTATTACTTAATTATCGAGTATTGCGGTGGTGGAGAGCTTTTCGATTTCATTATCTCTCGCCAACGCGTCGAAGAAATCCTTGCAAAAAGATTATTCAAACAAATTCTCCTCGCAGTTAATTATATTCATTCGCAAAATATAGTTCATAGAGATTTAAAGCCAGAAAATCTTTTATTAACAGAAAACAATACTGTAAAACTTATAGACTTTGGATTATGTTCTATTAATGCAGATAAGCCCATGACAAATAGATGTGGATCAGCATGTTACATAGCTCCTGAAGCCCTTACGCAGCAATCATACATGGGTCAACCTGCTGATGTGTGGGCTCTCGGAGTTATATTATATGCCCTCGTTGATGGTTCTTTACCTTGGAATTACGAAGATCCTGATAAAATGTACAAGCAAATTACTACAGGATCTTTTGCACCTCCTAAAGAACTTTCTCCTGAATGTCTTGATCTTATTCAGAGAATTTTTAATCCAAACCCTGACGAAAGACTGACAATCCAGCAAATATTAGCCCATCCATGGTTTTACGGCGTCGGAAATGTGTTCCCAATTCCGAAACCTCAGTCAAAAGCCCCAGAATTTCATCTTTCGCTTTCAATGGGTGGCTTCTCATCGAACAATTTAATGAAACCTGTTGGTCCTAAGAACGATTTGAAAGGCCAACAACCTCTCGAAACGATTTACGAAGATGAAGCGCCGGCGCCTCCTCTTAAGAGCAGATTTAAAGATATGCCCGCTCCCAGATCGAAACCGGTTCAGCCGCGATCAATATCATTGGGTCTTGGCGAAATATCGGATCCAATGTCGAATCCCGACGACGGAGCAAATACTCATAGAGGAGCGATTTTATCTCAAACAATTTCACACAGAGATCCAAACGGCGTTGCTAACAAACTTGAAAATACATTATTATCACTTGCAATTCAATATACAAGAACTTCAGACTTAGAATTTAATATATACGCAGGAGATCTACAAATTGTCGCAGAAGTTTGTCGCTTATACGGCTTTAGGAACGTTTACGTTGTTTCCTTTAGTAGACTTCGCGGAGATTCTTGGTCTTATACACAGTTTGTTCAAGCAATCTTGAATGCTTTCAAAGATATGTAAATATTGTTGTTATTTTCTATTAATTTTATAGTTCATGTTTTTATTTTTGGACTTTTTAGATCTCCAAAAATTTTATTGAATCAATAATAGAAAATGTTTGTTTGATTATAAAAATCTTGTTGACATGCATGAGATGGTTCTTTAATCAAAATATGAGAAATCCAATGGAATGTGAGTTCTTTTCAGATTTTAAATTCAAAATAGATGAATTATATTTTGAACGTATTCATAGAATTTTTTAAATGGTCATAAATTTTTTACATAGAAATGATGATGTGAATTCAACACTGAATGTTGTATAATTTGTAATCGAAATTGAATACTTCAGAATTTCCAAAAACAATAGAAAATCAGTATTTCAAATGTTCTATGGAAGTCAAAATCTGATTAAAAAATTTTCATTGCCGTTTTTTAATTGAATTTTTCAGGGTATGGCTTGCACCCGACGCAGGCGTGTAGTCGGGTGCCTTGGCTACTTCATTGGCATATACTTTGTAATTTATATGAGTCTATATGCTCGTCAGTTTCAAGTTGAAACGGAGTTAGGATCATGTTTTACAAAGCATTATAATTATTTTGTAAGTAAGATGCCTCCACTCAAAATATATCTTTATAACTTATCCCTTCCATACCAAATCAAAATCGCTCATCATCAATACGTTCAAGCCATTCCAGGAAATTTGGCCCATACAACAGTTTTTGAGTATATTGTGCCAAAGACAATTGAATATTATAAGCATCGTGTATACGATCCTGAAGATGCTGACTTATTTTACGTACCTTTATACGGAGCGATATTTAATCAACATCGAGAAATCGGCGACATCGATAAGATTATTCTGCCTCAATTAAGAGAAGCTGGACCATACTTCGACCGATCAGATGGTATTGATCATGCTTGGACTCAAATGTTATTTTCTCATAACAATATTCCAATTACGCCATATCATCAACACCATCTTCCATCAATGATTACACTTGGTGATCTTGATTATAATTATACAGTTACAAACTCCCGTGAATCTTTGAGAAATAGCAACTTCCCACTAACTTCAAATATAAATCAAGTAGACATTATAGATTCCGATAATACTAGGCCTATCACTGCGTTCTTTATCGGTCAAATTGAGCTCAGTGGCTTCGATGAACAAGCTACACCAATTCGACGAGGAATGGCAGAAGAAATGCATAGAATTCCTCATGCCGTTATTATAAATGCCAAGAGATATGACCCAATTCACTCAGTTTACAACTATAACTTTTCAAGGATGATGTTAAGTTCAGAATATTGCATTGTACCTCATGGAGATGGGCCAACAACAAAAAGATTATTTGATACGTTTAGAACTCTATGCATTCCTATTGTTCTTAGCGATCAAATTCGTTTTCCTTTTGAAAATCTTTTTATTGACTATTCAAAGGTTGTTATTCAAATTCCTGCTTTCCATCCTGAAGATATAGGTGTTGCCATGAGTCTCCCCAATAAAAAACGAAGAATTGAGCTTCGAGCAAATATGCTCAGATTATCAGATATTCTTGCCCAGAAATTTACATTTAAGCCGGAATCCGGTGACCTAATGTGGGCCTGGCTTTGGGTACATTACTTTAAATTGGCAACTGTCGCTGCATCGAAGCGTAGAACTCTCCTTGCATCGCCTTACTTATAGATATTTGTTTTTATTGTTAGTTAAAAAGCGTTTATATTACTTAACTATGTAATTCTTTATAATGATATTAAATTTATTTCGAAAAATGAAGAACTACCAACTATTTCCATTGAATTATCTTATGCTTTGTGTACCTTTTGGATGTTCTATGATGAAAATGTGTCAATTTGATAGAGTGAGTTTATGTGATGGTTTTCGACCGAAATAAATATAAAGGTAAATATGACAAACATCAACATGTTAAAAAAGGAAATTACTTCTTTAATCTTTGCTTCTTTATTAATGTTACTGCTCCAAAATCGAAAGGAGGAGCAATTTACTTGTTGCAATCTAATTTTAGTATTGAGTCATCGACATTTCAAGCTTGTGTAGCTGATTATGGTGGATCAATATACTCAGAACAAACCAGACAGGGAAATATTACAAAATCAATTTTTACTGATTCCAAAGCAGACTATTTCGGATCGATATACATTCATAGTTTCGAAACTAAATCACGAACCATCATTGATAATACGAATATTTCAAAAAGCTTAGGTACAAAATATATTAGTGCTATTAGAGTTGAAGGGAGTAATACTTCTTTGATAGAATGCATCTTTACGGAATGCTATTCTGAATGCTTTGGAGTATATTGGGACTGGAATTCATATCCTAGTAGAACTAAGATATCTAATTGCCTGTTTCAGTATAATAAAAGTGAAGGAGAAGGTTCTTGTATTACGTTTTATCACTACCAAGCTTTTGCAGATTTAGTTAATAATATTTTCATTTCTAATACAGGAAAGGCCTTTAACTCTATTTATATATATAGCATTGATGGCAATGTAACTGTTTCTAACTGCATATTTTCTTCAAGCCAAGAAATTGAAATTGGAGAAAGATATCCCTCTGATTCGCTTCATTTATATAATTGCTTATATAATACGACTAAGTAAGTACTTCATTTTCTTATTTCCAATATATTATTTGTTTGAATTTAAATCGAAAATATCAATTTTTTTATTTTTATGTCTGAAAATGAAAGTAGTAATAATAGATATCTGTTGTTTATATATCTGACTTATTCCTTCTTCTGCTTCTTGTGGAGAAGTTCAGCTAATTTCTCGCCAACTGGAGTTTTAACAAGAATTGCTGGTGTTACAAGAGCAAGAATAAGAACGAAAGAGAAGACCCAAAAGAGTGAAATAACATTGTTAAGAAGTCCTAAGAGTATTATCAAGATAATTAAGGCGATTGTATCGACTGGATTAGGGCAGACGAATGTTGCATAGATGAAGAATCCAAAACGCCATGCAACGAGTACTGGTTTCCATGCAACAGCAAAGATTTCTTCAAGTGAACGGATGCGGTCCGGAACATTATCAGCAAGCTTTGGAAGTTCAGAGAGATAAAGCTTCTTGATATGTATTTCAGCATCAAAGCAATAGAAAAGCTCTAAGATTGGAATGGCAATAATTCCGACAATAACATTCGAAATACTGGAAGCTTTAAGAGCTGCGAAGAGAGCAATAACTCCGATAACTGTTGATAGCATAGCAGCAAACAGCTTAATATTATGAAGAAGTAAAGCTGCTTGCATTTGGTCAATGAATTCCTTGTAAGGTGTGAATGCTTTAACAAATTTGGACAGGCATTCTTCTGGTGTGCAGCCTGCATATGGTTGGAGATGGTTTTCTATTAATGTGTTCTCTCTATTAAGTCTCATAAATTAAAATGAATAATTTCAACATAAAATTGAAAAAAAGCCGATATTTTTCAATTCATATTGAAATGATAAATTCTAATTTTTTAATGATTGTAGTACCAATAATAAAAATATAAGTTATGGCAAATTGATATTCAATTTTTCTGAAATGTGAATCATTATCGTATCTAAAAAAACTGTGTTACCATTGAAAGTTACAAGCATACCATTTAGTTTTGCCATATGTTATTATTCCAAAAATATTTGATAATATTACCCTATTGTGAGCCATGATTCAAAAATAGCACATATTTCACCACAGACATGCAATCAACATATATTCAAAAACTAATATCTGCACAATGATACTTCATGTCTAAATAGTATAGTACATAAATTTGAGCCAAATCTGTGAGGGTAGATCATGATTGGAAATTTAGAAATTCATTTTCTCAACATCAGAGGGATATCTCTCTGTCAAAACGTACCACTCATATAGATGTACATGTTATAGAAAAAGCTTTTTTCGCCTAAATATGATAACAAGTAAAATTCAATTGTTGAAATACTTATATTCCCTCATTTGATCTATATAGAAGCTTGAAAGATAGATTTTATAGAATACTACCAAAATGAGATATAATGTTTTATTTTTGAATTTCTTATGAAAACATCTTGTACTTATTACATATATAAATATTTTAATCTCTAATCTATGATATGTAAAGTTGAATACCATGAATTTGAAAGAATAACCAATTTTCATGAATTTCTTAAATTGGAATATGTCTTGAATATTGCCGAGACATAGAATTATTAAAGAATTATAAAATAAATTTGAAAATGTATGATTGAGAATGAAAAATGAAGTACTCAGGGATAGAATGGTTGAGTTAGATTGAGTATTTTTTCAATTATATGAATTTTGTTAGAGTATTATTTGAATGAGGAAGATCAAAGCCAAATTAAAAGATTATCAATGATTTTGTGTAAAATGAGATTGCACCTAGGTTAACGAAATGATAAGCAATGAAATATTAATTAAATACACTAATTGTGAATTAGATTGGTGATGAGGGAACACAATTTCAAATAGAGTAATTTCTTGTAAGAATTCTATGGGCATTGAATGTTGGGAAACTATCCATGTGAATGTTTCCCGGAATGACACACTATTCAGCAATCTTATGATTATTGAGGAACTTTAACGACAAAGCGCAACAGTGCACTGTTGTTGGTCTGTATCTGTCATTTTGGAAATGTCGTCTGTTCATGTCTCCCGGAATGACAAGCTGTTCATCATTCATTACTTCAATGCGGAGCATTGACTGACAAGAGTGTCATACATTCATTTATAATGATAACTAAGTTATGTTTGAAATAATTCATTAGGAAATGAGTTAAGTTGAGTGAAATTCAAAAAAGATTGAAATATCATAAAACAGAGTATCAAGAAAAGCAATTTAGATACAAGCAAGGAATTTTATATGTTATTTCCATTAATAGGGAGATAGAGAAAAATATTTTTTTATTCCAAGATCATCATAATGAAATCAGCTCTACAGTATATTATTTCTTCTAATTTCTATTGTACATCATGAAACATGCAACAAATATACGAATTATTGACAAAGAAGAGTGATTGCCAAATTGTATTCTCAGATTATTACTGTGAATGAATATATAGCCGACAACAAGTGTACACAGATAAATTCAGAGAATAATCAGCTAATAAGGAGATTGGGACAAAGTTGCAATTCGGCACTTTTTGTAAAAAAAATGGGGTCATACTCATAATGAATAGAGACTTATAGCCAAGTTTTGATATCATGCAGGGAGAATATACATAGATAAGCAATTATATTTTATAGTAGTAGTATTCAGAAATTCTTACAATTTACAATACAATTTTCAAAAATGGATAAAGACTAATAGCCAAGTCTTGATATCATGCAGGGAGAATATACATAGATAAGCAATTATATTTTATAGTAGTAGTATTCAGAAATTCTTACAATTTACAATACAATTTTCAAAAATGGATAAAGACTAATAGCCAAGTCTTGATATCATGCAGGGAGAATATACATAGATAAGCAATTATATTTTATAGTAGTAGTATTCAGAAATTCTTACAATTTACAATACAATTTTCAAAAATGGATAAAGACTAATAGCCAAGTCTTGATATCATGCAGGGAGAATATACATAGATAAGCAATTATATTTTATAGTAGTAGTATTCAGAAATTCTTACAATTTACAATACAATTTTCAAAAATGGATAAAGACTAATAGCCAAGTCTTGATATCATGCAGGGAGAATATACATAGATAAGCAATTATATTTTATAGTAGTAGTATTCAGAAATTCTTACAATTTACAATACAATTTTCAAAAATGGATAAAGACTAATAGCCAAGTCTTGATATCATGCAGGGAGAATATACATAGATAAGCAATTATATTTTATAGTAGTAGTATTCAGAAATTCTTACAATTTACAATACAATTTTCAAAATGGATAAAGACTAATAGCCAAGTCTTGATATCATGCAGGGAGACTCTCTACAAATACAAAAATTGATTATCATAAGGAAATACAAATTTATCAATTTTCATGTGAAAATTACATAAATTTGTTCTCCAATAAATAGCAATAATACTTTGAATGTTATATTAAGTAATATAGCTTCAGGTAAATAAGCTTACACTTCAAAAATATACTGTTTATTCATTAATTTTAAAAAAAGTCCAAATTATCTAATCTTGCTTACTCTTCCTTTAAACTTCTTTGTGCCAAATTTAATATTGCCTTCAAAGATGGAATAAGGACATTAGGTTCAAAAATATTTTATTATACTCATTCGAAATTAAAAATAATAAAATTTATATATATTAATTTCATTAAATCAAGGTTAAAAATCTCACCGGAAAAATAACCTCAGTGTGATAAATTTATCACCGGAAAAATTTACAATAAGGTTAATACCGAAAATATCGAAAAATCAACATTTAAGGTTAATTTAAGAGTATGCACTTTTGTCACCTACTCAGCTAATAAGATCTTGTCGAAATCAGAATGAAAAAAATTTAAAGAGCCGGCCAATTTTGAGTTACTTCAGCTTATCACTGGAAGTTAATGTTAGATATCCAATTAATTTAATCGGACAATTATCTTCTCAAATTGATAATTTATTTTACGATATAAAGCAATGGGTCGGCCTTGATATAGGATAAGAAACAAAATTTCATAATATATTGGGTTTGAAGACTTTACAAATATGAGATGGTTGATTATTTTTGTAATTGATTTACGCAAAAAGGGGCAATGTAAATTACCCGTTATGTGTAATACTAAACAAATGTATAAATAAAAAAATGAGAGAAAATTTTGCAACTATCAAATAGAAAAGATAAATACATTTCTTTATATCATATATGAGGTATTAATCTGGAATAGATAATGCAAAATGCGTTTGGAATTATATTGAGTATAATACTTTTAAATTGAGAAGAAAAGTATTGATTTTTACAATATCTTTTCAAATTATTTATTAAAATAACCTCTCATTTGAATTATTTGAAAGATATCGGTTTTTGAATAATGTGATATATTTTAGAATTACTGTTGTCATCATTTTTCCAATAAAAAGATTTTCATTCAAAATAACTATTATGTAATATGCATTAATAATATATTATAAGATGATTGTTATAAAAAAAACTTTGAAAAGTGTATTGAATGATATTTGAAAATTAAATATGAATTCAATTTCCGAATCATTCCAACGTCTATATTCACTAATGTATATTCAGATATATTTTGACTTTTCAGAAAAATAAAATTCAAGGAAAAACAATCAAATTATAGGAATATTTATTTATCAATACTATCATAATTCATTCATTGACCAATCTAACTTTATATAGGAATTTTCATCTCAAAAGATTAATTCTCATTATTTTTAGTTTAATGGTCTAAATTTACATGCTATAATCGTAATCTTCCCAAAAAAAATTAATAATCCAATCGCTAATGTCAGTTTGGAAATTTGAAACGTGCATTTTATCATTCTCAACAAAAAAGTTGAAGAAAAGTTTATAAATACAATATGTATCTAAAGTTAATGTAAAAAGGTGGATAAATATTACAGGTGAAGTGCTGGGGATACTATTGTGAAGTTTACAAAACGTTTTGAAAACATCAATTCAATAAAACTGCTAAATCAACACAAAAGTTTCAATAGGTGGTCAATGTAAAACGGATATTTGCGTTTATTAGAGATAATAATGCTAGCTCGGTGCTCTTCGCAGGTCTTGGACACGGGAATTCCCCTCCCAGACTTATCCGAGTGTTCGGACACTGAGTTTGTATCTATGTCTCCAAGTCCAATGCCTTTGGCAAGACAAAAATCATGTGATTTTGGCTCTTCAATGAGCTCAAGTCCATGCCAAACAATTACACCACAGCAACTTGTAGACCTTATTACAGATCCTCAAGCAGCCGGTTTTGATCAAGTTATCATCATTGACGCACGATTTGAGTACGAATATCGCGGTGGACGTATCATTGGAGCCAGAAATGTTCGTTCTAAATCTCAGCTCTACGGTATTTATGAAAGATACTTGAACAAGAAAAATTGTATTGTTTTTCATTGTGAATTCTCTCAGAATCGTGGACCAACACTCCTGAGATTGTTCCGTGAATATGACAGACATCATAACGAATACCCTAATCTCTCATATCCAGACGTCTATTTGTTGGAAGGTGGATATTGCCACTTTTACGATCAGATGCCTGAATTTTGTGTTGGAGGTTATATACCAATGCGCGATGAAACTTACGTGAACAATGGCGAACTTAGGAGAAGCCATTCCTTTTTCTTAAAAGAAATGCTTTCTCAGAAGAAGTCCATTCGCCCACCACGTCTCTTGACTCGCTGCAACTCACAGACTATAGAAAACTGGTCGGTTTTCGCTGATGTTGCATCAGCTACTCTTCCATCAATCGCTTCCCAATCCGATGCATCTGTAGAGTTTATTCCATTTACTTCATCACAAATATACTAATGATGAAAATATCGTTTGGTTCGGTATTTATGCATCATTATTATGTTTTTCTATCCCTTTTAATATAAAGTTATAAATTGTATTTTCTTTCAATCTCCTCCTCTTTCCTACTACTTATGTTCTCAGTTCAGTTCCTATACATATTCCATCAAATTAATTATCAACTGTATGAAGCGACCATTATGTGAATATTTATATATTATGATATGTTCCAATGCTATTTCCATAATCGTGATAATAACAAGAAAAAAATTTAAACGTAAAAATACAATGAAAATCAAAGAAAATTTCATCAAAAATCAAAAAATGAAAAAATTTGGAATTTTTGCTGAAATCAATATCTACAAATATGTATTGTTATTGATAAGGATATATTTTCTTTATGATAAATTCCAAAATCATGGAGACAAAAAAATATTATTTATTTAACAACAGAACAAATATAACAAGAGTTTAAACTACAAAGTACTAATCAACTACAACTCGTTTTTAGACCGAGAAATGTAAACAATATCTTTTTGATAATTAACAGTTTGCATACTAAGGGATTGAGGAGCTGGATTAACTACAGGATATTTTCCTGCAGTTGCTATAACCGCATTTGAGTTTTCAATCATGAACTGCCTATCTTTTTCATCATATGCCTTCTCAATCATTATGTCATATTTTTGCATTGCTTCGCGCCTTGACTCCATAAAGTTATCAAGTTCAGTACGATGTCTAACTTCCATTGCTAGACAAAGCTTTTCGTATTGTCGATCAAATTCATCTCGATCAATTGTATCAGCTTTATTCTTCATTTCTCTTGCTTTATCGCGCATGATAATGGCTTCTTTAATTTTGGATTGCCTGACAAGTATTTTGGCTGTATCTAGCGTACGTTTATATTCTTCTTGGGAGTCGTTTGTCTGTTTTTCACGATCAATTGTCCATCTGTTAAGTAGTTCAATCAATTCTTGCTTTTGTCTGGCTTTGATTTCAAAAAATTGTTTATTAAATTTCGCTATATCGCTATCTCTTTGTTTAATGATGTTATCATATAATTGGTCTTGCACAATAGTCATTTGATTATCCATATCATTTGCTCCTTGAATATAATTGTGTATATTTTTTGCATTTTGCAATACTTCGTTGTAATTCTTGAATTCTTCAATTTCATCTTGATAGAAATCAGCACGTTCGAAGTCTTCTGCTTCTAAAGCTTCACTAAAAAGCTTTTTTGCCTCTTCTAAACTTCCTGCTGGAGTATAATCATCAATTTCCATTCAAAATTTAGTGATTCATTTTATATATTTATCATTCTATGTGGAATTATACTTTAAATCTTTTATGAAAAATCTCATATTTTGATTTTCTCCAAAAATGATTTCTTTATTTAAGTCTTACGGCTTTAAAAATCAAAAATTATGCAATCATACGGCTAGTGCTCTCATTGTTCCCCATATTTTCAAATGTTCAATTTTTTATGATCCCCTTTTTTTTTATTCTGAAGATGGAAGAAGAGGATGAAATTGATGTTGCCTCGGCAGATGATGCAATTTCACAACTCTCAGCAATAGATGCACAGCTAATGGATATCAGATCAGATAAAAATTTAACTACAGATGAAAAGCTAACTCAAATGACAAATCTCTTGGAGAGAAGAAATAAATTAGTAGATAAACTACAAGCAGCCAAATCTAAAGAATTCAAAGACTTTGTTGATTCTCTTAATCTCAAAGATCTTTCCGTTCAAACTTTCTTTTTAACATCAAGAAAATGCAGAATTGGTTCAGAAAATCCAGAATATGAACTTATAGAAAAGCCACCACAGAAAAAGAAGTTATTTAGCAAGTCAGTCCCACCTCATCCACTTCAACAACAAACATATGAGATTATTGTAAATAAAAAGAAAGAAGCCGAGAAAGAACTTTCAAAATACTCAAAAAAGCAAATACTTTCACCTCAAGATCACGCTCATAAAATGCGCCTTGAGGCAGAAATTCAAGTATACACACAGTACTTAAATCAGTGAGCTTTGTTCATTGTGTAGGTTATAGATTATATGAAAGTTTTGATATATTAAATGTGATTTATTCATGATCAGTGATCGTAATTATTTTTTTTTGAAACATTTGTTTAATAATGTCAATGAAAAATTAAAGTAACTATCTTGTTTATTGTAATTTTGTTGATTAGTTGTACACTCTTAATCTAATTTTTATTTTCAATTTCAATTAAACTGTTTTTTTCAATGTTATAGATAAATTATTATTTTAATATTCGAATGTGCTATATTTGTATGAGATAAAGTGAGAAATCACTACCTTACAAATCCAATTCTTGTAAAATTACAATATAATCCCAAATTTCATCGGTCAACTATTTTATTTTATGAGATTTATAATAATACACCTAAATATTGTGATTTATCCACTGTTTACATAATTCTTGAATTTTCTCGTTGGTATGTTTTTAAATTATAATCCTTTTGTTATTTCATCAATACAAGAAGAATGCGAGGAACGTTGATGAAACTGATCAGTAGCACCTGTAGAATAAATTTTACAGTGTTTTAATAGATACGTTGATCCTTTTATCCATTATTTTTCCGTGTTTCTCAAGAAATTGAGAGAAAATATGAAGATATTCGGAAATATTTTTGAAAATTAATATTCCAGGAGAGCATTAAATTATCCGTAAGTTGAATTATACTCTGCTGATTATAAGTATTGGACTCATGATAATCCACGCCAGTGAATATATTTATTACAAAATATAATTTCTTTGTAAACCTTCTTTTGAATTCATTATGCCGATAATTTATCAAAAAATCGAATTTTGAATGACTCAGCCATTTACTAATATTCCTTCTCTGTTAAAAGACAGACCTTATCCATGCATGACAGCCGTTCCCGAATAATGGGTAAACAATTAATAATCAAGTTTGAATTATAAGTAAGTTTAGGCGTGATCAAAATTGAGAGAACCACAATTGTCAAACTTAATACTAATATAGCTGTATTTGAGTTCTTCTTGTGCTACATTTTAATGGAATTGTTCTACTTTGAAAATAGACTCCCTCTCAAAAGTGCCTTGAAAGTAGAAAAAATCTCATTCAACTCTCAAACCATTCAAAAATGTAACATTGGATAATTTAACATCATTAAGCAAACATGTCTATGAGTAATCATTATTTCTTATCGTTAAATATTGTACTTTAAATGATTATTTTGCCATATTTCAAAGAATAATTATTGAAATTAATTTTGCTTAAAATAATGACAGGAATAGTGCGCTGATAATATCTTTTTCTAATCCTTTTGTTTCAATTCCTTCAGATTTTTAAATTTGATGGGTTAAGGGTGCACCCGTATGTACGTTTATTTGAGAGGAGGAGGATTACCCTCTCAATTTTGAGGGATTCGTTAGTTTATTTTCTCGATGAATATGCAATAAAATTTGATTTTTACCTTATCAATATACTTCATATAATATACACATGTTCATGTAAAAACTTTTTTCCAAAATCCTCAGGAATTAAGGGATTTTTGAATTTTAAGAATTTTTTTCGAATTTTTTCGAAAAAAAAATATTTTCAGAACAGCCTTAACGGCTAAGATTTAGGAACAATGTTAAGTATCAAAAAGAAAGGAGGTCTGATATAGACAACATATATCGTTGAAGGTTGAAAAAATCTCTAATATTTGAGCCCAAAATTTCAAATTTTAATTTTTTGAAAAAAGAGGCCACCCGTATGTACGTTTATTTGAGAGGAGGAGGATTATATTTTTGAAAGGGTGAAACATTATGAATATGTTAATTATATAATAATATGTATTATTATAAAAAAGAAAAAATAAAGCACGTGAAAATTTTTCTTTCTTGATTTTTTACAAAATCTACTTAGAATTATGCAAAATATGACTAAATAATTATAAATTTCAAGTTAAATTTTAATTTTGATAAATAATTTAAATTTCAAAATATCAAGTTCAGTTCGACTATGTATGTAGTAATTCCTCAATAAAGTGCCAAAACCCTATTAAATATATGAACATTTTCAACATTTTAATGTTTTTATTTAAAATTTGATGGAATATGAGCTTCAAACAATTATTATGTAAATAAAAATAATTAAATATATGTATTTATTCGTATTACAACCGTAGTAAGTCGATTCTTCCTTTCTTCTACTGAGTTTTGAATTTGATTTCAAATTGTAAAGAGATTCAAAGGGAAAATACTAGCGGATAAAAACTACCTCCATGAAAGGGTCATAATGGAGTCAAGTTGTATTTTTTGATATTTTTTGCTTTTCGAGCCTAAATAGGTAGCCAAGATAATGCCTAAAAATAAGGTTCTAAATTCTGAAGTTTACATGATCCTCTCGTGTACACCCTTAAATAATAATAAAAAATAATCATCACAAAAATCAAAATTTTGATTATATGCACTAACCAATCTTTTTACGAATTCTCATATTTAAATTCAACGATATTATTTTGAGAGTCATTCAATTCGATAATCATTCAATTTCGAAGCTACGGATTAATTTTATCTAATTGTTGATTCCTTAATTACATCTCAAAATAAGTTTTCAATCGATCAAATAAAGCATTCAAAAATTTTGAATTCTTTTGAGATGTTTTTGTTTGCTTCATTTTTTAGAAATGCACTCGGTTCGTACGTTCTTCAAACCAAGTGAAGACGCTCTCATCATTAAGTGGCGCAAGAAAAGACCCGATGCTCCATGGTCAGAGATTGCTAAAAAGATTAAAGGAAAGACAGCTAAACAATGCAACGACAGATACAACAAACATCTCAAAAATGTAAGAAATGAAAAGGAGTGGACAGCTGACGAGGACAAGACTCTTGAAGAGCTTGTTAACAAGCATGGACACAATTGGGTTTTAATTGCCAGTGTTCTTGGAAACAGAACAAACAATGAAGCTAAGAACAGATGGTGTGTTCTTACAAGAAACATGAACAAAAAGGTTAAACTCCCTGAAAAACCATCATTAGAGATTGAAAAAACTGATGACTTCAGTGTGTTATTTGACAAACAGATCATTGCCAAAGAAGTCCAAGACATTTGGTCTGTTTTTGATCAAGATGTTCATGATCCTCAATTTGAAATCGACAATCTTTTCCAAATCTTGCTCTGAACAATCACTTGAATTTGTAAATCAAGGTATGTTATATTGACCAACTTAACCATTTATCATGCTTTTCTTTTACCATGAATTAAAATTTCACCTTTTGAACTTTAGCTTTTTATTTATCTCTTGAATTAGTGATTTGCTTTTTTGTATCTGCTTATTCACAAGATATCACAATTTCTACCAACACCATAATAATTTTAAAATATTCCATTGAGATATTTTTCATTAGCTTATATAACCAATTCTTGAATATCACGAAGTTTTTATGATATATGCCAATAATATATTCCTTAAATTCACAAATCATAATCAAATTCAATTTGATGGTCGGAAAAATCGTTTGTTTTAAGTGGAAAAAATCATACATATATTAAAGAACCTGTTTTCAATACGAAACATGTTCAGATTAGAATTCGATTTCACGAACGATTCCAATCTTATTTATTCTTGGAACCAGAAAGTTATTACAAACTTTGCGTTGGTCAATATTATCACAGCGATAACATCCTTCTGAGATTAATTTTTGGAACCGCAAATTTATTAGTTTTTGAATTCATTCATTATTGCTTCATATGCTCACATATGAGACGTATATTCTTTCCATAATATGTAATTAGTTAAATACAGTAATAATATCTAATTTTTTAACAACATCCTTTCTTGTCATCTTTTTGCTTCTCGAGTTTAAGATTCTTTTCGTCGTGATATTGAACTGGAAGCTCTTCAAGGAATTTCTTTGGAATATTAACGAATAAATCATCAATACCTTCTCCAGAAAGTGCAGATACTTCATAGTATTGTGCTCCAAGCGCATCTGCTTTATTTTTACCTTCCTCAGTGGAAACAACGCGCTTTTCGACATCGCATTTATTGCCAACAAGGATGTAGTGAACTTGGTTTGTTTTATTCTTTTCAACACTTTCATACCATTCATCTATGCATCCGAAACTCTCTGTTGAATCAACAGCATAAACGATTAAAGCAGCTTGAGCACCACGATAGTACATTGGTGTCATACCCTTATACCTTTCTTGACCTGCAGTATCCCATATTTGTAAGTTAACTTTTTGGTTGTTAACTTCAATTACTTTTGAAATGTAAGAAGCACCTAATGTTGGAGTAATTTTTTCATTGAACTCACCACTCGTTGCACGCTGGACAATACATGTCTTACCGACACTTGTTGTGCCAATGACAACGACTTTCATATCAATCGGTTCACCATCCATGTAAAAATCTTCCGAAAAAGTGTCATCGAACCGAAAAGTGACAAAAAAGAATCTTCATTGAAAATACGTTATTCATCAAATGAGCGATATTTCGATTATTCACGATGAGTCAATGGGCTTTGACGCCTCGTTCGGAATATCCTTTATTGGGGATAACATGTTTACAATTAGATGCGGTAATTTTTTGCAGATTTGTCAATTTAAAGATCGCGCAATTGAAATTCTCAGTTCAATATCAGGCGAACTTACTGGATTTTCTGCTATGGCAGGAACTCCATTATTACAAACTCTTGCATACGCAGATCAAATACAAAATCCTCTTATTCACCTTGTTGATATAAATGGAAAGGAAACCGGAACAGTTTCAGTCCAAGGAACTTTCGGTGTTAAGTCATTAGATTTCTCTTATGACGGACAGTGGCTTTATTCTCTTGGTGGCCTTCCAACCTTCCGTTTATCAGCATTCGATTGGCAAAAAAAAGTAGAAGTAACAAACAAGACATTCAATTCACCAATTGGCCAGAATATCAGCGTTTGTCCAATGCACCCTCGTCTTATAGCTGTTTATGGAGATGATAACTTGGCTCTTCCTGAATTACCACCAGAATTACAAGATGATCCAGAGCCACATCTCAGATTCTATACGTTACAAGGTTGCAAGGAAGAATATGCTTTTGTTGAAGTTATTGCAGAAATTGATTCTCCAGTTACAGCTTTAACATGGTCTCCTAAAGACGAATGCATCGTTGCCACACGTGATGGCAGAATTATCATCGTAAATCCACAAACAGGTAAAATTGTCGGAGATCCATTCAAACTCGAAGCATTAGAAGACGGACAGCAATATGCTTCCGCTCTTTTCTGCACATCCAAGTATATCATTACATCCGGAACATGCGGAAACATCTATTGGCTCAATTACGAAGATCTTCATCATACAAACGACCTTTTCATCTTAGAAACAGGTGCGCCAATCCTTTTCTTCAAGATATTCCCACATTCCAATCGTTTAATGTTCGGTACTGATCGCAATTCTCTTATCTGTGTCGAACTCGATGAAAATACTCACCAAACAATTGACAGTGGAAACGCAATGACATGCTTACGAGAGACCCACCAAGGTCCTATTACAGCTGTATGCGCTCTTCCTCACCAAATCATTACCGCCGGTGCAGATGGAACATTACGAACATGGACTTGCTCTCCATACTTAGCGCAGACACAAAAACTAACATTTGCTAACGAATCATTTACATCTTTGGCCTCTTCCAAGGGTGGTTCTTTAGTTGCTGTCGGTTCTCAAAGTGGTGTCCTCAGAATTATCAACTCGACTGACCCAGATGATCCAATTTTACTGTTCAGAGAGCGTCTCCATGCGGGACCAATCACTTCTATTGTCATTACAGACCATTACATCGCTTCAGGATCAACAACAGGAAGTGTAGTTATTCTTAGAACAGATCCAAATTCATGTTTCCCATTAATTGGCCTTTTGCAATTGAGAACAAGTGTTGTTTCTCTTTCTGCTCCACCTCCTCTCAAACCAGCCGGTGAAGGAAATGCTCCAGAACAATTATTGATTGCTACAGGACACAGAGAAATTATCAGAATTGATGTTCCTAACGAAGCTCCTGATAATTTCAAGCTCCAAATCGAAACACTCAACAGAGCATTACTCAAAGTATCAAACAAAGTATCAACAATCACTGCAGAACCAACACTTCGCGAAGAACAACAATATTTCTTCTGTGGATGTGACAATAAAAGTGTCAAATATTACTGCATGCCCGTAACAACCGGCGAATTAGATTTAGTTGGAATTGATGATGTAGAATGTTCTAGTCCTGATGATACATTCACAGGACATTCAAAGACAGTTACATCCATTGCTTTGTCACCTGATCAACAGTTTGTTGCTTCAGGATGTGCAGGAGCAACATTAATTGTCCGCGAAATAGATAACGCTACAGCACAGTTGAAGAGAGTCATGATGACAGTTACTCATCATTCTCCAACAAACGGTGCAATCAGTGGAATCTGTTTCTCTCCTGATGGAAAGAAGTTGTTCACTGTTGGTTACGATGGATGCATCAATACATACTCAATTCGTGTTGATCCATCAGCAATTCCTCGTGATTCTTTCCAAGTTCCAAGAGAAGGAGCTTTCAAGTCATCAATCTCAAGACAGTTCTTGATCGATCACCAGATCTCTTCTTTGACAGAAATGTGGATGGGAAGAGAATACGGATCAAGCGAAGACAACGGATTCCACAACGATGATGGCAATGGAAGTGAAGAATTACCATTAGCTCAGCAAATCAAAGCTGAAAAAGAGAAGCAACAACAGGCAGCAGCTCAAGAATTCCAGAAGGAATTAACAGAACAGATCACACAGATCAAGGATGAATTCATGCATTTGGTTGAACAAAACGAGAAAGCTCCAGAACTCGAGAAACTCACGAAACAAGACTTTACTTTGGATGTTGCTTCAGCAGAGAAACTCCAACAACTTGCTGAATACAGGAAAGCTCTTATTCTCTATCGCAGAACAATAAAGAACCAGATAAGAGAACTCAATGCTGATAAAATCACACAAAGAGCATTTAAGCCATTCGAACCTAAATTGACAACAATTTATTCGTTCAAGACTCCAATACATTTCGATAATTTCCCACTTCCTATTCTCACAGAGAAACAACAAAGACATCTTAAAGTTGTCACATTGTTGAGAAGAACGGAAATTGCAGCATTGAGATATAAACCAGGTGTTGGATCATCATTAGTTGTTTCACAGATGAGAGACACTTCTCTTGATGGTTCTCGTTATTTGTTCTCTCGTTCAAACTCATTAGTTACATTGACACAAAGCGAACAAAGTGACAACGAATTAATTGTTAAAGAAGACGAGAGATTGTTGTATGATCCATTCCAGTTAGTAACAGGAAACAGAAAGGTCACGCAACTCACAATTGTTCAGCACTTGATTCAAGAAGCGATGCATCATTTCAACACAATATTTGAAGATATGATGGGTCGTAAAGCGAATGCAGTTCAGAGTCTTCAAGAGAGGAATAAGCGAATCAGACAGTTAATCAGATTACTAAGACTTAATCCAGATGACTATCAATTGTTCGATCCTCCTGCATATCCAAACGAAGATCCAGACAGTTTCATGAAAGTCAAGGATGAAGAAGTCATTGTTAAAAAGCTTCAAGGTCAAGAAGTTAAAGAAAACGTTAAATCGGATGAACTTGAGAAAGACTCATTTGCACAGAGAGCATTGCGAGAGATGATGGGTGGTAACATCAGTGTTGGTAACATGGAAGAAGCTCCACAAGATGACGAACCAATTGCCCCCGAGTGGATGACAACTAAGAAGAAAGAAGAAATGACAGAAGAAGAACAATACCAAGTTCAAGAATTCGAGAAGAAGAAGAAACTATTCATCGAAGAACGTGAAAAGCGTAAGAAGACACTTTCTGCTGAACTTGTCAAACTTTACAAAGGCACAGCATCAACAATCGAAGAATTCGACCACCAAATGTGTGCAGCATATATCCAACGAATCGACACAGAAGAAAAGATTTATTACCACGAATTAGAGATCATGCACTTGTTGTTCACAATCAACAGCGAACGTGAACTTAATTCTAAGTTGAACAAGATTTCTGATGACATCGAAGACAAGAAAGAACTTATCAGACAACGAACACAGACGTGGAAGGAAATCACACAAGAATCTATTGCCGCAGCTAAAGCAGCCCAGACAGCAGATGAGAACTTGAAATCAGTTCAAGATCAAGTCGACAAAGACTTCAAAGCACGTGATAACCAACCACAACTTATCCGATGGTACAAACACTCAGTTGCTATCAAATACAAACCTAAACCAACCAACAAACCAAATGTTTTCAGCCAGTTCATCCATCCTTCAATCGATTTCACAACAAACACCGAAGAAATCCTTAATCCAGCGAACCGCCCTCAGAATCTTCCAGAACAGCGCTGGAAGAACTTCTTGGAGTACTGCGAAGCGAAGACACGTGACTCTCGTGAACAAGCTGAAAGACACGAAGAATCTAACGAACTTAAAGCACGCGAGAACTCATACAAAGATGAGTTGACTAAACTTGAACAAGAAGCTGACGAACTCGAGAATGATCGATCTGAAACAGTCGACAAACTCTTGAATGCTATGGTTGATATGCATGTTCCATTCACATTCCGTCAAGGTCAAGCCGAAGTCCCTAACGACACAATTCTCCTTGACTACAAAGACATTGTTTTGATCAACAAGAAAGTTGTCTCCGCACAGAACGAGAAGATCATCGAAGCCGGCAAACGAAAGATCGATATGCTCGAGAATATCCGCCGTCATCACTCAGAACACAAAGAACTCCGATGGAAGATTGCTAAATGCAATGTTGATCTCACAAACCTTCAAGAAGAAATCCAAGAATATCAGTTGTTCCGCGTCACCAAACTTGATCAAGAGTTGATCCGATCACGACTCACAAAAGGTCAGTCTGGTGATGACCGCAACCAGAAAGAACTTAAGTCACTTAAAGCAGGCTTAGAAGGTATGGTTAATCAACACAAACTTAAAGTTGAACACGCACAAGCCAATCTCAAGAAGCTTCATAAGAAACTTGAACAGAAGCGACAAGAGAACGACAAGATCGAGAACGAGATTCTTCAGATGCAACTTAATCTTAAAGAGCGTAAACGAATCTACAACATCCAGATGAAGAGCACAGAAGGTGCACAAGATGCCCGCAAGCGTCGACTTAAACAAGTCATGCTTATTTCTAAGCTTAAACGTGCTAAACAAGTCCAAGAAGCCAAGATTGCATCTCTTCAGGAAGATGTTTCACGTCTTCGAAGGTGTGTTTACACATCATTTGGTGATGATGACACTGAAGTTATGGTTGGTTACAAATCATGAATATAAAGTTTTATAGAGCTTGTATTTTTGCAGTAAACAAATATTATTTCGATTTCTATTAATATATACCTAATTTCCTTTTGATCCTATGATAATTCATTTTCATACAATATATATATGAGATGTTTAGGATAGTTCTATCAAGACCTAGCTTAAAATTCTACACAATTGTAATACCCTCAAATATTTACTTTTTCAATTTCCCTGAGATCAAATTTTAAGTTAGATCTTGATAGATCTAGCATCATAATATTACCATTATAAAGACTATTTGATATCCTATACTTCCATATCAGTGTTGGTCTCTATTGTATTTCAAATACCAAAAAAATTTCTCCATATTTCAAATATCTCATCAGAGTATGAGATCACACACTTGATATTTGCACATTAAGGCACATCTGTTAGATTGGAAGAGATGATTATCAGAATAATTGTTATTAATTCATTCACAGACTCTAAATATGTTCATGAATTTCGATAATTAAGATTAATGTTTGATTCTTTGAGTGATGTTGAAAATGAAAGCTATCGGAAGATTTTTATCCAAAATTTTAAAATGTATTAATGAGTTTTTGGATCCATTGTCAATCTAAAATTCAATGGATCCAAAAGAAATACTCATAGTGTAGATGACTTGACGTATGTTTGGCATCAATACTATGAAAACATCGATCCTCCACCAGTTATTTCAGGTGATAACCAAAATGTTACTGCAACAGCGAACAAATGCTTCACATATATCTGTAAATTCGAAAACCTTGAATCAGGTGCAGTAAATTTCATAGATATTTCAAGTTATTCTATTTTACTTTGCGAAAACACATTTTACAACGGTTCAGGCACAGTTTATATCACTAGTACAGGCACAAACAATATTATTATTGATAAATTCTGTTCTTTTGAAAGTAAAACTTCATCAAGTGGCCATTTTACTTATTTCTATGGCGACATCAACAGTACAATCCTCCAAGGTACAATTTCTAATGGAGGAAATCGCGATGTACGATTTGGAATGATTTACTCAAGAGAAGGTGATTCATCTCTTTCAAACACAAACATTACTAACTGCATTTCACAACAAGCTACAGCTTTTAGATATGATTATATGAAATCAACAACAAAAGTCAAATTTTGTAATTTTGAAAATTTGGAAGCAACTCAAAAGGCAATTTCTAATCTTCAGAACACTGATGGGATAATTGAAAGATGTAATTATATAAATAATTCCCAAACAGATAAAAATTATGGATTAGTTCATGAATATAACAAAAGACTTGACGTTTTAGATTCAGTTTTCAGAGATAATCTAAAGAACAAAAATGGAGCTATATTTTCTACAATTAGTGGACAAATTTATATATTTAATTGCAGTATTGATACTTATTCACAATCTAAAAATGGTGGAACTATATCCACATCAGAAATGCCAATGAAACCATTTTTTAATGACTTAAAGTTCATTGGAATAAGTCCATGTGAAGGTTCGTTACTAATTGCTCAAAATAAAGACAAAAAGGATTCAATTTATAAAAATATCAAATTATTATCATTAATTAACTTTTTTTATCACAACATTTGAATAAAAATTTCTTTTCATAATCTTATTCAAATCAATTCACAAAATCTCGGAGTCTAAAATAGAACATCATGTTCATAATAATAAATCATTGGACTTTATATGATAATTAATGTTATCTAAAAATACCATTTAAATAATTCTAAAAACAACTAATTTTTTATAACAAATTTTCAAAGATGTAAAACTCTTATGCCTATATCTCAAAATTTGAGTGAATTGATTGGTTTACACACGAAAGATATGATTTCAAGTTTAAACTTTGCCTGTTTTCATCAAAGTAAGAGAAGTGAAACCGATTAAATCTAAAAATACCATTTGATTAATTCTAAAAACAACTAATTTTTTATAACAAATTTTCAAAGATGTAAAACTCTTATGCCTATATCTCAAAATTTGAGTGAATTGATTGGTTTACACACGAAAGATATGATTTCAAGTTTAAACTTTGCCTGTTTTCATCAAAGTAAGAGAAGTGAAACCGATTAAATCTAAAAATACCATTTGATTAATTCTAAAAACAACTAATTTTTTATAACAAATTATTAAAGATGTAAAACTCTTATTGGAACAGCTTCAATAACTGATTCCCAACCTGGAATGCCAGAAGCGATGTCGTCCATGAACTCGTTAGGTGTGTAAACGCGTGTTGTGAAGAAATTCATCTTAACTTTCAGTTTCTTAGACATTGTACGCATAGAGTTAACTTCTGAATGTGTGCATCCTCCAACGAAGCCAACAATGATGGAATCGTTAGGATCGAATCTTCCGAACTGCGTGAAACTGATGTTCTTCTGTGAAAGTGTTTTCTTCATTTGTTCAATCTCACCTTTGATGATTTTGTTGACAAGACGTGTTGTCAAAGGAACATATCCGTCGTACATGTTTCCTTCTTCATCAATCAATCCGTATTCCTGGCAAAGTGTCTTAAAAGTAACAGTCTTTTGTGGTTCTGGTGATAATAATCCCATCTGTTTCAACCTCATGAGGAAAGGTATCTGTTGGAGGCCATAGTTCGCATATATTCTCTGAACAAGAGATTCGTAGCGTCTGACGATGCTTTTGTCGTTATCTAATGGATTGAGCTGGTATTCAAGACAAAGGATGCGCGCGATGTACCTGAAGTCTGCTCCGTAAAGGAATAACTTGTCTTCAATCTGGTTATGCGCTTTGCCACCTTTTTCTGATTGTTTGATCATTAAAAACTCTTGTTCTTGAACTTCGCGTCTGAATGGGTTCTGGCGACTTTCTATGATGATATGTCTTGATAAACTCTCATAACTTCGCAATGATTTGTGGATTTGTTTGAACTTTTCTGATGCGTAGATAAAATCATCTCTTTTCGCTTGTATATTCTTATCTGTATTTGGTCTGAGTGTCTGTTCAACGATTTCGTGGTATTCGTTGCATTTCTTGACGAATTCGCGGTTAGATAATAATCTAAATTCAGGATAAAGTGGATCGTACTGACTGTTGAAGATATGGAAGAGTTGGCCACTCGATTGATCACTGTTATCAATGAATGACGTCGTTCCGTAGATAATTCCGTATAATTCTGCAATAACTCCTTCAATTCCTGATTGTGTGAGTAAAGGAGTGATGTAATCAGCAGTTCTATCTATAAGAATGAGGTGCGTTGTAGCTGTTGGTGAGATATCGCTTAAATGTTTCGCACAAATTCCAGATTTGTCGCCAATGGCTGTAACACTTGCGAAACC
Source organism: Trichomonas vaginalis G3 (assembly GCF_026262505.1). Lineage (NCBI taxonomy): Eukaryota > Parabasalia > Trichomonadida > Trichomonadidae > Trichomonas > Trichomonas vaginalis. The sequence continues at coordinate 15,674,654 of NC_067203.1, read as the reverse complement.
TTCACAATTAGTAGATATAGCATCAAGACAAGCATTGATTTCAGATATCGCGGTTAACTCATTAAAGGCCCAAAGCCTTGAAAGATAATTTTCAGTAATCATCGTAACAATATCTGAATCTAATGGGATCAAGTTAATATTTAATGACTCTACTTTAATATTTGATTCGGGTTTATCGGTCTTCGATGTTTTTCCGTATAAACAAATTTCTGCAGAAGGATAGTAAAGATCTTCGTCCATTAAATAGGCGGCAATAAGTTCTGTGAGATGTGGTAATAACATGATTGTAATTGATGGTTTAACATTTGTTTCTTGAATGATTTCAGCATTTTTCGCAATTATATACTTAATGAGTTGGATATCTGGGAATATGAGAACTACGTACTTTTCGGTTTCATTAAACTTGAATGTCATATCAAAATTACGAACAATCATGTTTCTGAATTTTGATTGCAAAGATGGGTCAATTTCGAAATATCTGTTAATAATAAACATAATTCTAGAATCACAAGTTACTTTGCAGTCCTTGTATTCGTTAATGAACTGTTTTATTCTTCTACTATTTATGAAATCAAATCTCGAAAAATCCATTGACAGAAAATAAAAATGACAATGTCAGAATCAAAATGTTATTCATACCTATATTATAATTTGATATCAAAATTGGCAGACTCCTAAGAATTAATTTTCTGAAAAATCAGATCCTCTAGATGTAATTTTAAATGACAAAAATCATTATATACATAGCAAGAATTTTCTTTTGGTAAAGGTAACAATCAGCAAACAGCTATTTTTATAATTCAGAAAAATTTGGAACTGATATGAAGGATTATTGAACGTATGTTTAGGTATTAAATCACTTGTTTATACTTATAAAGCCATTTAAATTGTAATTACCATCAATTTTAGACAAAATCTTCCTCGATACGAATAAAAACACATCAGATTGAATCTCCTCAAATATATCAATTAATCTATTTTCGAAAATCTTGATTTTAAAACCATTTTTTGAAAATGGATTGCGTATCAAGTGTTCTTCCAAACGGAATCCATCTTAAGCTTATGAAAGGTCCAAGAGGCGTTTGTTCTATTGGTGCAGTCTTCCCAATTGGTTCCATTAATTCGCCAAAGACAGCTGATACTCAAGTTACATTATCTTCAAAGTTGGTCGAATCTTTAATTTCTCCAAAACATGTTTTTATGCATCAGGTATATCCATTTTTACAAGTAAATCGCGAATATTCATACTTAACCCTTCAATTCCTTCCAGAGTCAACAACATATGCTATCGAGAGTCTCAAACGCTTCTTAGATGGTGCAGCTCCAGCTAATACAACATTTGATCAGCAAAAGCAGCTGAACTACGCAGCAGAGCAATTAGGTGAATACAATTTACTCGAAAAATACAAAGATCTTGTTTGCATGTCATCATTTTCTAATAAATCATACGCACACGGCAACTATGCTTTACAAGGCGAGAAAATTGACTTAAATCCACAAATTCTCAAAGAAATTCCAAAGTGTACAACACTTGTTGGTTCAATTGACATGTACGAAGAGCTTGTTAAGCTTGGCGGCTCACTTTCGCCTTTCCCAAAGGTGAAATTACACATCACATCTAATTTCGAACCAAACCACGTCAACAAGAACGTCAAACAGTCATCATTACAAGGTTCCAAGATCTCCATGACGTCATCCCTCTCCATCATGTCCCTTTCATGGCCTTCATGTGAGGCAAAATCCGTAGAAGCACCAGCATACGCCGTTTTATCCAAAATTTTTGGTGGCGGATCTGAATTTTCATCAGAAGGTCTTGGTTCCGGTTTCAGCTCTCTCCTTTACACTAAAGTTGTTGGCGGAGTTGCCAGATGTCACCAGGCATACGCCTACAACAACTTCTTCACAACAGGCGGCCGATTCAACATCAACGTTGTTGCAGAAGACAGAAACTTAGTTAAAGCAGCACAGTTGGTCAGAGAGTGTATCCATTCAGTCGAAACGATTGAGGACAAGAACTTGGATGCCGCACGCGGTCTTGTTATCACAGCAGGCACTAAAGAGTTGAATGCATCGGACAAACGATTCAACGAGTTCGTCCGTTCTAGTTACTTAGGGTGCAAACCAATCTACAGCTCTCAGTACAAGAAGTCAATCAAAGAAGTTACAAGGAAGGCCGTCGAGAAAGCACTTAAACAGACATTTAGCTACAAACCTGCCGTTGCCGTTTATGGCCCAGCAGTTCCAAACGAAATCGCAAAAGTTTTCGAATAATTTCTATTTTATTCTATATTTCTTTTTTTATAAAGCTTTTTTATATAATTTTTAAAGATTGAGGATATCATCTCAACATTTTTAAATCAAAACTTTTTTATTGTGAATGAAATGAAAAATAATTAATTTTGAGAGAGTGAGAAATGAATTTTTGCAAATAGTAACTCAACAGATAAAATACTCTTACAACATTGTATTAATAAAGAATGGTGCGCGTTTGTGGCTATTTCTATGTTTCATGAGCATATAAATCCATTGTAGAACGATTTTGGAGTGATGTTGAAAATGAAAGCTATCGGAAGATTTTTATCCAAAATTTTAAAATGTATTAATGAGTTTTTGGATCCATTGTCAATCTAAAATTCAATGGATCCAAAAGAAATACTCATAGTGTAGATGACTTGACGTATGTTTGGCATCAATACTATGAAAACATCGATCCTCCACCAGTTATTTCAGGTGATAACCAAAATGTTACTGCAACAGCGAACAAATGCTTCACATATATCTGTAAATTCGAAAACCTTGCATTACGAGCAGTCAATTTCATAGATATTTCAAGTTATTCTATTTTACTTTGCGAAAACACATTTTACAACGGTTCAGGCACAGTTTATATCACTAGTACAGGCACAAACAATATTATCATTGATAAATTCTGTTCATTTGAGAGCAAAACTTCAACAAACGGTCATTTTACTTATTTCTATGGCGACATTAACAGTACAATCCTCCAAGGTACAATTTCTAATGGAGGAAATCGCGATGTAACATATGGAATGATTTACTCAAGAGAAGGTGATTCATCTCTTTCAAACACAAACATTACTAACTGCATTTCACAACAAGCTACAGCTTTTAGATATGATTATATGAAATCAACAACAAAAGTCAAATTTTGTAATTTTGAAAATTTGGAAGCAACTCAAAGCTCTAGCACTTCTTTTTCGAATACTGTAGGGATAGTTGAAAGATGTAATTATATAAATAATTCCCAAACAGATAAAAATTATGGATTAGTTCATGAATATAACAAAAGACTTGACGTTTTAGATTCAGTTTTCAGAGATAATCTAAAGAACAAAAATGGAGCTATATTTTCTACAATTAGTGGACAAATTTATATATTTAATTGCAGTATTGATACCTATAAAGAATCTAATACATATCGTGGAACTATATCCACATCAGAAATGACAACAGAATCATTTATTAATGATTTAAAGTTCATTGGAATAAGTCCATGTGAAGGTTCGTTACTAATTGCCCAAAATAAAGATTCAATTTATAAAAATATCAAATTATTATCATTAATTAACCTTTTTATAAAAACATTTAAATAAAAATTTCTTCTTACTTAAGGGTGCCCTATAGACGATAGACCACCCTCAGAAAAGCACTTTTAAGGTTATTTCTGTTAAGCTTTTATCTCGTTCAAGAGAGAGATTTTTTGAACTTTACCATATCATAATGCTTAGTTATATTATGACCAATCTCTACGATTTTGAAGATTTAAATTACGTTGAGAATTCATCGATTTTTTGATTTTTTGATTTTTTTTCGAGTTTTTTTGATTTTTTCAAAAAATAAAAAAGAAAGAAAATAAGGAAGGCATATAGTATTTTCATTAAAAACAATTATTACAGTAAACAATGTTGCCAATTATTGGTTTTTTGAAAAAATAAATTTGAAAAATGAAATATTGAGCATATATTCTACCCAATATCAATTGACTGATTAAATACAATATATATCTTTGCTTTATTCACTTTGATTACTTTTGTATTAAAAAAACCGTAAAATTTGGCGGGATTTTAGCTCTTCCTATGGAGTATTCTATTCCAATCATGGAAGGATACACAATTGAAGAGATATTAATAACATATAAAGCTGATGACTGCCAAAAAAGGGTCTATCATCGAACTGTTTATTCAAATAAGAAACCTTTTTCGCATTTCATTAATCTAAACCAGCTTAATTCAAAACAAGATCATTCACAATCAAATGTTAAGGAAGAAACAATATTCAACGTCAAATTTAAGCCTGGAGTTCCGTATAGTGACGTGTAAATTTTCCAAAATTATTCAAATTATATTCTCAATTCGAACATTAGATATAATATTTATTTATTCAAATATTAATATTAAAACAATCTGAAAAAACTATAATAAAAGTGTTAAAGATAATAAGTTAGAGATCAACAGAAATTGGAATCATAATAGATTTTCCTGTTTCTAAGATAAGAATCAAAACATTATCTTCTGGATCAATTCGAACTGAAACAACTTTCGTGTTTGTAGAGAAAACTTTCCTACCAAGATCAACGTAAAATGCTTCGAAAACAAAGACATTGCCGATTTCATCAACCATGCCAATAACATCGAATCCGGATGAAGTAGATTCACTAGTCCATGATTCGACACCGGCATCTGACTTACGCTTGACAATGATGTCGCCGTTTGGTGAAATCAAGAAGATCTGATGTTGTAGCATTCCGTTTGCAATCTTTGTTGCATGGACGGCAACAAATCCCCATGATGGTGTGATGATGACGTGTTTAGCTCGGAATCCATCCAACTCAACAACTTTAGCAATTTGGCCACTTGTCAAACTGATGAACAACAATGATGAGTCTTTAGTTCCGGCAACAATGATGTGGAATTTCTCGGAAATGCACATGCATCGGATAGCAGATGTGAAACTTGGAACTTTGAAAATTGGCTTTTCGAAGTTCTTCCTGTAAATAGAAATGACTGCTTCGCTGTTCGCAACGGCAATGTATTTACCATCACACACTGAGCAGACAATTCGTGAGCGCTGTTGCAATGCTTTGTTGCAAAGACCACCCGGAACAGCAATGTACATTTCGTTTGTCAAACGACCACTAACTGCGAATGAACCACCGGCAATAGGAATGGCGAATGTTTCTGAGCAAAGTTCGTTGAAATCTTCAATCTGCATCTTGTCTGTTGTCATGTTTTCTAATGTGATCTCGCATGGTTCTGAAAATACAATGTCGATGTTGCTTCGACGCTCATTACGCTTAATGTGTGGAGATGTTGGTGCTGAGATTTGACTAGATGCTGATGCATTAGATTTCGATCGAGGTTTGACATTTGATCCATGTGATGCTTTAGCAATATCTGTCAATTCCATGTTGCGAACACAGATGCCACCTTCTGAGTTAAGCAGTGTGATCATGTACTCGTTTCCCCGTTTAGATATGTTTGCTGCGTATGTCTTAGGCAAATTCAAATCAATACAAATGTTTTTGCTAAGAACCGATGCATTAGAAACATGTGCATAACGTTGTGGATGTGGTTTTGTGAAGATCTGTTGTGGAATCTGACCAACATGCATAAGGATGGCTTCAATACCGGCGCGAACTTCGGGATTCTCTAAGTTCTTCTTATTATCCCAGATGGTGGAGTACATCTCTTCCATATAAATGTTGTTACATTCTGATGATTTTTGTGTAACACCAAATATCAAATCAATCCATTGATGAAGATGACTTGAAACATAGTCACTCTCAAGAGCTTTCCGCATGATGTAGATGAAATCGTATGGAGTATTAGCCCATGGTGGTAAAACAACATCGTCAACTTCGTAATCTTGCGTTTTCCCAAGATCAAATCTGTTGGAGTTCACAAGGAATTCTGGTGTTGAGAAGAACTCTGGAATAAGTTCGCGGAAATCGTTTTGTGTCTTAGTACACAAGTTCCATGCGTTAGGAATGCTTGAGAACAATCTTGCGGCTGTGTCGAATTTACCGCCTTGGATCTCGATGTGTAATGTTGTACATGGTTCCATTCGCAACAACCAAAGATAAACTGCCAATGGACAATTTGGTCCTGAAGAATACAAATATGGTGTGATTCCCATCTGTGAGAAAATGTCCATTTTCTCAACAAGGCCTTGCAAACGTTCTTCATTGATAGCTCCAATTGGTTTAGAAAGATCTCGGTAACTTTGTGGATCTGTCAAGTCTAAAACACTTGACGTGTAATCAGATAAAACCCATGGCATGATCGGATATTGACTTGCATCGTTGAATGTTCTTCCACTGAATTTGTTGAGATAAAGAAGATATTCAAAATTACTGATTTGTCTTGAAACCCATTTATCGGTGAGTTTCTTGCTCTGGAAGAAGTCAATGAATGAGGATGTCTGCAAGTTTGCGATGTTTGGAAGCCAAAGTTCTTTGAAGTGCTTGAGAACTGTTAATGAATCGACATTTTCGAAGTTAATTAAATAACTTCTTCCATCGATCATGATCATTTCAATTGCAGTTTGATGATGCAAATGAGTTCGAAGTAAAACATCACAAATCATTTCCAATGGAAAAACTTTAGTTTTCTCTTTGATAGAAATGACAACTGAGTCTGCCAAAATCGCAAATGTTCCTTGTCTCCTTCGTGAGATTTCAATGAGTTCACATGGCAATTCCATGATGCAGCGTTGGTCAGCCATGTTCAAGTTGTTGTTGATTTCTTCTTTGTCTTCAACCAAAACATCTAAAAGACCGGAAGGAGCGTGTTTTTGGTACTGTAATGCAAGTTCTTTCTTGTATTCTTCCAATTTGATTTCGGCGGTAACTTCATCACCTGTATCGCGAACTAACGATTCGTGTTTGTGGTCTGTGAATTGTCTGTTCTTCTTCAGTTTCAATGGCATTAGACCACAGTAACTCATGTCTTTCTTGTAGTGTATTGCAGAGTGTTGTGCAGGAAGAGAACGACTCCATGGTGCATGTGAAAATGTCATGCATTGCCAAAGATGTGACCATAAATGAGCTGAGTGTGTTTTTGCTGTTGATATTTTGTCTTCGTAATCTGCAATTTCGTTTGCAGCAACACTTGCTAAACTAGACGCTTGTTCAAGATTCTCGAAGTTGATATCCGCATTCCTTTTGTTTGTCTTAAGAAGATGATGCATGAATCGGATGGGACTTAATGCCAAATTAATGTTGTAACTTTGTGCAACATCTTCAGACAAACTCAAGTACAAACTAAGTTGATTATCTTCAAGTTGTTTCTTAGCTTTCATGACAGGAATTGTGTTGTTGAAATAATCACTTTCAATATCACCTCCAAACTTGATAAACAAACTGGTGATGATTTGTGATTCTGCTGTGATTTCGAGTTTGTGACTGATGTATTTCTGCAAATATGATTTGGCAATTTCGAAATCTTCCCATTTGCCATCTTCTGTCCAATTCAAACCGAAGATGTAGTTGAATGGATGCTTAGCAATGTCAATAACTTTCTTGTCCATTTCACTTGGCATAATAACTGCTTTCATCTTCTTTGGAGATATGTTTCTTCTCCTTGATGGTTTTGAAAATGAGGAAACTGATAATAATGAAACTCTTCGTGCTTTTCCTGTATCGTTACTTTCTTCGTGAACTGGGAAAAGATAACTCAGTGTACTTTCGGCAGTATCTGAGTTATAAGAGCTCAAGTTTCCAACATTCTTCGCTAAATTGGCAACATTCAATGAGTGTCGTTTGATGTCTTTTTCTTTTTGTGTTTCTGTGATTTGGATGTTGATTTCATCCAAAACTGGTTTGTTTGTTTCAATTTCTGCTTGTGATGTAGATGTCATCAAAAGAGAGCCAGAATCATCATTATTAACAGTATTATTGAAAGGAGATGATTCATAGACCGTTTCTAAATATGTTTTAGAAACATTTCTTTCTCGGTATAACAAAAAGAATTGTGCACATTTGATGTATTCTTCATCATATGTTTCGTTGTTTGATGCTAAAAGTAAAATGTTTCTCATCATCTTGATTCTGTCTTCTTTCAATGCCAATCCAACAATGTTAGCAGCTGCTAATAAATTAGTCAAAACACCTTGAACATTGCAGTCTAACAAATACTTAAGAAGGTCTTTGCTCTCTTGTTCTTGGCATTTATAGCAACTGATTAATGGCCAATAACACCACAAATCATTGGTAACTAACATTTTAGATGATTTCAAGATTTGTGGTAAAATAATTGGTCGGCCATTGTTCAGTGTCATCCATGATAAAAGAGGAAGTAATTCTGGAACATTGTTGTTGAGGATTTCAATGAATATGTCAACTAATGTTGTTCTTGAGAAATATGAACCAACTTGATGCAACATGATTTCGACTTCATCCTTCATAGTGATAGGATTCATTTTATTGTGTCGAAATGCATAAACAATGCATGATAATGTGGATAAAACAATGTCATCACTTTTCAGGTTAAACAAATAAACTAAAAGTGAAATATATTTTCCTGGTTCTTCAATATCTTTCCAAACATTATCATCGCCAAGCAAATATTGCAAGAAATTGATCAAATCCAAGCATTGGTTGATTTCGCCACATGTCAAGATATGCGATACTAAACTCTTCAGCGAGTTTGTATCGAAATTCTTAAGTGAAATTTGTTTCAAAATTTCAAATAAATATTTTCTGACTTCTGTGACATTCAAAACTTCATTTCTACATCTCTCTGTATTTTGATGTATCAATGATTCTGCTTGTGAATACCAATAGTTACTAATAAGCATTGACAAGATGTGAGTGAATGTCAATAGATCTTTGCAGTCGTTGTAATAATTCTTAACAATAACTCTTGCCCAATGTTTGATGATCATGATATGATCAACTGCTGATGTTTTCAGCCAAATTTGGAGGTTGAATATAATAGCAATCAGCATGTTGTGCTTGGCTTCTCCATCTTGGAGAGAGTTAAGGATTTGGACCATTGCTTGGTACAATTTGAAATCGATGTTCTCGATTTTCGATGATATAATTAAATGTGACAAAATTCGGAATCCACCAACTTCAGCAAACAATTTTTGTGAATCACTTGACATTTTCAGACAGTTTGTAAGGATTTCCAATGTGTCGTTCTTAATTGTGTTCTCTTTACCTGTTGAGTATGGCATGTCCCATTGTGCAAATAAAGGAAGAATCATTTCAATTCCGCACTTTTCAACTAAAACATCAGCGAATGAAACGAAAGGAGGACATTCGATTTTTCCTTGTTCAACTCTTGAATTTGATTTCATGTAAATGAAACCATCTGCTTGGAATGGCTGCATGTAAACAATGCAGTCTGGATTATTCTCCATTGATCCACGAAGTGATGACTTCATTAGTTTATCAAGTTGAACTGTATCTTTGAAAATCCCAAAATTACCTAACAATGCGTAATTCTTATCATTAGTTCCTCCACCAATAACGAACAATTGTTTTTCTTCAAACAATAGTTTTGGTAATTTGAAATTAGATTTTGTTTCTTCTTTGTTGTTAACCATAACTGTGACATCTGATTCTTTGTCATCAATGTTAACTTTGATTGAGACCATGTTCCAGATCTTGGCGTCTAATTCAACGTTTGTTTTCACTTTGTTGACTTTGATTCTGTAATCTGTGACAAGGATTTTAAGGTCACCAATTTCTGCGATGATTGATTGAGGAGATTTATCACTCAATGGATTAAAGATCCAGAAGACAACAACAAATGATTGTGGCATACTTGAGAACGTTGCGTATTTACCTTGTGGAACTAATGGTAAACTATCTCTTGGTCTGTTTTGACCATCAATCAACATCTTGTTGAGAACTTTCAACATCAAATTCTGTGTGTGAGGAATAGTTCGGCCTTCGATAGGACACAACAATGAGATGAACATTCGTGCAACATTAACTGTACATGATGTCATAACAATGATCATCAATAAACTCATGCATGATGCAAATTGTCTTGGTTCAATTGTTTCATCGTTTCGCCATTCAAGCATGAACTCAATCAACATCTCACTAAGTCCACCAATGGCTGCTGCCGCACAGTTTAATGATGAATATTCACAAAGTTTTGCAATGAAGTCAAAAATTGTCAACAAAAATTGGGTGTCTTTGAAAACACCTAAAATCAATGTCAAAGCTGTTGGTTGTTTGATCAGGAATGATGGTTGAGCAGAGTCAAGAGGATGACCTGCTAATAATTGTACTAATCGGATGAATAAGTCTTGTGTTGGTTCTCCGAAAACATGTGAAATCGCTTCTTCAATTGCTGCTAATGGAGTTGCTGTTAATGAGCGACTTTCGGCTGAAATAACTAAGAAATCTAATGCGTCAACAATGAAATTAGCACTGTCTTCGTTCTTAGGTAATAATAAGAATCCTGATGCAAGTTCTTTGATCATTTCTGGCATAGAAATGTTCTGTTCGACGAATAAATGAATGATTGACTTAGCGATATCCATCATTCCTGCGTGGTTGAGGTTACCAAAGACTGTTCCTGCTATTTCAACGAACTTTAGACGACATGGATTTAATGAATTTTTATAATCTGCTGTTTTAACATATATTTTGAGCTTATCCATGACGTATTGATCTACACCTTTCTCAAATATCAACATAATGAATGATTCTGCAAATTCTTCTCTATTCAGGAAAGCACCTAATTTATCTTCTTTACTTATGAAGAGATCCAGCAAACAAAACAGAGCTATTCTAACACCATTAGCTGCTTGCTCCTGTTCTTCATTAGTGTAAGGACATGTTTGATAGAAATACAAAAGATATGTGATGACTGTTGTAAATTCTTCAACAATTTTATCATTAAACTTAAGTTTTGGTGCAAAATCCATGATTCTATATATGATTTCCTCTTCCAAACGTGGATATGCTATACAAAGATTCAAAATTTCTCTGACATTTTTAATTCCACGAGACATAAGCATCTCAAGAGTCCAATGACGTATGCTATTTATTGCAAGACCTTTATGCTCTGGAGAATCAATAGCAACTTCAGGACTCCATATTCTTGAATCAATTAATACAGAATAAGGAAGTAAAAAATCTTTTCTGCATTTGACTGTACGATAGATACTCAAAAATGAAGTATAAATCGCCAACCAATTTTCATGATCTTTGTTTTCATCGAAGAAATTTACGATGGCATTGTTAATCATATCACGGAGTTCCTTAGAATTTCGGGCAATTCTGACGAATCCATCCAATGCTTTTGTCATTCCTTCAGGTAAATATTCAGCTACTAAGTTAGGTGTCGGAATTAAATATCTTTGTTTTGTGATCTCAACATTGACCAATTGTGGGTTCGGTACTATGTCTGGATTGATTTGAAAAGTGTGTTTGTCGTCTATTTTAATTACATTTTCGACGTTTTTCTCTACTGAAACAAATTTGCCAAAACGAACAACGTAATTGATGACTCCGCTTACTAATGAAGTAATTGATGGAAGGGTAACAAGTGGAGGAAGCTGTGGTGCAGAGTTACACCACATATCTACGACTTGAGTATTAAAATCGACAAGTAAATCATTTAATATGGATATTGTATCTAAAAATACTTCATCTGGGTATTCCTTTTTGATAGCTTTAAGATTGATAATTGAACAAATGAAGTTTGAAAAGTCTGGATTTTTGGAATCTGAGAGTTTTTTAACAGTACGAGGTATTAATTGGTACATAAAAACAGGAGGCTGACCAATTGTGAGGAATTTGATTAATACGCTGTTGATTTCATGAAGTTTTTCGAATGACAGATCTGAAGATGAAAGAGAAAATATAAAAACATCATAGAATGCATACATATTGATGTCTTTGAATCCATCGACGGAAGATCGCTGCAAAAACAATTGTAATAAAGAAAGTGAATATTTTGTACTATTTTTTTTCTCTAGACTTTGTATCCATGAAAGGTATGTGAAATAAACTATTTGTGCATGCACATTCGGAATGTATGTGACTAATTCGGGATGGCTGATTATATATTCGATTAAATCAGCGCGAAAAGGGAACGAAAAACCAACATCTTTAAAAATTGATGAAAGTTCTTGCTTTCCTTCTAATTTTTTGCTTATATTTGATGATTTTTCGTCGATTATTGGAGGAAATGGAATTGAATTTAAAGCCGAAAGAATTGTTTTGTCATTTATCTTCTTTTCCCATTCAACAGATGATAGCTCAATTAGAATCCGACCACAAAGTTGTCGGCAGGTCAGGAGCTTCATTTATTAAACGGCAATATTTTTGTAGACTATAAAATCCGAATTGAAAACTCAGAAAATTTCAAACCCTCATTGAAAAAAAAAGTAATTTCATAATTATATTCTCCACATACATGCTAGCATTTCAAAACTATAAAAATTTCTTCTGTCAATTTTGTTGATTTTCATTTTGTTTTTTACCTGAATTTCATCATTCAACATTATTTCCATTTGTAAAAATCCATGAGGTGAATGATCACATCGTTATGAACCAAATGAAGCCATGAATATGTTGAGCTTTCAATACATATATCCAGAACTGTATAAATTCTGTCCAGGAACAACTTAATAAGAATAATATCAATTTCACCTTATATTCAATACTAAATAGACTATTCATTGCAAAATCTCTAAAACAATATTCTTCAATTTTAAGTACTTACTAGATATAAAGCTATGAATGAAATGTATTACAAAATTAATGCCATTACATGCTATTTCATCGTCCATACATGACTATTTAGCTAATAGGGTTACAGAAAGAATTCAAGATCTAGATAGAGATTCTAATTCTCTAGTTGGAGTCAAACAATGTAATGATTATTCAGGTTTGCTATATAAGCTTGTCAATTTAAAATTTGAAATTTGAGATTTTGAAATCCTTTAACTTTTCTAATAAAAATGTAAATATATTACAAATGTTTATTCATTTTTCATTAATGAAATATCTTTATAGCACATTTTTTATGGATATCAAATCATCTAAGAGACATCGAAATCGTATATTGGGAACATGCCGCACAGTTAAAATATCTCTTAGAAGTTTGTTCATTCCTGATATATATGATCTATGTTTAGCAGCATTTATCACATTTATTACATTTAGCATTTGGATAGTTACATCAAAACGATATAAATTCGATTCAATTTATACATTTTGGGATGCACCAAACTCACTCGTATGGATTCAAGGCAATCTAGATGAATCAGATGATTTATTTTCAATCTATTACGAAACATCTGCAAAAGATATTATCTTTCCGCATTGCGGTTATTATTTATACATGTATTTAATGTACATTATCTCATTTGGAAACTTCAAACTCACATTATTAAATTCAATTATTATATCTGGCATACTTTCAGTATATTTATTTAGAAGACTTTTAGTAGTTTACAAACCTGTTAAGAATATCCTATTCTCATGCATTATATTCTGTCTTGTTCCTTTACATCAAGTTATGTATCGCGCTGTTCCAACATACGACACGTTTTTCTTCTGCGTTATCATGCTTGCACTCATACTTTCTAAGCTAGGATTACATATTTTGGCCGCAGCTTGCTCAGTTTATCTTTGTTTCATAAGGTTTGAAGGAATCATTGTTCCAATCACATTATTCATTGTTTCAGCCATACGCTTAGATGTTAAGGATTTAATTACATATTTAATTTCAATTTTATTTGATTTCTTTTTCTTGATATTTAATGTTCCATGGAAATCATACTTAATTCCCAACCAACTTCATTCTGAATCTTTCATTTCAGTGCCATTGAACGCCACATTACAACAAATTAGCTCAATCAGTACTTTGATGAAAGGAAATTCTTATTTGATATCACATTGCATTTTCTTGTTAGGTGCAGGATCACTTGTAACAAATGCTCTTCCTCTTTCAATATTTTGCTATTTGTGGGAATTCTTTTATTCCTGCCTAACAAATTCAGAACCGATACGCTTCACAATACCTATGGAAACAATCGCTATCGTCTGTGGCTTTGACATGCTTTGGAATTCGAAAGGTTCGAGATTTATGCTGGTTATTATGTGTCCAGCATATATGTTCTTGATATTATTCTTTTGTCCACAGCAGTATCAAGCTTATCAGCAATCCAAACAGATCTGGAATGCTTTTAGATGAAATATTATTTTTATTAGTTTTTGTTATATTTGTATTTTATTCGTTTAAAAACATAATATTATTTATACATAAATATTTCTTTCTTCAATCGCTTTGTAGCTAATTGTTTTCTAAATTTACAAATTTTTGATAGTAAAGTGAATAAATTCGCCAAAATTCTAGCCACAATATGGAAGTCATCCGTATAAAGAGCTATTGCTTTAAATAACTCTTTGCTTTTTCTTCTTTGAATCACGATCTTCTTCAGAGAAGGTGTTACTTGTAACAAGCAAGTTAATTTTCTCTTTAAGCTTATCTGAAACTCCAGCTTTGATGAATAAGTAGCGGTCATCGATATCTGTGATAATAAACTTGTGTTCTGCAGGTTCCTTGCTATTAAGGAATATTAGATATTCACGAATAGCAGGATCTGTGCATTCAATGAATTCGCCGTTCTTTGGAGAGCCAAAAGACATTGATTTTTATTTTTGACTGACGATTATTTTGTAAACTTGACCAAAAAAATTATGGAACTTTATCGAACAGAAGGAGATTCTTATGATACATTAAGTAACGAACAGCTTCCTAATTTTGATTATAAGAAATCTGATAAATATAGAAAGAATGCTGAAGTGGAAAATCCTGATGATTATATTGAACCTTACTTTTTCGATCCATCCATTCCAATTAACATAAATAAGGATCTATATATCTCTGAGCCACATATCCCAAATGCTAAAATGAATGTTATTATTAATAAATGCAAAGAGGCACAAGAAATGCAACAAGAGATACCTCCAGATACAAATCCACAAAGTATTTCATATTGGGACTAATTGTTATCATATGACACACTTAAATGTTAAATTTTAGATATTTTTATTAGCAAAGAGCATATTTTGGGATTTATCTCATTTTATTAGTCATGTTAGTTGAATTTGACTGATTGCTATTGCACTCAAAAGATTATTTCATACGTTTCAAACAAATGAAAATTATTATATTTTAAGACTTCTAAAATCCAAATCACACATCATATGATTCATCATCGGATTAATTTTTTTGAAATCTTTTTGCTTGATTTAAAATTGGAATTAAAGTATACTTACAGATCTCAAATTAAGAGTTGCATGAGTGAAATTCACTAAATTAGACTTAAAGGCGTGTTATTTTAATTCAAATATTATAATAAAAAGGTTAATTATTTAAACAAAAATCTTATTGACAGAGTTATTCAATTTTCAAAAACCAAGAGGGCGGGACAAGAATATTAATGATAATAATTTGAGGTTTTTATAAATTGAATCTTTATTTTGTGCAATTAGTAACGAACCTTCACATGGACTTATTCCAATGAACTTTAAGTCATTAGAAAATGGTTTTGTTGTCATTTCTGATGTATCAATAGTTCCACGATATGTATTAGACTCTTTATAGTCATCAATATTGCAATTAATTATAAAAATTTGTCCATCATTTGCAGAAAATAAAGCTCCTTTTTCGTTCTTTCGATTATCTTTGAAAACTGAATCTAAAACGTTAAGTTTTTTTCCACATTCATAAACGAATCCATAAAATTTATCTGTTTGTGAATTATTTATATAATTACATCTTTCAACTATCCCTACAGTAAACTCAAAACAAGTGATAATGATATTAGTTGCTTCCAAATTTTCAAAATTACAAAATTTGACTTTTGTTGTTGATTCCATACTCCAATACATAAAAGCTGTAGCATGTTGTGAAATGCAGTTAGTAATGTTAGTGTTTGAAAGAGACGTATCACCTAGTTGTTGGTAAATCATTCCATAATATGCATCGCGATTTCCTCCATGAGAAAGTGTACCTTGGAGGATTGTACTGTTAATGTCGCCATGGAAATAAGTAAAATGGCCGTAAGTTGAAGAATTGCTTTCAAAAGAGCAGAATTTATCAATAACAATACTGTTTGTGCCTGAACTAGTGATATAAACTGTGCCTGGGCCTTTGTAAAATGTGTTTTCGCAAAGTAAAATAGAATAACTTGAAATAGCTGTGAAATTTACTGCACCTGATTCAAGGTTAACGAATTTACAGATGTATGTAAAGCATTTATTCGCTGTTGCAGTAACGTTTTTGTTATCACCTTGAATAACGGGTGGAGGACTGACGTTTTCATAGTATTGATGCCAAATACGTGTTGCAGCATCTACGCTATGAATACTCCTTTTGGATCCATTGAATTTTAGATTGACAATGGATCCACAAACTCATTAATACATTATAAAATTTTGGATAAAAATCTTCCGATAAATTTTATTTTCAACATCACTCCAAAATCATAAGATGTTCTGATAATCAACAATTTGAAATGCCTTCGGGTGCAATCACAAAGTGTTTGATTTTTGAGTGATGTTGAAAATAAAATTATCCAACATCACTTACAATAAGGATGCCGTTTTGCGAATGGTGTCACTTTTATAGCACTAATTTTAGATCTCTTGCGTGCGACTTAAAATATCTAATAATTTTTTACCTCGCATTCGGAAAAGACCTTCACCTTCGGCTCCGGCCATTTCCGAATACTCGGCTACAAAGTTCATTCTAATGCGGAGAAGAAAAGTGCCAAATATCGTGATATAGGATATTTGGATAAAGTTGCTAGCATATCCGTTTTTTTTCGCAAAGCGACATCCTTACTTACAATCTATAATTTACTCTCTATTAATATAACAAATAACAAGATAAAATTATAACTCTAAAGATTTTTCCAATTTTTGCCATTTAGCCTTTGATAAGTCAGCTGAGTCCTCAATATTATTTATGAACTCATTCAGTGCATAAACTTCGTTTCTGTGGAAGAATTTAGCTAATCTTAAGTATTTTCTATGATTCGATATGAATTCATTAGTTGCATCTAATAAATCAACAAAGTATGAGTATATACTACCCATTGGAATCATTTGCAGCATCTTTGACTGATACATTATTGAAATTTTCATTTTCAAACGTGAATAAACATTAATTGGAGGAATATCATCAGCAATAATTGTCTTAGAAACAGTCAACAAACCTGTTTCTGCAACAATAAATCCTTTGTAAAAGTTTTCAATGTCAATTATATCTTCTTCGTTTCCAGGAGTTCTGCTAATAAAGAATTCCAACGCTGTTACAAGATTTTCAATGATTCCTTGTAGTTTTTGAGGGCTATTTATCATACATGTCCCGATAGCAAATAATCCAAAGCCAAAACTATTGGAATCGAAGTTATCTCTCCAGTTATAGAGAGTTTCAAGGATGGACGAACAGATCTGCTCAACGTATTTGTCCATCTTTGAC
The DNA here is from genome assembly GCF_026262505.1 of Trichomonas vaginalis G3. Taxonomy (NCBI): domain Eukaryota; phylum Parabasalia; order Trichomonadida; family Trichomonadidae; genus Trichomonas; species Trichomonas vaginalis. The sequence continues at coordinate 15,657,168 of NC_067203.1, read as the reverse complement.
TTCAAATTCGTAGAAAGATATTGAAAAACGTAACAAGCGTAAGTAAAGCTACTTTGGTTACCTTCCGTGATACTAGGTAATAAATCATTCATAATTACAGCCATATGATCATCATTCATGTATATCGCGCTGAGTTTTACCAAAAATTCAATCGCATTCGCATAAAAAATGTATTCTTTGTACTTAATAGCATTCAAAGCAAGATCTACAAGGTTGTAATACAAATGTTGGCTCTCTGGATTCTTTATATCTATCGCTCTTTCGACATATCTCTGAATTCCTTTCGTCAAACACTCAAAAATTGCTCTAGAAATGAAGGGAAGTGACTCATTATCGGAACTCTGACTAATTTTCTCAAGAATTTCGGTTAAAGTCGAAGAAAGAAGTGGAATAATCGTTAAAACTATTTCATTTTCAGGAGTTGTGAACAAAAACTCACCTAAAGAAGCGAAGAAGTTATCACAAAGTTCAGGATTATATATTTCCGGCTTTTCCCATAAGTTTCTGTAGAAATCTGACAAAATTGAAAACAATTTCAAGGAATTTTCAGTGTGAATCTTTGCTTTTAGCTGGATACACATATTCTTTGCAACATTCACTGATGATTTAATAATGTTTGAAGGAGTTTCAAGTGATTTTACAACAAAATCCAAAATTAAAAAAGCAAATTCACCGTCATCATCAGCAACATAGATTAAATCAGGGAATTCAATCAACATATTAGCAATAAAATCATATGTTAGTATTGTTGTACCAATGAAATTGTAAATATTTGGTGATTGAAGAATTTTCTTGATTGAATCAATGACAAAATCATAACAAGCAGAGGAATGATGATTAACAAATGAATACAAACATAATATAGATGCATATATCTTGTTATATTCTTCAGTTTGGAAACAATTTTCAAAAATTTGATTAATATAAGAAAAAACGAACTCCTGATTAACAAACATCATCTCACTAAGAATTATTGTGACATAATATTGAGGATATTCATCATCAATTGAATCTTGTTCTTGATTTGAAATTGAAAATAAAATTTCTTCAAATTTTTCATGTTCTTTTTCAAAAATAAGTTGTGAAATACTTTGTTGAAGGACTTTATCGGAGTTCTTTTCCTTTGAAATCATCTCATTCATCAATCTCAAAATAGGAATCGTACAATCTGGAATTTTGAATGATTCATCAATGAAATAGAAGAGAGAATCAGTGTAGACATGTGAAGAATCATATGAAACATCAAAAATAATGGAAAGATTTTCTGCGCAATAATTTATGATTTCTTCGCTTTCAAAACGAAGAAGAGTTGCGTACACCTTGCACACATCATTTATTTTCTCATTATCACCTGGAAATTCTTTGTAATACTTGAGAAAACAATCAAAAGATTTAATTATTTTAATTGCGTTTCCTAAATCTTGAGTTTCTTGTAGATATGCGATCATTTCGGTTATTAAGCTTTGTGGGATTTGAGACTTCGTTTGTTTGTTAAATAAATTGCAAATTTCAATTACGTTTTGACAGGCTGTAGAAATACTCACAACAATATCATGAACATCCGATTTATGCTCAGTGTACAAGGTTAGAAGGCTTGAAAGATATTCTTCGTAAGATTTTGAACAATTACAAAATAATCCAATTGTAAGAGCAGCTGCTTCTTGAATATATGGATAATCTGCGTATAATAAACCTCGTAATGCTGCTGTTATTAAATTTGTTCGCAGTTCTAAATTTAATGTTAAAAATGGAAGATTTTGCTGCTCGCAGAACTTTAAATATCGATTTGTAGCATTGAAAGCCTGGAATGTAGCGGTTGGAGAGATATTATCAGAAAAAATCGTACTAATACATAAAGTTAAAAATTGAATCGGCTGATTTTGTAGTAAATCCATAATATTCTGATGTGATTCATTTCTTTGGCTCTCATCTTCAGATATAACTGCTTCAAGGAGCTTAATCCACTCAGAAAGCTCCACTTCTCCCATTTTTTTGATAAAATTTTCAGACAATTTTGTGTTCTGAACAATATAATTATGAATGTTATTGTTCTTTCATAATATATAGACTTAAAGATGCAAAAGTACCCTATGAGCAATGAAAGGTACATTCACTATTTTTGACAAAATTTTAAATTTTCATGGGGTTGTAAATCTTATAATAACTAGATGAATAAGGAATGAATCCCAGTATAATGTGCATCATTATATTAAACACTATATGTAAGGCTAATGATTCTATTAACACTTATGAAGATTAGTCATGCTATTTGTTGACTTTGTTCCATTATATTACCATATATATCTTTTTGAAATCTAAAATATTTTTACGATTTTAACCATGTGTTGTTGAAACCATATATCAATCTTAGCTAAAGTATAGTTTATGAGTCTGTCACCATCTAACGTATGAATTTTCAAAAATGTCAAATATGTTCATTTTTTCTGTAGATTCAGCCATAATTTCACGTTGTTATACTATTCAACTATTATTTAATATTTTTATCGATTTAAATATATGATGAGATGCTTAGTTCTCCTGGAAATCGATTTTTAATCGCAATTTTAACTTTCCAAAAAAAAATCAAAAATAAAAATCCCTCTCAATTTTCTAAGTTTTATAACTCGCCAAATCTCTAGCCAAATTTTTTTTGGCCCGTATAAATATTGTTAGGCACTATATAGGGGTGCTATTTATCCTATTTTCATCCCATTTTACTGTTATCGCCTAGTGAATGTACCTTTGAGCAATGCAATAACTTCCCACATTTCATATTTCAAACTCAAAACCGAGATTACCTTGAAAAGTAACAAAAGTTTAATCTAACACAAATACGAATTTATAACCAACACAATGCAATCAAGCCAGCAGAGAACTTCACACTCAAACTTTACTTATTGATTCTAAGAAATGAATGTTTGAATCCATTTTGCGTACAATAGTGTCAGGAACTAACAGAAAGAAATTGAAAGTAATGGCATTGCTTTTACTGATAAATGTATTCCATTCGGGTTAATTGCTCTAACATGCCTTGATGATTAGAAAAAAAATTATAATTTTCAGCTTAATATTCTTTAAACAATTGATGCTCATACATCATTATTTAGATTATTAGAATATGTAATAGAAATAATAAAGAGAAAACAATATAACTTTTTATTAAGTGTTTTTTTGCAACAAAGCCGCATAACAATATAAAAAACATTACTGGCTATTGATAATGTTCTTGAGTGCGTGGATTCTCTCTTTGACTCTGTAGAGAAGTTTCTCGAAAATTGGAGATTTTTCGTAAGTAGAGATGTAATAAGAGAACAATATAGAGGATATCATAATAGTAAGCATATTAGCAGGAACAAGGCGAACTACAAGGTTGTTTGCTTGAATAAAATACGAATTTCCATAAGCAGAGCCAGAAACATGGAGTTCGAGCCTGTAAAGTCTTGTACCTTTCTCTAATACAGGAGATACCATGATGAGGAAGTTCGCTTTCTTAAGGAATTTGTCATTTATCATATTATCATGAGAAATGAACAAAATGAAAGGATTTTCAGCATCAATTGGGTTCTTAACAAATGAAAATCCACATGATGTCATATCATATGACTCTCCAAGGTCTTTCAAGAAAATATCGAAAATTGGAGATGGTTTTGGCTCCTTTTCGATTGAATCATCATCAATATTAACGTTTGAGACATTAATATTGAAACGGAATGGAAGACAAGCCTTATCAAAATCTGAAAAATCTGGATTCTTCAGCAATCTCGGCTTGTTATTGCAATTTGCGACACCTGTTGTATACAAGATCTTAAGGGCCTTAGATTTGTCCGGAACTTCCTGTAGAGGGGGTAAGATTTCGAAAAGAGGATCATCTTCAGCGACGATATCGGATCTTTTGAGCGGAATCTTCTTATCCTTGACTTCTACTGGAATGTTAAGTGTCTTGATCGAGTAAAAGTTCTTTCCAAAGTTAGATCTGACCAACATTGTTGCAGAATTGTCATGAGGCATGAAAGAGAATATTCTATCATGGAGAACATACGATTCTATATCATCCTGCACGTTTTCTTGTTGTATCGTTGGAGTTGCAATATTTACCAAAACCAAATAAGCAACTTTTTTGATACTTTTCGCTTGACTTGAGATCAGATTTCCAATGCAATCCAATATAGGTCTGTACGGAACAAAAGCGTTACTCTTGTTCAGTTCTAATAAACAAATTAAAATTGCGATTTTTACGTTTGCGTCCTTTCCATTGAGCTTATCAATAAACCATTGCATCTTCTTGTTGATAATGCTCTTAATTACGCCAACAGAATTGAAAAATGGAGGTGCTAAAGCTAATGAAATAATAAATTGACAAATTTCAGTTGGATTTGTTAATTTGTCAACTGTTGATGTAAATATTTCATAATACTGTGCACGATTACCGATTAAGAGCTGTAAAAGAAGACCTTGAGATTGATATGAAAATTTTGAAGCGATTTTAGTGGCCAATGCATCGAATTTCGGATACATTGGGTAATATCCTGTTTGCATCAATGACTGGATTGAGTAAAAGAAGTCTGTATAATCATAATATAATTTTGATTCAATTTCTTTCTTATCGAACTTGTCGAGGAGTGTAAATATGATTTCTTGTATCGGTTTAGGTTTGTAGCAGAGCATTCTAAGGATAGAATCTGATAAAATCAAAGTTAAGTCAATTTCGTTCTTAATTATCATAAATTTAATGTAATGTACGAACATATCCATCCATTCTTGTGAAACGTTGGAGTGAACAAAGAAATCAACGAGGTTTACAATGTGATATTTCAATCTTTCTGATTCTTTAATCTGATCGGAAAAGGCCAAGTCACCAATCAACTGTAGAATATTAGTACCGTTGCATGGTAACAAGTAAAGGCTTGTATCTGTTCGAGATTTCTTATATATTTCATTAACTGCACAATTCCAAAGAGATTCTTGTGTATGAATTTTATCTTTGACTAAATAGAAGATGTATAATAGATTTTTGTTGTCAGAAAACGTTAATAACTTGTTGAAAACGTTTTGGAACAATTCTTTCCAGTAAACGTCATCTTTGTTCTTGGAAAATCTATCTATAAGGGTATTTACTGTATTTGTATCAATGTAATTATCAAGTAAATGCGAGCAAAAGAATTTAAGATAATGTGGCGTCAAATTCTTCATATTCATGTTTTCTACAATGTCAAGGACAGCAACAAGAAGTTTTTGTTGTGTTTCTGAGTAAATTTCGAACGTAATCTTTTCTTTTAACTCTGATATTGTTTGCCAAACAAATTTATAGTGGGATTCGTCTTTCTTATGAGCGTTTGTTGAGTCTGGAAGATAGCGAAATAATGTACTTAGAAATTCATTGAGTCTTTCGACTGAAATTGAAGGAGGAGGGTTTAAAAACCATTCTTTGAATATAGTTAAACCATCAGATGCCCTACTAGTAATTAATGAGTTGTATAAGATCTGAAAATTGAACGATATGTCTTTTTCTTCTGATAATCTTTTTAATAATTGATTATTTTTTCTATCTTCGAGAATTGCATCAAGAGTTTCGGTAATAATCGGGTCAATATTTTCTTTTGGTCCGAAATTGAACAAATTAAGCTTTGATTTTAATATACCAATTGGATTAAAAATACTCATCAATAAAAATGGGAGAGTATCCTAAAAAGAAAGGGGTGCATGTCTGTCAATTTGGTGATCTGAATTTCACTCCCAAGTTATATCCAAATAGTCATAAGAATGAGACAAACCAGCAAAAAATCAAATCCATTTTGAATTATAGAACACATAAATTTTAATTTGATTTGATTTTTTGCATCAGATGCCTTGTAGATTCTACATAACTAAATTCAAACAAAAAACTATCAGTAGAAGTTTAGTGTGTGTAATCACAACAAACCATTATAGTATGCCTGTTGATTTAGTCATCACAACAAACCATTATAATTTTAGGGTATATGGTTTGTTGTGATGACTAAATCAACAGACATACTATAAGTATATATTAATCAATAGGTATATTCTTCGGATAGGAAAATAGTCCCATATAAGTCAAAGTTTGCTACCAATAAAGGCTCCGATAATTTGTCACTTTTAGATTTTTTTTATGTGGTTTATTCTCCTTTTAGGACTTATTGGCATTGTTGCTCTTGCTGTTCTCTACATTATTATCATTAACTCCCTTGTTGACTTCCAAATAGACCGTATTAATCCACTAGATATCTGCAGTACTTTAGATAAATTTATTAATCCCCTTAAATACGTTCACATATTCGTTGCATTAACATCATTAGGATGGATCAAGGCTGCTTTTCCAATTTTAATATATCATTTCTTAATTGCTTTCCATCTTTATTATACAACAAGAAATCGCAGATATTTCGAACCCTTAACAATCGTTCGCGATTCAGATAGCAAGAAGTACAAGTTAATTGCAATTTTAGTAGGAGTTGTGATATCTTTTGTTTATTCAATGGTCATAATCCTTTTAAGTCTTTTCGACTAATCTAGATATAGTCTCAAACGCATTTTACTCTCATTCTAAAATGCATTTCAAAATTTTTAATATTACAAACTCTTATTTATAAGTTAGAGTCATCGTTTGTGTGCAAGTAAACATTTCTATTTATTTTTAAGCATTTTCATCAATTTTGTACATAAATTTGAATACAATTTTTAATTATTGAGATATATTTTCATTGAATACTATAAATATATATAACATACACTTAATTTACACGGATTTTAGTAGAATTGTTAAAGTTTGAGTTCATTTTCTTTGGAAAATCATTTGCTGGATGATATCCTGAAAAAGAAAGGAGTAATTGTCGAAGAATTACTGCATCATCAAGATCCACAATATGAATATCGAATGAAAAGTCCTAAATTACTACAAATAATTATGAAACAAGAAAGTTAATTATTGATACATTTCAAACATCAATGGATATAGTTGTATTGAAACGTATTCTTTGTCTCTGCATTTCTCCAAATCAGATGATTATTCAAGACAATTTTTTAAAAAGATTTCGTAATTTTTAAAAGATCGTTAATAAAATTCATCACTTTATAAATAAATCAAATAAATCTATAAAAAAATAATAAAAATAAAAATTCTAATATATAATAAATCTATTAAAAGTTCTAATTTCTCTTGAAAAGTTTCTTGTATTCAGCCTTCATCTGACTTCTGTATCTCTTATTAACAACTTTTGCAGACAAAGGAGCAGAAGCGAATGGAGCCTGTCCACCCTTCTTCATTACATCACCTTTACCTCTTGGTGCCTTAAACTTGTTACCTGTTTCTTCGACGAATTTTGCCTTCTTTTCCTCTCTATCTCTATTCTTCTTTTGGCGGCGATTATTTATATAATCAGCCAATTCATTACCTCTATCTTCATCTTCGTCTTCATCCTTTTCTTCCTTACGAGATTTCCTTGTCTTTGGAGCTTCCTTCATGATGATTCTTCCTCTTTCATCGAATTGCAATTCATCATTATCAGATTCATCTTTTTGTTCAACTTCTTTACGTTTAATGATGTTTGCTGATGAAAGTAAATCTATTTCATGTTCATCGTATCTTGAATCTAATTCAATTCCATCTGATTCGTCATTATCTTTGTTCTGATTAGATTTCGCCTTCTTCTGGTTTCTGTTTGATTCTTTCCTTGCTCCTCTCAATAACTTGAGTTCTTCCTTTGGAAAAACATTAGTTACTGGATCAATTCCGAATGTTTCAATGCATCTTTCTATCATGTGATGACCTTTATCTCTGATTTCCCAGTTAGTTCTCTTATTGCATGCGATAGATAACTCAATGATATTGTGGAGCTGGTTCTGTTCAGTGTACTTTGGAACACGTGTCAATAACATTTTACAGAAAACTAATCCAGAACGGAAAACTTCACTTTTCTGGTTAGCTTTGCAAGCACCAAATACACCATCGCAAGTACCATTCAATGTTTCAGGAGTTACCTTGTCGTAATGTCTTCTTAATACAATGGAAAGAGAATCAATAGAAGCAGAAACGAAAGATGAATCATCGGAAATGATGCCAACCATTATTCCTGCAACAATCGCATCAACACTGCTGAAATTATCAGCTGACAATTGAGCAATTGTTTGTAAACTCTCTTCTGCAGCTGATCTCGTTTTCTCTCCTTGATCTTTAACAGCGGCAACGATTTCTGGAAGGAACTCTGATAACAATTCGCCATATTCATCACCACATATCTGTAACAATGTAGTCATCAATAAAATACGATATCTTATCGTTGAAGATGTCACGTTTTCACCAGTATTTGCCAAGACATCTTTCAATTCATGAACGGCTCCTTCAATTTTGAATCTTGTTATTAAATCACGGATTGCTCTTAGAGCTTTCTTCTGGAAATGGGATTCACCTTTTACGAATTTGAGCATGAGATCGTAAAACATCTTTCTGTAGCTCTCATCGACGTAATTACACATTGCGAGAATGACATCAACCAAAGCACAAGAAACATCCATTTTGTCTGGATCCCGGGCGTATTCAATGCACTGCATGGCAACACCGTGGAAGAAATCTTTCAATGATGCGGAATCCTTGGCAGCACATAATGCACTGATGGCAGGAATTGATACAGAAGCAGTAGATGCATCAATGGCAGAATTAACTAAAAGTGACAAAGGACCTTCCATATTTGCAATTTTTGCGGCCAAATGATGGAAAATCTTAGAGATTGGTCTGATGAGTTCTTTGTGGTCTTTGAATCTCTGGCAGCACATCTCTATGAACTCTGAAATGTCATCTGAGTTTGTTGTGACGCAATTAGGTAATGCGTTCCAAAGATTGGCCCAAACAAGGTGTCTGTTGACATCATCTGGGTTGTCGAGCTTCTCTTGGTAGAGATATCTCTCAATTGGAAGAATTTTCTCAATTGTGAAATCAAGATCTGTTCCATGCTTACGGGAATTGTAGGCATTGATGAGTGGGATGTATACGTATTGGAATACTTCGGCATCATCGATCAATTCTGGTGTTCCTGTGTAGAATTGAGCTAATCCCATTTCATTCATGCATGTAGCGACGAATGAAACAATGTAGTCTTTGCCGTGCATGTCCTTATCTTGTTTGAGCTTCTCCAATGCGTTGAGAATTGGCTGGAAGAGGATATCTGGTGTGGCAGCGTGTAATTGAGGGGGAAGTGTAGATAAAATTGAGAAGACTTGTGGCCAAATGGTCATATATTGAATGATTAACGCTCCGTCGAGTTCTTTGACGATTCCTTGGAGTCTTGTGAAATCATTTGTCTGGCCAGCGTTGTTTGTAAGAGCTGCAATGCCGTAGAGTATTGTTTGGTTGATTGTGTTCCTTGCTTGCTCGTCTTCGAGTGTAAGAAGCATCAACATTTGGTGTAAAAAGTTCGGGAAGTTATCTGCAAGGAGAGCGGGGCTTTCTCTTGCAAGCATTGTAATGGCCGACTGTATGAGAAGTGCCATGGACTGGAGAACGTCACCTGGAGCTTCTGGTTTCTTAGCTGTGAATTTATTGATGATAGAAACGACAGTTTCTGGAGAGAGATGGTGCAAGCAGTAAGACATGAGCTCAAAGCCTTTAACGCGAACTGCTCTGTTGTCACTTTGGCAGAAATTAAGAATAGGTTCTGCATATTTGGTCCAAACGCCTGGTTTTGCAGCACTGGCGATGTTTTTGAGGACTGTAAGAGCGCGAAGTGCATTTTGGTCGCAAATTTCGAAGAGACGATCAAAGCAAAGCTGATGAATGTTGTCGTTATCGTAAATTGCTCTTGAAGCGGTATTTCTTACCTTTGAATCATCAGAAAGTGTTGCAGCGCAGATACCTTCGATTAATGTTGTGACTTGAACTGGATTGAACTTAGTTCTGTGTGATAATGCAGCTGCGACTGGACATAATGCTGCAAGGAGAGCATTATCAGCGCCATTGAAGAGTGGAACTGTCAATTCAGCTAATTGTGCGGCAATTGATGAATCTAATGTGGCTGATTGCATAGCAACGATTAAAAGACGTAAAAGTTCAGGGATACCTGCCTTGTTATTTTGGCTTAAACGGTGGACAATGAGTGAAGAAATAACTGCAAGATATAATTTTGGATCTGGGATGCCTGTTTCGCCTTCTACATGAAGTGATGCAGTGTTGCTTGCTTTATCAGCAATTGATTGCCTAACTTCTTCGAGAACTGACATGAAACGGGCTTGAACAGGATCATTCTTCAAGCAATCGTAGTTGCTGAAGATGTCATGCTCAGCATTTAACATTTTCTTTGGTCTAAATTTTGTAAACTTCACAAATAAAATTTGTCTCAGTGATTACCCCCGAAATCATATCTCTAAATTTGCAAATATAGAGTTCCATAGACAAACAAATCGATTTTCAATAAAAACTTTCTCATTCCGGATGATAAATTTTTTCATTTCTGCAAATATCTACATTTGATATGTATAAGTTTGTAATTCAATTTGGATCATGATAAAAATAATAAGCCCCAATCCTCACTATCATTTTTCTTTAATTTTTGATCCGACTATCTTATATTGAGCTCATATCACAACAATAAGCATCATTTTTCAATATAGTGTAAAGAGTCTTGTTTATTGCTTAGTTTATAAATTCATTATTTTTCTTACAAAGATGAGTTTATTTACCATGACTTTTGACTCTGAATCATCAGATGATGATGAAATTGTAATAAGGAATCGAGAAACTGTTGCTGATCAAAATAGATCAAGAAAAAGAATAAAAAAGAAAAGGAAGCAAAATAACGAAAATCAAGCTAACGAAGAAACAGAAATTACAACAACCAATCAAACAAACATCACATTGAAACCACCTATAGATCAATCTCCATCCAGAAATTATCCTCCGAGAAAAAGATTACCTAAATCTCCAGAAAAAGCAGAAAATGAAGGAGAAGAACGCATTCCTTTAGAAATAAAATTAGATGTTGGAGCATCCAATGAACAAATACCTTCACTCGGCCTACCAAAAAATCAAAATATTGAATTTTCTGATGAAAATGAAGAATTTAAGACTCAAACACTTGTCAAAAGTACTAGTTCAGATATACTATCATATCACCCCCTAACTTACAGAATTACTCGAGAAGTCAAATTAGGATGGAAAGGATCGCGAACTCATTTCCAATTATATTGTGGTGGCATTCCACAGTATCATGTGAAGGTCAAAACACTCAGTATTGGTGAATGTATTAAAATTTCTGCAGGAAATACTTCTCATTTAAGAGATAAAAGCGCTGCAGGCTATATCATAGTAGATCAAGACTTATTAAATGCTTCTCTAAGAATAATGAATCAGCACGGGCCAGAAATTCTTAGTTTTAAGCTTCACCAATCTTGTCAAGATTATGAATCGAAAAGTGCAGAAGCAACAATCAAAATTGATGATGAAAATACATTTGAATACAGAAGCCAACCTGTTGACATGCTTCCTGATGGTCCAATGATATTCGAAATACCAAATGTAATTCCAAGTATTAAAAATATGATTCTACAAGATGAAAAGGATCGTTCAAGTATAATTATTGGAAAGGTTGATAAATCAGCGCTTCAAATAAGAGCTGACGAGCGAATCAAACCTATTATTATATGTGCTATAGCTGTTATTTTGTTTTTATGTAAATATTAAGCGGATTATTGTTATATTTCTTCATATACATATATTTATTCCTATGTAATACTAAAATAGACATTTTCAGTCAATCCTATATCGTATTGGACAAAAAGAAAAAAAAGTGCAAAATAGATCATTGCATATTTTGAAGGAAAATAAAGAATGTAACTTTTTTCCATTTTTTGAGCTTGACTGCTGTTGAGTCATAAATAAAAATTCTTAACATTTGTTTGTATTCATGTTAAGAATTGAAATTTATGACATTTGAGTTAAAATACTCAAATGTAATAAATTTTAATTTTTTAAATTTGTAGAAAATAAGCTGTTGAATAAATATATATAAACATTCGTGTATTTTATAAAAACAGTATATGTTTAAGCTCATTTGAGTTTGTTGATCTGTCAATACAACATCTTATTCAATCAATACGTATTTTAGTGGAATTCTGCTAACTAAATATTGATTGCAACAAAATGCTCAAGAATGTTTTTATTTGCATCTCAAGTAGAGAAAGAAGATACTTAAATTTTTAGATTTGATTTCGCAAAAAATCGTCAAATTCTATATATGCTATACCTAAAGAAAATAGAAATGGCATTTATAGCATGACCTCCATTGCAGAATGGTCATGGAACTATACTCTTTAGTATTTTTAGAAAAAAATATAAAAAATTTTTTGCTAAGTTCAATCAAATGATCCAAAGTACAGTTGACCCGGACTACTCAAAACAATATGCTGACTTTATTGAGGCATTTGAAAAGCTTTTCCAAATCAAATATAACGAATCTATAGAAGATATGTGCAATATTATTACAAATGTTTTGATTACGAAGTATCAACTTTCAATCAAGCGACTTACAAAGATTATTCTCATGGCATTTCAATACAATTATTCTTCTAGAGAGAATTACATCAGAATACTCAAACATATCGGGGCTAACTTTTATAATATTTGGGAACCAAGCATCCCAATGGAAGATTCAATTGAATTTATTGTAATGCATGATCAAATTGATACGTTCAAGGAATATATTACTCAAAAAAGAATAGAGCTGGAATCTTGTTTTCTTGAAATTCCTGATATGTCAAAACAAAATTATTTCAATAGTATAAAGTTATCATTGATTGAAGCATGTGCCTATTTTGGATCTGTTAACATTTTCCATTTCTTACTTTCAAATCAAATATGCCAAAAAACACAGAATTGTCTTAGCTACTCAATAATTGGCCGAAATACAGATATTATCAATGAATGTTGAAAGATTATGAAATAAATATTGATTGTCTCAAATACACTGTAAGTTCGCATAATAATGAAATGCTTAAATATATCATTGAAATTAAAGATTTCGTATTTGAAGAATGGATTCAAAGAATCAAAATATATGATGCTTTTGAATATATAATCAAATATCAAAACTTAAAGGTCGTATTTTTGCTTTTCGAAAAGAATAAAAATTCTATTTTTCCATGGTGTGCTGCATTTCCACAAACAATAGATATTATCAGAAACAATGAATTTCCTGATAAAACCGATTATCGTAATAGGAATATTATACATTTTGCATGTAAATCGCAAAATTCTGATATTTGCAGAGTTCTACTTGCCTCATCTTATAAATTTCGAGTCAATTGTTTTGATGATAAGAAAATGACTCTACTCCATTACGCTGCAAAAAGGAATAATAAAGAAATAGTTGAATTTCTTCTTTCATATGGCGCGGATATCAATAAAAAAGACTATAATGGAAAAACTGCTCTCCATATTGCAGCAGAATATAATAATAATAAAGAAATATTAGAACTTTTCCTTTCATATGGTGCAAATATCAATGAAAAAGATAAAGATGGGAAAACCGCTCTCTATATTGCAGCAGAATATCAAAGTAAAGAAAATGTAGTACTTCTTCTTTCATATGGTGCAAATATCGATGAAAATGATGAATATGGAAGAACATCTCTCTTTATTGCAGCAGAAAATAATAGAAAAGAAACAGCAGAATTTCTTATTGAACATGGTGCAAATATCGATGAAAATGATGAATATGGAAGAACATCTCTCTTTATTGCAGCAGAAAATAATAGAAAAGAAACAGCAGAATTTCTTATTGAACATGGTGCAAATATCGATGAAAATGATGAATATGGAAGAACATCTCTCTTTATTGCAGCAGAAAATAATAGAAAAGAAACAGCAGAATTTCTTATTGAACATGGTGCAAATATCGATGAAAATGATGAATATGGAAGAACATCTCTCTTTATTGCAGCAGAAAATAATAGAAAAGAAACAGCAGAATTTCTTATTGAACATGGTGCAAATATCGATGAAAATGATGAATATGGAAGAACATCTCTCTTTATTGCAGCAGTATATAATAGAAAAGAAATAGCAGAACTTCTTCTTTCGCATGGTGCAAATATCAATGAAAAAGATAATCATGGAAGAACATCTCTCTTTATTGCAGCAGAAAATAATAATAAAGAAACAGCAGAACTTCTTCTTTCGCATGGTGCAAATATCAATGAAAAAGATAATCATGGAAGTACTTCTCTCCATATTGCAGCAGAAAATAATAATAAAGAAATAGCAGAACGTCTTCTTTCACATGGTGCAACAATAAATGATTATATTAAGGAAAAACTCGTTGAAATCGACTCTTCCTACAACAACGAAGCAAAAGAGTACGACGACTTATAAGATGATGAAATGAAAAATGTGAGATAGAAATGAATAATAATTGCAGACTCAAACCTCGAAGAGGAAAGTGAAGATGAAAATCACTATGGGAGTGATGATGCTGAGACAAAATGGAACAATGAGCAGAACGAACAGAATGCACGAGTACGAAATGATTTATGATTCAGATTATGCCGTAAATGATGTTTTGATGTGGGAATAAAAAAATCATTGAAAATTGAAGAAACAGATGTAGACAAACCAGAACTGTTATTTGCTGTATATGTCTGTATGATAAGCCTATTCGTAAAATCTTGATGATGCTCGCCTTCCTAATCTTGTTTTGAAGATCTGTATTGTGTGTTATACTTCTGCATCATAGACGTCGTCATCTTCCTCGGCCGTGTTGAATAGGAGAGCAGAACAGCGCAAGCATTACTCCAAGCCACATACTGTGTTCCTGTCGACATGTCTGAAAATCTCACCAGACAATTTGAGATGCTCGTCGAAAATATTTGAAACCTGAATATCCTCGTCAACCTATCTTCCCTCAAGGGTGATAATACGCTTGAAATGTATGATGTTGGCCAGGTATATGGCATCCTCGTTACGGACAGCCTGAGTATGATCCTGGAGCATCCATCAATCTTCAAATTAGAATAATAAAATTTATTGTTTTCAACTAATGTCATTATATTTCATCAGGAACAAAATTTGTTTCATGAACTATAGAAAAATTCAGTATTTTGTATATTTTCAAGTGTGCGAAATTAAATTTATCCAAATTGCATATCCACTTCACTATCTTGTATAAAATTGTTAGTTATTTGAAATATTTTCCCGCATAACTAAGATAAAAAGTAGGTCTAGTTTAAAAATGGCGAATAATGAAGTAAATATCAAACTTATATCAAAGGTATAAGGAGGATCACATCTCTCTCAATTTGTACATAAAAAAAAACGATGAAAGCAAAACTTTTTTTTTTAAAAAAAATTATGATAACTGATTGTTATATTTTATATGAGATCGACCATATTTCACAAATTTTCAAAGTTTTTCAATACTCATTCAATCATTTGGGAAATCATGTTGTATAACGAGTTTAGCTTTCGCTGGTATTAAAACAATCAATGCAAAATAAATGGATTTATTCGCCTGATGCAAAAGAAACATACACGGTTCGCAATAAAGATTTTTTCATCAGTTGGGAAAATTACGGAATTGAGTTAGTACTACGTGTTGACAAGTACCATGATATATCAGGTAAGTCAGGAATGGCAACCATTGGTGATATTTCTGTTTCAATTTCTTTCAAAACATTCGAAGAAACAAACTATATCAATATCATTCACACTATTACAAATAATGGAGACACTTCTCACATTGTGGATATTGGATTTCATTCAGATATTGCAATTGAAGGAAGTGATGGAACGGATGGCGATCATTGTCCCACAAGAAACATTGATAGAAATCGAGGCGTGGAATTTAAAAATGGTGATAGAATTGTCAGGTTTCTCCTTCGTGATTTTCCTTATGTAACAAATGTTGATACATATTCTTATGCACACTGCACTCCATATAATTTATGGGAAAACTGCTCAAGCTATGATGATATGCCTTATGGCGCTGGAATTCATTTTTCATGGCAAAATATAATGCTATATTCACACGAAACCAAAAATTATTCATATTCAATTGGGATGGGTGAATATAATCCAGAAATCATATCCAATACAATTAAAACCTCTTTGTTCAATGATCCTAAATATTATTTTAGGGAAAAAGTACCAGGTTTTCATAGAAAACGATGATGTTAAGGGTGCACCCGTATGTACGTTTATTTGAGAGGAGGAGGATTACCCTCTCAATTTTGATGGATTCGTTAGTTTATTTTCTCGATGAATATGGCAGTCCCAACGGGAACCGCGGTAATTTACCGAGGTTTCCGCACACCGGTTCCTTTTTTTAGGAATTTTTTAGATTAAAAATATGCTTTGTAAATCATTTTTTGTAAATCGGCAAAAATTTGGAAATATTCTGACGACAATAAATCTGGGAATAGTATTTTAAATACGAGAACAACCTATTTAAAAGTGTTTCGCTCGATTTTGTATAATTTCAAATTTTCGCATATAGCTTTCCGTGAATTACCGTGATTTTACCGCCACATCAATAGTTTACGACACTTTTTCCGTAAATTGAGTAGTTTACTGCACTTTTCCCGTAAAATTGAGTTACGGGAATCCGTAAGATTACCGTACCTCACTTCTAGTTGAAAATAGCATTAGTATATAATAAATAGATATATTATTCATATTTTTTGATTTTGAATTACGGAAAAAGTGAGTTCAGAACTTCCAATTATTATTTGATTAATTATGTTAAAAATACTATAAGGAATTAAAATACATAATGTTGAAATTTGAATTACGGAAAAAGTGAGGGTGAAAGTGAAGTGAAAAAGTAAGATATTTTTTGTTGAAATAATCATAGTTGTACAATTTTGAAACTATATGTAAAGCTATAAATTGAATAAATTCAAAAACAAAAATTGTTTATTCTTATTAATAAATTTATATTAATCAATATTTGAACAACCCGTAATTAAAATTGAATTCCTCTTAAAATTTAATCCATACGTTAATTTTTAATTTGCTCGGCGAATGCCGAGCTTCCCTACTTCTCTTGTCATTCCTTCAAAAACTCTAATCTCATCGCACTTACAAACATCATGATTTGATGTATTGTCGAGAAATCTTAGACTTGTTTGTCATTTGATGATAGCATTTGAAAGTCATCTCGAAAATCGATTAACAAGACAATTTCCCAAACATCTACATACAAGTAGATGATGGTAAACCCATTAGAGTTGTTTTGCTATGATTCCTCCAATCTTATGATGAGAAAAATCATATCAAAACAGCTCTAATCGAACATTCTACACAGCTTAGCATCCAGCTAGTTCCAAGTAATGCGATTACAACATCAACGGCCAATGCCTTTCAGAGTCCTTTAATCATTTCTTCTCATCTCAATGTGAAGTGGCCCCAAACAAACTACAAGCTGACGTTACAACGCATTACAACCCGGTTAATACGAGCATATACATTAGAGCTGCTTTGTTATGATCTCCCTCATCAATTGATGAGAGATCTCATTATGAAGCAGCTCCAATCGAACTAAAAACCTACATACAAATGAGTGAAAACAAACTCATTAGAGTTGTGTTGCTTTGATTTCTCTCATCAGAAGATGAGAGATACCAGAACAAAACAACTCTAATCAAACTTTCTACACAACTCAGCACAGTATCAATGCAAAGTAATGCGTCTGTATCGTTAACAAGCAAAGTTGTTTCGGGTCCTTCCATTTTGGAAGAATTCGGAACAACTTTGCGAATTGATAGTGTAAACCCATATACATGAAAGCGTGCATGCATAAAGACAGGTATTGTCAGCAATGACTACCTGCCCAGCTATGAGTGATCAGAGAATTACCATCTCAGGCTTTTTGAGAACGTTTCAGCCAGGACCCTCGTATGTTGACTGTGAGAAAGGCATCCTTTATCTGAAATAGATGCTTTTCCAACAATCAAATTCGAAGATCTTCGACGTTGTTGTAAAAAGAGAAGGAGAAGGAAAGAAGAGGAAGGAGAGGAAGAAGGAAAGGAAAAGAAGAAGAAAAAAGAAAAAAAAGAAGGACATATTAAATATAATGCGCACTTAATAGTGCCGAGGCGGCGGAGCCGCCGAGGCGCGATTTTTTTGACCCTATATTACCGCACGGCAATGTTTTTCTCGATTTTGTACAGCCCTATTTTTACCTTATCAATATACTTCATATAATATACACATGTTCATGTAAAAACTTTTTTCCAAAATCCTCAGGAATTAAGGGATTTTTGAATTTTAAGAATTTTTTTCGAATTTTTTCGAAAAAAAAATATTTTCAGAACAGCCTTAACGGCTAAGATTTAGGAACAATGTTAAGTATCAAAAAGAAAGGAGGTCTGATATAGACAACATATATCGTTGAAGGTTGAAAAAATCTCTAATATTTGAGCCAAAAAATTCAAATTTTAATTTTTTGAAAAAAGAGGCCACCCGTATGTACGTTTATTTGAGAGGAGGAGGATTATATTTTTGAAAGGGTGAAACATTATGAATATGTTAATTATATAATAATATGTATTATTATAAAAAAAATAAAGCACGTTAAAATTTTTCTTTCTTGATTTTTTACAAAATCTACTTAGAATTATGCAAAATATGACTAAATAATTATCAATTTCAAGTTAAATTTTAGTTTTGATAAATAATTTAAATTTCAAAATATCAAGTTCAGTTCGACTATGTATGTAGTAATTCCTCAATAAAGTGCCAAAACCCTATTAAAATATATGAACATTTTCAACATTTTAATGTTTTTATTTAAAAATTTGATGGAATATGAGCTTCAAACAATTATTATGTAAATAAAAATAATTAAATATATGTATTTATTCGTATTACAACCGTAGTAAGTCGATTCTTCCTTTCTTCTACTGAGATTTGAATTTGATTTCGAATTGTAAAGAGATTCAAAGGGAAAATACTAGCGGATAAAAACTACCTCCATGAAAGGGTCATAATGGAGTCAAGTTATATTTTTTGATATTTTTGCTTTTCGAGCCTAAATAGGTAGCCAAGATAATGCCTAAAAATAAGGTTCTAAATTCTGAAGTTTACATGATCCTCTCGTGTGCACCCTTAACATTTATATTTAATATTTGATGTAGATTTATTTCTTGAATCATAATTCTGAATATTAAAAAATTAATTATGGGATTTCTCAACGGAATAAGGAAATTGCATCGTATTAAGTTAATTAAGAACAAACATAATAACAAAGTGTTTTAATATAAAATAAATAACAAAAAAATATAATAAAATATTATAATTATCTAAAATTTGAGAGCCAATATATCATACAAAGCCAAACTAGACCAAAATTGGCTTGTTTCCTCATTTCGGAAGATTTGATATAAAAAATATAAGAAATTATTCTTCAGGCTGATATGTTGATGGGTTTTGTAAGAGAGGTAGTGCTTCATATGGATCATATTTTGTTTTCGAAGCCACTAATAACGTATAAATTAAGAAAGTTGCTGTAATTATGATAATAATAACAATAGTGAAGATCATGATATAGATGTTATTCATTTTTGACTTTTGCCTTACAATTCTTTGTTTTTCTTTGATTAAATTTTCATCATCCGATTCATCATTATCATAATTCCTGTCATTTGATCCTTCATCAAATGGATCATCAGCAGCCCAAACGTGATGGTCATCTTCTTTAATTTCTTGATAATTTCCAAAATGAGATTCATTTTTCGCTGGAATTGGATTACTATTTGTATTTTCTATGTTTTCAGGGGCTACAGAAGGTGTCGGCGTTGGATCATCGTCTGAAGTCGAAATTTTGAACAATTGATTTTCTTAAGAATAAAAAAAAATATTTAAATTTGAAATATACAGTAAATTAGATGTTTACTGTTTCTTTTATAATCTCACAATCGAGTAATTTTTTAAAGTATCTAATGTTTTTTTCTCATATTTGCAACTAATTATCAATTATTCGAAAAATCTGCATTGAAAAGAGTTATAACTCAAATATAAATGGCAATTCAGAACATCTATTATAGTCACAGAGATAATAGCAAAAGATATTTATATAATTTGATTTAGCTGTTGAAATATCATTTTTACTTATTACCTCAACATCGGGTTGTTTAATTGGAGAAAAGGGCAAAAGGTATAATACTCATGAAAACTAGTCTGGAAACATTTGCAAATATAAGTCTTAAAAACTTTATTTGGGCATTATTTGTGAATTTGGCATGTAAATTGGCAGTTTTTATAAATTTGTACTATCACGCCCGTAGTAATTTTTTAAAATTTCAAATTAATTTTGTTTTTTCTATTTATTTCTTCTATTTATGTTCTGTGAAATTAAGAAAATATTGAATTGAAGATTTTAGAATGTCTGAATTAACAAAAGAAGAGCGTCTTGCAATTTGGGGTCCACGAAAGAGAAGCAAAAACAAAAGTGGTGGACACAAAGATCCACAGAAGAAAAAAGAGTTCAATGCACTTTATCAATTTCGAAAGAGTTTACCAATATGGAAAAGTAAAAAGCAAATTATCGAACTAATTGCAAACAATCCAACAACTATACTCGTTGGTGAAACAGGTTGTGGTAAATCTACACAAGTTCCACAATTTTTAGTAGATTCATTCGAACTAAAAGGATGCAGAGTTGCAGTTACGCAGCCACGTCGTGTTTCAGCAACAAGCTTAGCAGCACGTGTTGCTGCAGAAAGAAATTGTGAAGTTGGCTCTTACGTTGGATATTCTGTTAGATTCGATAACAAATCATCACCAAAGTCATACATTAAATACGTTACTGATGGTATGCTATTGCGTGAAATTTTAGTAGATAATGACCTTAGCGCATATAATGTTGTTATTTTAGATGAAATTCACGAAAGAACCGTCCAAACTGATCTTCTTATCGGTTTACTACGCGATTTACAAGCAAGGAGAAGTGATTTGAAGCTGATTCTCATGTCTGCTACACTCAATTGCAAATTATTCGTTGATTTCTTCAACGGACCACCAATTATTCATGTAGAAGGTCGTACATTCAAAGTAGCAATCAAATATACTGATGAACCTCAAACAGATTACATAGAAGCCACTACAACCGCTGTTTTACAGTTAAATGAAGAATGCGACAAAGGAGATTTTCTTGTTTTCCTTACTGGCCAAGAAGAAATCGAAGAAGTTATGGAGACATTGAAAACAGAAGAGACATATCCTCCTCTCAAAGTGTTACCCTTATATGCAGCACTTCCTATGTACCAACAACAAGAAGTCTTCAATCCTGTTGACGAAGGCACGAGAAAAGTAATTTTGTCAACAAACATTGCAGAAACATCTGTCACAATTCCTGGCATCAAATATGTCATTGACAGCGGCTTAGTTAAAGTCAAGACATACAATCCTGTCTCAGGAATTGAGATATTAGGTGTTACACCATGTGCAAAAGCACAAGTTGTTCAAAGAGCTGGTAGAGCTGGTCGTGAATCAGAAGGAATTGCATTTAGATTGTTTACTGAAGACAGTTTCTTTGATTTGAAAGATCAACCAGTTGCTGAGATAAGAAGAGCCGATTTGAGCTCTGTTGTCTTGCAGTTATTCGCTTTGGGAGTGAAGAATCCAATGACATTCGGATTCCTCGAGAGACCACCAACAGAAATGATACAAGCATCAATACAACAATTGTGGTCATTAGGAGCTTTGACACCTCAAGGAGAATTATCTGATGATGGAAAAGTAATGGCCAATTTCCCAATGAATCCAAAGATGACTAAGATATTATTACTCGCATGCCAGAGTGGCTGCGGTGGCTCTGCTTTGACATTACTTGCAATGATGTCTTGTGAGAATTTATATGTTCAACCAGCGAACAAAAGAAAAGAGGCAAGAAATGCTCATTCAATTTTCATCCATGAAACAGGAGATCATGTTACATTGATCAGATTGTATGAAGCATTTGCTGCTACTCCTAAAGAGAAACAAAAAGACTTCTGCTTTGAGAAATTTGTCTCGTTAAGAGCTCTCCAATTCGCTGTAAGTGTTAGATCACAATTATTGGAAATTGCAGAACAACAAAAATTAAATGTTCAAGATGCAGATGAAGAAAACAGATTTTTGTTGATTAGACAAGCAATTTCTATTGCATGCCCAGAGAATGTTGCAACACAGATATCAGGAGGAAAGTACAAATGTGTTCTTGATGGAACAGAAATCTCCATTCACCCAAGTTCATTCGCTTTCAACAAAGGAATGAAAACAATTGTATTTTCGGAGAGAGTTCAAACAAAGAAATTGTATGCAAGATGGGTTAGTGCTTCTGATGAAAAATGGACAGATTTAGTTGCACCAACATTAACTGAATAACTCTTATTTTTTTATATATATTTTTTCTTATAATAAACTGATAGAGATATTTACAACTTTCTTGATTACATTTTGTAAATTGAATCAAGTAACTCTGATTTGATTATTTTGAAAATTGAGTTTAATACTTTTTCGCTTTTAGCTGATACATTGCGATTAATAGATGCCTTTTAATTCGTTGTATTTGATTGATCAGGTATTAAAATTTTGGGTTTCTTCTTTCTCTTCTTTGTTTTCATTACTGGATCATCTAATGCACTTAGAATTGTCTTTCTCATTTTGAGATTTATCACCTTCATTTTACAACTATCTGACCAAACTATTAAACATGTAAATTGTATATATTATGTTATCATTAAAGAATGGAATAATTAATATAAGAGTTCAAGAAATTATGATCATATGGACGAAAAATCGTGTCAAAAAAAAGGGAGGATTCCGGAAAGTGGCAAGTGCACACTTAAAGTATATAACATATTTATTCACAACAATATTTAAAAAATATAAAATTATAATAAATTAAATTCTATTAACAAACGTTCTCTTATGAATCAATGAATTCGACACCCTAATTAAAAAATCAGAACTCTTCTGATGATTACAAAAATAAAAATTACTTTTTTCCGAATGTGAAAACAAGTGGAGACTTTGGTTGTGGAGGATTTTGAGATTGCGGTGTTTGAATTTGAAGTTGTTTTTGTGGTGGTCTTTGTATCTTTATTGATATTGGACTTGATTTTGATTTTGGTTGCGAAATTTCAATACGAGGTGTAGTATTAGGTCTAGTTTTGTTTTCTTCTGTAGTAGTTTTTGCTGGTTTGTTCTCTGTTTCAGTGATTAATGGTGATTTATATACTTTTTGAATAACCAATGTACTTGATTGCTGTCCTTGGTTTTGATTTGTCTTTTTAGGAGTAGTAACAATTTGTGTTTTTGGTCTTCTATTATTATTAGATGCTTGAGATGTTTGTTGAGGAGGTCTTCTAATTGTCATGGTAGCTTGAGCAGAGTTTGATTGTTTTTCTTGAACTTTTGGTTGAGGAAGTTTTCTAATAGTCATTGTTTCAGAGATGTTGATTGATTTCGATTGTTGTTTTTCATTTGTTGTTGATTCTTGGAATGTTCTTGATAAAGCTGTGTATTCATATTCAGAAGGATCAACTATGTCATTGAAATCATAAACATCTGAAGGATCATCTCTGATTTCTGGTTTAATACCTCGAAACCATAATTTAGAATCTGAAATGGATCTAAGAAGTAGCTCTCTTTCGTAAACGGTTTTCTCATATATTTTGAACTTCGCCGTTATATCAGTACCTCCTCTCCAGTATTCTCTGGTGAAATAATTTAATAATTCGCCAAATTTTGATATTTCTTCAATACTCGCATTTTTACACTTTTCTAGTTTGACACGGATAATTGTTTCGTTAACATATTCGTATCTTTGAGGATTTTGTTTTTCATATTTCTTCGCAAGTTTAACAAATAGGTCATGAGAATATATTGTGTATGCCCATAGTAAAATAAATGATCCTGGGTTAGCTTGTAAGTATAATTCCAAATACATTGAATTATAGTAATGATCATAAAGCATTCCAACTTTTTCAGTAAGGTTGAAAGGTTCAAAACCAACTCCACTTGTCATATACTTCTTATCGAATGAATTTACATAAGATGCGACAGCGCATGGACCCCAAAGACCTAAATTCATTAAATAAGTGTACGTCTCTGCATATTTAATGTATTGGTCGTTCTTTGATAAGTCATCTTGTAATAAATTAATCTTTTGTTGGATAGATTCGGATATATTCATTTTTTTTATAAAAAAAATCCAAAAAAATTATTGGCGCAGCACACCGATAAAATTGATTAAGAATTGATTAAATATTTGTCACTTTTTTATCGTTAAAATTCTATTTAAAACAAATGTCTGACGAAGAGTACAATGGATACTCAGAGTCGGATGAACAGACTGGTACAACACGTCTGTATGTTGATGTTACTGCGATTCCTCTTAACTTTACAGTTCTTTTAAATCCAAATACGCTTAGAAATGTTGGAATCCAGAACAACTCCATTGTTTTATTATCAAACGGTGGAGAAATCAAAGTTCCAGCTATTGCCGTTGCAGAAAATGGCTGTGAAAACAACAGAATTGTTTTACCAATTTCAATTCAACATTCGCTTTGTGTAGAAGAAAATAAACAAGTTTCAATTCAGCCAGCATCAAATATTCCAGATGCTACAAAAGTTCAGATTACTGTTTATGCTGATACTGTTGACAGTAAGCTTCAAAAAACAGTTGGAGATTATTTCGGCGCACAATTATGTCCAGCATCTACAAAGACATTATTCCGTTTAGATGTTAACGGAAAAGGTATTTATTTCGAAGTTACTCAAATTCAACCAGCTCCTTACGCTAAAATTACTTCCAGAACAACTGTTGAGTGCTATCAATATCAGAAGACCCAAAGCATCTCACGTCCATTCGATCGCCACCTTAATGACCTCGATTTCCCAAGTTCTATCAGAAATCAAATCAATAAATTCATTTTATCACCAATCGAACGTCCAAACCTCCTCAAGAAGCTTGGAATCGAAAAGTCAAATGGCGTTATCGTTATCGGCAAGCATAATGCAGGCAAAACTTCTGTTCTTTCAGCAGTTATTCACGCATCTACAATTCCAACATTTTTCGTCGATACATCGCTACTTTTTACCATCGAAATACCAAAGGCCATCCAATACCTTCAGCATATCTTCGCAAAAGCTATTCAAAACTCTCCATCTGTTTTAGCTCTTGATAATATCGAACTCCTTGCACGTGATGTCTCTACAGTTAAGAAGATGCAAGAGAAAAAGCTTCTTGCCATCTTCAGAAACCTGTTTGAAAACGCTCTTGACAAATCTTCTGTTTTAATTGTCGGAACAACAAGCGATTCATCGAAACTCGACAAAGCATTACGTAAAGTTGGAGGCTTTGCCTTCAGCATTGACCTCAACTTACCAGATTCAGAGATTCGCGAACAATTATTCGCCAGATACACTAAGGGAGCCAAGATCACCAAGAAAGCAATCGGAATGGTCTCTGCCCAACCATCGGAAGGTTTTACAGCGATAGAAGTCGAAAACGCCTGCAGATCTGCTTTCTTCAAATTGGTCGAAGCTCCAGACACATGGGAGACCGATGAAAAGATCCTTAGAGCAGTCAAGAGTGGCCATTTACTTGTCAGGCACTTCCCATTCGGCCTAGAAGACCCTCAAGAAGAACAATCTCTTTCCAAGCCGCAAATCAAGCGTTTTAATGATGATGACGCTTTCGGAAAGCAGCAACAACAGCAACAGCAGCAGCAACACTCCAGCCACGGCTTCACTGTCGAAGAAACAGCGAAGAAAGATGACTTGGACAATGCTTTTTCTGTTGGAAACACAGGAGATTTCAACGATCCATTCGCAAAGGCCAAACCAACATCCACATTCACTGTCACTGTCAATGCATCTCCGAAATCATCCACAGACGCATTTGCTGCTCCACAACAACAAAAGTCAGCTGATTTCGGATTTGGCTTTGATTCACAACCTCCGAAATCTGAACCATTTACAGATCCATTTGCTTCTCAACCACAACAGAAGAAAGAAGAAGCTCCAGCACAATCAGATCCATTTGGTGCTCCTGTTCCTAAATCTCAGAATACTCCTGATTTCTCATTTGGATTCGATGTTTCTCCACAACAAAAACAACCAAAGGGAGATTTCGATCCATTTTCTCCACAACAGCAACCAAAGAAACAGCCATCAACAGATCCATTTGCTGCTCCACAACAACAGAAACAATCCGATTTCGAACCATTCAATCCACAGCAGCAGAAACAGGAACAGCCAAAGGGAGATTTCGATCCATTTGGAGCTCCACAACAACAGAAAGCTCCTCAATCTCAGCCGGATCTATTTGCTCCACAACAACAGAAACAACCAGAACAAAAAGGAGATTTCGATCCATTTGGTGCTCCACAACAAAAGGCTCCACAATCACAACCAGATCCATTTGCTCAGCCACAACAACAACAGAAACAGCCATCAAGAAATGGTTCACAAGATCCATTTGCTGCTCCACCTAAACAAGCATTTGATGATCCATTTGGACAGAAACCACATCAACAAGCAAATCCATTTGGAGTTCCTCCAAGTGCTCAGCAACAGCAAGATCCATTTGTTTCACAACCACAGCAACAACTTCAACAGGATCCATTTGGTGCTCCATCAAATGCTTCTCAACAACAGCCACAGCAACAAGATCCATTTGCTGCAAGCAGTCCATTTGGTGCTCCTTCAAATGCTGCTCCACAACAGCCACAACAGGATCCATTCGCTGCTCAGCCACAGCCACAACAACAGCCTCAGCAAGATCCATTTGCTGCAAGCAGTCCATTTGGTGCTCCACAGGCACATTTGCAGGCAAAGACAAACGATCCATTCAGCCAGCAACAGCAGACATCGGATATGTACAAGTCAGACCCATTTGGAGGAAAGCCGACACCTCCAGATCCAATGCAACAGGCAAGAAATCCTGGCTTCAACTCAGATCCATTTGGACAAACAGGAGAACAAGCTCCATTCGAAGATCCATATCCTAAAGGTCCTGAAATGCAACAACAGCAGCAACAATCACAGCCAGAACCACAGCCACAAGAAGACGAATTCGATCCAAATGCAACTGGATTCGACATGTTCAGAAGAAGACCAACTGGTTCTGCAAATGCTTTCGCTGCACCAAAGAACGATGATCCATTTGGCGCTTCATCACAACAACAGGGAGATATTAAAGATCCATTTGCTGGACCAGATCCATTCGCTCAGCCACAGCAGGCATTCAACGCTGGCGGACAAGATCCATTTGCTCAACAGCCTCAGCCACAACAGCAACCACCTCAAAACGATCCATTTGCTGCTTCCGCTCCTCAGCAACCACCACAACAGCAACAGCAACCTCCTCAACAACAGGATCCATTTGGTGCTCCACAACAACAACCTCAACAGCCACAGCAGCCAATGCAACAAGATCCATTTGCTCAACCTCAACAACCACCTCAACAACAACAAGCTCCACCTGCAAAGGCTCCATCTCGTGGTAGATTTGCAGACTTAGATTTCGGAGATCCATTTGGAGGCGCAAAGTCAAAACCAGCTCCAGCATCTGCTGCTCCTCCAAAGCCAGCACCACAACCTGCTCCTGCTCCAGTGCCACAACCAGCTCCTCAACCAGCTGCTCCTCAACAGCAACAGAATCCATTTGGAGCTCCTCAGCCAGCTCCAGCACCACAGCAACAGCCACAACAACAAAATGCATTTGGAGCTCCAGCTAATGCTGTTCCTCCAAAGCAACAAGATCCATTTGGAGCTCCAGCACCAGCTGCATCTGCTCCATTCGGTGCTCCTGCAAACGATCCATTTGCTGCAAGCAGTCCATTTGGTGCTCCAACTAATGCTGCTCCACAGCAACCACAGCAACAAGATCCATTTGCACAGCCACAAAAACAACAACCTCAGCAACCACCACAACAAGATCCATTTGGCGCTCCTCAGCCACAGCAACAGAATCCATTTGGCGCTGCTCCACAACAACCACAGCAGCAACAAGATCCATTCGCTCAACCACAACAACCTCAGCAACAACAGCCACAACAAAACGATCCATTTGGTGGAGCTCCTCAACCAAAGCAGCCACCGAAGACAGTGGATCCATTCGGAGGTGCATCAAGAAGTTCTGCATTCGACATGTTCCGTAGCGCTGCAGAACCAACACCTTCTTCAGCTCCACAGCAAGATCCATTTGGTTCTCCACAGCCGCAACAACAACCTCCTCAAAACGATCCATTCGGTGCTCCACAACAGGGAGGATTCGGAGCTCAACCAGCTCCTCAACAACAGGATCCATTTGCTGCACAGAATACATTTGGATCTCCTCAACCACAGCCACAACAGCAGAACTTTGGAGATCCATTCGGTGCTCCACAACAACAGCCAAAGCCACAACCACAACAACAGAACTTTGGAGATCCATTCGGTGCTCCACAACAACAACCAAAGCCACAGCCACAACAGCAGAACTTTGGAGATCCATTCGGTGCTCCACAACCTAAACCAGCTCAATTAACTCCATTTGGCGCTCCTCAGCCACAACAAGGAGGTTTTGGTGGATTTGGTCAGCAACAACCACAACAACAACCAAAGCCTCAGCAACAGAACTTCGGAGATCCATTTGGAGCTCCACAACAACAGCCAAAACCACAACCACAACAACAGAACTTTGGAGATCCATTCGGTGCTCCACAACAACAACCAAAGCCTCAGCAACAACAGAACTTTGGAGATCCATTTGGAGCTCCTCAGCAGCCAAAACCAGCCCAGTCCTCTCCATTCGGTGCTCCACAACCACAGCAACAAGGTGGATTCGGAGGCGGATTTGGCCAGCAACAACAGCCACAGCAGCAGAACTTTGGAGATCCATTTGGCGGACCATCTCCTAACTCTGCTCGTGGAATGTTTGGCGGATCTCCACAACCACAGCAACAGCAAGGATTTGGTGCTCCTCAACAGCAGCAGAACGATCCATTTGGCAGTCCACAACAGAATGCATTTGGTGGACCGCAACAAGGCGGATTTGGCCAGCAACAACAAGGTGGATTCGGAGCTCCACAACAAGATCCATTTGCTACTTCAGCTCCTATGTATGGAAACCAGGGATTTGGCGGTCCACAGCAAGGATTTGGTGGACAGCAACAGGGAGGATTCGGTGCTCCTCAGCAAGGCGGATTTGGAGCTCCACAGCAGGATCCATTTGCTACTTCCGCTTCGATGTACGGAAACCAGGGATATGGTGGAAGAAATCCATATGGAAATAGACCTCAAAATGGAGGACTTTACGGCCAGTCACAGGGATTTGGATCTCCACAGCGAGGATTTGGTGCTCGCCCACAGCAACAACAGCAGCAGCAACAACCACAACAACAAAAGAAAGACGAATTTGCTAGTTTCAATCCTTTCTAAAACATAATAATTATTATCTTTTTTTTTATTGGTAACGCCTAAAGTGCTAAGAACATATGTGGACAGCACATTATTATATAAATCGCTGAAAACTGAATTAGGTTGTTTTCAATTTTATATAAAAACCTATCTTATAACCTTAAAAATCGATCTCAATTTTTCAAATGAAATAAACGTTCTTAACCGTTTGAAAAAATATCATGAAATTATTGCCAACATGTCATTAATGCATTATTTCTACTTGCATATTATTCAGAAACAAATGGTATCAAGTATACAGATGATAAGACAACATTACTCTCAGTTCCTAAAGAATTCTCTGGTTCATATACAATCATCCCAGAGTGCACGACAATCCAAGGTGGATCCACTGTTGCAGAAAGCCCATTTGCAGAATGCAGATCTGCGTTAACATCTATCTCATTTGCAGTCGGAAGTCAGTTGACTTCGATTTGCGAATGTTGTTTTCAAGAATCAGGTCTGATTACTGTTGACATGAGCCAATGTACAAAATTACTTTTATTAAGTAGTGCAGTTTTTTCACGTTGTTATTATCTTGAATCAATCAAAATGCCTCCAAAAATTACAAAAATCAATAATGGCTGTTTCTATTTCACCAAAGCTCTTAAAAAGGTAATATTACCAGACTCAGTTACAGAATTTGGAAGGGTTTTTGGAGGCTCTGGTCTTGAAGAGTTAATAATCAGTCGTGATTCAAATTTAACAAAAATTGGTCTAGATGCTTTTCAACCTTCAAATCTGAAGTACTTTTTTATTCCATCTAAATGTGTTATTCAAGATTCTTCATGCTTTTCGTTTTGCCCAATAGTAAGTATTAGCATTGATGAGCGAAATACGCTATATAAGACAGATGGGACGTCTATCTATACTGGACAAGACAATTCTACCCTTTTTTATGTCAGTTCATATCTCACAGGAACATATCGGATGTCATCTTTTGTTAAAACCATCGCTAATTCCGCAATCAGAGGTGGTAATTTCAATGAAATAATATTTAATAATGCTGTCACAAATGTGATTGATTGGTGTTTAGCAAATAATCCAATTTCATCATTTACTTTTCCTCCTCAAGTTACATATGTCACAACATGGATGTTCCAAGGTTGTACAAGTTTGGAATCTGTAACATTAACTGAATCCATAACAATTATTAATGCATGTGCATTTTATGGATGCACTTCCCTTATAAGTATTTTACTTCCATCGAACTTAACTCTTATAGGAGAAAAAGCGTTTTGTAATTGCATTAAATTAACATCAATAGCACTTCCTGAGAAATTAAATAATCTTGGAAATGGAGTTTTCAACGGAATTCCACAAATATCTGTTACTTCTCAAAATCCAAATTTCAATGTTGATGGATACATCATGTATAAGGACAATAATCAGACTCTTTTTGCATACATCGGATCCGATGCGACATATAATGTCACAGTATTAAAGGGCTGTACTTCAATTGGTGTTGGAACATTTTTGAATAAGAAACTCAATGAAGTGACGTTTGAAAGTCAAAACACAGATATCAATTTCACAATTGGAACATCTGCTTTCGAATCTTCTTCTATAAAGTCTATTACATTTCCACCAAGTTTGTACCAGATAAATGAGAATGCTTTTTACAGATGTTATAGTTTAGAGAAAGTTGTTTTCCAAGGAACTAAATTAACTGCTATTCCTAAAAACTGTTTTACATCATGTGTGAAACTTAATAAGATTGTTCTTCCCGAATCAATCAAGAGGATTGATATGTGTGCATTCCAATATTGTTCTATGATCGGTGATGTTGGATTATCTAATCTTGTTTCATTAGAAGGAATATATTCATATGCATTCGATGGGAGTTGTTTGTCAGTTGCAAATCTTCCAGATTCATGCAACAATGTTGAGATTCAAGCATTTTCAAATTCTAAGATCACATCTCTCACTATTTCGTGCAATGTTTCGAAGCAACTCTGCCAACTGTGTACATCTCTGACAACATTAAATCTCATGTACGGTGTTAGTGAGATTGGCATGTATGCGTTTGATCAATGCAGTTCGTTAGAAGGATTCACGATTCCTAACACACTTGAAACTATTTCCGAATTTGCATTCCAGTCATGCAGTGAGTTGTCATCAGTTTCTCTGAGTGCAAACTGTAGATTGAGCCGAGTCGATGGTGGTTGTTTTTATGGATGTTACAAGCTTAAAGTTATCGATTTGTCTCCTATGGATGAAAATTATCGATTCGAGAACGGTGCACTCACAGACTATGCACAAACAACTCTTATTGTTTTCCTTCCATACAGCGGAATCAAGAATTTCATTGTTCCTAGTGCAATGGTTTCCATCGGAAGCTGTGCATTCATGGGAAGTCCATCTCTTATCAGAGTCTTCTTCAATGGGAACAACATCAAGAAGATCGATTATCGCGCTTTCAAAGACTGCAGAAATCTGAACTTTGTTTTCTTTTCATCATCGAGCATCCAAGAGATCGGCAACGAAGCATTCAGTGGTTGTATCATGCTTCAGAAGTGCGGCTCTTTCTCTGCTCCGACAGCAGCTCAGAACGTATTAATGAGTCAAGCACAAATCAGCAAGAAGTCTTTTTCCGATGAATGTGAATTTGCAGTATCATGCAAATGCAAAACCATGATTAAATTCTCATATACATTTCTACAACCATTCATACACATGTGAATATAATAAATTTTGTTTGTATCTTTTTTTTTATCAATTATAACATTATGTAATGACTATTAGTATACATCGGAATGTTATATGTGGAACGTAAAGATGTGTAATTATAATTATATAATCCCTCATAGCTATCGATTTTTATGAATTAAGGTTACTCCCTAAATAACTCCTTTTTTTTCAAAGGGAGAAATCCAATTACAAAAATACATCCCGAGGATCGACGGACCACAAAACGGAATTGTTAGACATCTATACCCCAACGATAACTCAACATTCACTTTAAATTCAAGTGAATTTCATGATGAAGGAGTATATGATATTTTATACAATACTGCAATGCTCAATATTTCTACAGATTATTCTCAGTTTTACAAAGGGAATGAAAAAACTATTTGGGTTGATGTTTTTTCCAAAAATTTACTTTATCTAACCCACGTTTCAATAACAATTAGAGTGCGAGAAGGTTTCCCATGGCATTATCCAACAGATTTCGCTATTTCAGGGACAAATGACATGAATCAAACGCTAACTGTTTTCAGAAATACTGATCCAAATTTTCTTAATACTAAAGAACCTGTTGTGATTCCTATCAGACCAGGATTTTATAAATCTATTAGAATTGAACAATTTGATTTGAAAATTCAATGGTTTTGTATCAGATATTTAGATTTGTTTGGAGCTGTTTGCGATCCGATATCCATTTGTAATGGAAATCCGCTTGACATAATTTGCTCTTTACCTGTTAAGTATTGCCAAAGATCATTGTTTAATATTTCCCCTTTTATAATTGTTTTTCTTGAATAAAAATATAAAAATGATAAATAAACAAAAATCTAAATCATGTATTAGAGAATTTAACTTTTCCTGCAATTGATAAAAAAAATTTGACTAATCGAAATTAGTCAAAAAATTTTCATGTTTTCAAATCCCCTTACTAAAGCATGCGAAGAAGGAAATCTCGAACTTATTAAGTCTCTTATAGATGATGGGAATTATAAACAAGTAAAATCTTTAGGTTCTTTACTCTTTCGTGCATCAATTAATGGTCATCTTGAAATTGTTAATTATCTTGTCTCTATTGGAGTTGATAAAGAAGCAAAGGGTGGATTAAATGGAGATACTCCACTTATTGTTTCATCAAAAAAAGGTCATCTTGAAGTTGTTGAATACCTTATCTCTGTTGGAGCTGATAAAGAAGCAAAGGATAGAGATGGACGCACTCCACTTATTTGTGCAACACAACAAGGTCATCTTGAAGTTGTTAAATATCTTATCTCTGTTGGAGCTGATAAAGAAGCAAGGGATGATTATGCAAATACTCCACTCAATTGGGGATCAATTAATGATCGTCTTGAAGTTGTTAAATATCTTATCTCTGTTGGTGCTGATAAAGA
Organism: Trichomonas vaginalis G3; assembly: GCF_026262505.1. NCBI lineage: Eukaryota > Parabasalia > Trichomonadida > Trichomonadidae > Trichomonas > Trichomonas vaginalis. Next base: position 15,623,664 of record NC_067203.1, on the reverse strand, counting down.
AGGAAAGAATAAACTTGGATCTACTCCACTCCTTTTAGCAGCAATTAATGGTCGTCTTGAAGTTGTTAAATATAGGGTGTCCAAAGGTGTGTTTAGCACAAACCTGAATACTGCGAATAGAAATAAACAAGTTACATATATATAAAGTTTATTTAAATATAATCACCATTGGATTCAATCACGCGTTCGCAGCGATCGATCCAGGCTTGAAAGACACGCTTTAAATCATCATGAGAAAATTGCTCAAATTGCTCTCTTACAAAATTTTCAAGATCATCTGGACTCGCGAATTCGCGTCCTTCAGCTCTCTTTTTTAGCGTGCCGAATAAATAAAAGTCAGAGGGGCAATATCAGGTGAATAAATTGGGTTTGGAACAACTTTGACATTGTTTTCCACCAAGTAATTCATTACCTTATGACTTTTGTGAACTCTTGAATTATCAAAATGAATTGCAAACTTTTGTTTTTGTTGTTTGGATTTCTCAAACTCATCAGAATTGATAATTTGAGTAAGAACATTGTCAATTAGATACTGAGCATTCATCGTATTAGGTTTTTGAAGAATATCAATTGCGATGATGCCATTCACGCCCCAAAAAAAACCGACAACATCATCATTGGTGTGTCAATTTTTTTCTTCGGGAATGTTTGCGGATTTTCATCCTTCGGGATCCACATGATTTTGGCTTCTGTTGCATATTGAAACCAAGACTCGTCCCCTGTTACTAAAAAGCGAAACTTCTTGGATTGATACGCACCCAATATAGAGAGGAGCTCTTTCGAAGATTGGACTCTAGATTTTTTTTGAACTGAATTAAGGTTGTGCGGAACCCAACGTGTATACGCTAGTTTGTAGTTCAAAGAATTGTGCAGATAATAACTGACTGTTGTACGTGGTATCTTTGTCATCTCCTCTATCCTTCTGAGTGATGCTCTTGGGTCTTCATCTAGCGCTTGAAGAATTGCTTTGATTTTTCTTTGATCCGGCGATTTTTTGTCAATTTTTATGATGGGCGCCTTTTTGTTCATGAAGTGATACATCCTAACATGATACGTTACAGTGGAATAGCTAGGAGCATCCATACCGAAGCATTTTACCAATGTCTCGTAGATTTTTTACAGTCTTTGCATTTTTTTGCAAGAGCGAGGATGTTTTCTTTATGATTCATTAAAAAAATGAAAAAAATCCCGCCAAAATTTCCCGCGAAACCGCCTCTTGTCTCAAAATTCATTTTATATCCCGGCATGGCGCCAAAATACAACATACTCATCATATACATATATTCATATTTTTTATTATATATTTATAATCAGCATATATCTCCTTTAATAGTCTCATATAGAGCGCTGTGCTAAACGCACCTTTGGACACCCTATATCTTATCTCTGTTGGAGCTGATAAAGATGCAAAGAATAATTATGGATCTACTCCACTTATTGTTTCATCAAAAAAAGGTCATCTTGAAATTGTTGAATATCTTATTTCTGTTGGAGCTGATAAAGATGCAAAGAATAATGAAGGATGGACTCCACTCATTCGTGCATCACAACAAGGTCATCTTGAAGTTGTTGAATATCTTATTTCTGTTGGAGCTGATAAAGATGCAAAGAATAATGAAGGAGAAACTGCACTCATTCGTGCATCACAACAAGGTCATCTTGAAGTTGTTAAATATCTTATCTCTGTCGGAGCTGATAAAAAAGCAAGGAAAAATGATGGAAGGACTGCTCTTGATTACGCAAGTAGTCCTATGAGAAAATACTTATTGGAAGACAAAACCTAATAGTCAATAATTATAGGCAATAATAAAATATAAAAAAAAACTAAAGTCAAATATTCTTCTGAATTTTTTTTTTTTTTGAATGGTGCAATTATCGAAATTATGCGATGAATTAAAGCGTGCTAATGTTATTACGGAATGTGGTGCATTCTGTATCAATATTAATGATAGAATCATCAAAACAAAGAAATCTTCGGCGATTTGTTTTTCAGATTTAATCAAAGAGAAATATCTTATTGATAAATCGATCACATCATTCAATATTCATCTAGGCATTATATGCCAAGATTCAATTGACATACTTTCCAACTTTATAGAAACAGGTAAACTTGAATTTGAAGCAGATGAGTCTCATTATCATGATATATTTGAAATCGGCAGATATTTTGGAAATCAAATTCTCATACAAATGTATGTTGAACTTATTAAATCAGATAAATCCCTTACAAATGATAACGTTTTTCAGAAGTATGAAATTTCTGCTTTTGAAAACGATTCTAAGGCAATGAGTGATTGTATTGAGTATATTTCGTCACATTTATACTGTTTGAATGATGATGATATCATATCAAATTTTGTCAAAAATGGATTTGAATTTTGTGAAAAAATTTTGAAATCAAAAGATCTGAAAATTGAAAACGAAGACAGACTTTGTTTGCTGCTTTTAGAGACATGCAGAAGGAACAATACATTATTTGATTTATTTAGATATGTTAATTTACACTTTTGTTCGCCTAAAATTTATGACGAGATTTATAATTTTTCAGTTGAAAACTCTTTTGAATCAACCCTTTTAACGATTTATAATGAAACATTGAAACATCATCTTTCAATTGTTAGAGGGAATATTGAAATATCGAATCAATCTATTGAATCTTTTGAAAAACATTTAATTCACAATCAATTTAAAATTTCTGATCGGTCTGTTAGTATCTTTGTGCCTTTAACTATTGATCGTATAATATATTATACGATCAAGTTCTACGCTGCGTGAATATTTATTGAGAAGTTGGACACTAGAAGGTATCAAAGAAAATGGAACATCTACTGTAATAGAAAATCGATCCCATGAATTTCGACCAGGTGAAATAAAAGAATTTCCAATACAAACTAATGATTATTTTGTTGCTTTTAAAATAACCCAAACAGAGAATTCATATATGGGTGGATCTTCTGATTATCTTTACATTCTCCGTATTAATGTTTTTGACTTCAAAGGAGAATTAGTAAAAATTTAGAATATATTATGCAACTTAAAGATGCTGTTGATTCTAAGTGATATCAAAGATGTGAGGTTTGGATGAAGAATAATAATCAAAAAATTTCCAAGCACTATTTCACGAATAAATATATTTATCTAAATAATACAAACACAATAATAAAATAAATATAATTAAATGAGCATCGAACATCCATGTCCATCATCAGAAACCATATATATTTCTGATTTTTGTTTGGAATATATCATTGATGAAACTTTTTTGTTGAATTCACCAAAATATATGAAATCCAAGTAAAACAGTTCAGCCTTCTGAATCATTAAGTTCCCAAACTGTGCAATTATATGATCAAATCCGTAAATATCTTTTAACAAACACCAATTAACTAAACCTTCATCGAAAGATTTAGTTCTGATGAAATTCAAGTTCAGGTCGAAAACAGATATTTCTGTTTCATTCGAGCAAACAATGAATCCCCAACCAGGAGAAATCTCAATTTTCTCAATCGAATAATCAACACTTGCTGTCTTGTAGATTTGTTGATTACGAATAGAAATTGAACAAATAACTCCTGACTTTGTTCCGTAAACAATTGTATCATAATCACTACAAACATATAAACAAGATATATCAGTGTCATAAACAAACAAAGAAAAGTCAATAAATTCATTTTTCGTAAAAACATGTAAAATTGAATCTTTTGTCAGACAAACCGTTATTCTATTGTTCATTTCAATTTTGATAACATCAGAAATGAAGGAAATTGACTTTGTGAATTTTCCTGAGTTGAAGAACGTTATTGTTTTGTTATTATCAGTTAAATAACAAAATCTTTTCGTTGAAAAACTTTGTCTCAAAGAATAATTCGTCAAAATATATGAAAACAAATTGAAACTCGGCGTTAAAACAGCGGTAACCGAGTTTTCACCAATATTAGCAACTATTTCGATCTCTCCTTTATCTGTAACATGGAGTTTTGGACTCTGCAAAGGAACAAATTTGAAAAATGTCACTTTTTTGGCAGAATTATTTACTTTTTGTTTTCTTTTTGGATGTTTCTTGAAGAAGATTTGTTTCGGAATAACTCCCATTCCCAACATCATTTCTGGATTTGGACTGTCATCGTAAAGAGAAGGATCGTATTTATTGTTTTCTTTCTTCCTGTCTATTCCCCAAATTAAATCAAACCATTTATCAATGTTTTCAGAAACTTTCGAACTTTCCATGATTTTCCTGTTCAAATAAACAAACTCTATTGGGCTTTTACACCATTTTGGTAATAAAATGTTTGAATCTTCCAATCCCAGATCGAATCTATTTTTATTTGTCAAAAATTCCGGTGAAAAATAGAATTCTGGAATTAATTCTGATGAAAAATCATCAAAATCGATTGTTTCTTCCAAAGATTGGAACAATCTTTTCGCATGGTCGAATTTTCCTGATTGGAACTGAATGTGGAGACTCGTAAATGGTTCCATTCTCATTAGATAATAAAGAACAGACATTTCGTTAATCATTGCAGAATAAAAGATTTCTCTTTTCTTCTCAGTGAATGAGAGGAACTTTTCATGGGTCATTATTCCGCTGTTTAATCCGAAATCTCTCAAGTTTTGGAACTCTAATGTTTCACTTTTTGTGTCTAAGATGATCCAAGGCATTATTGGATATTGTGGTAATACATTAAAGGATCTGGATGTTCTCCTATTGATCTCCATGATGTATTCGAAGTTTGTAATCTCATAATTCAACCATTTTTCTGTTAAATTATCAATTGGAATCAAATTTGAGAACTTTGTGATTATTTGTTCGTTATTAAACACAATGAAATAGGATTTACCGTTTTTAACAAATATTTCACATCCGTTCTTTGTGTGTAAATATTCAACAGCTCTTATCATTTCTAATTCTTCGGTTTTAATGATATCATTGGTCACTTCATTTTTGATAATCAAATTTTTGTTTGTTAATAACAGATAACAAGGAAATTCCCCATAAATTGTTATTAAAGAACAATTTGTTTCAGTTGGTTTCTTGTATTTCTTAAAATCAAAAACTTCTCTGTCACCTCTTCCTTTGTCACGTCTTTGACTTGCTATTTTATGGTCATTATAGTTTTCATTTAGTTTCATCTTCATTGGCAAACCATGGACTAAGATATCATCCCTTATTTCATAGTAAATCATTTCTTCTTTTTGAGTTATTTCGATTTGATTTTCTTCTTCTTCTTTTTTACCTAAATTTAGTTCTCCAATTGGACTTTTTTCTGTCAAAGACAAAGAAGAAGGAGAATTAGTAAGTTTGATCTTTTCAATCTTAAATACTGGTAATGAACTTGCTTCTGTTTCGTTCTTGGCAAAATCTGATAAATCAGAATCTTTTTTGTCATTTTTCTTTTTAAGAAAAACTTTAATATTTTCTGAAGTTTGTTCTTCAATTAATATTTTGATTTCTGACAATAATTTTTGACGATTTTCTGCCTTGTTTTTAACATATAAATTGTCAGTATTCAAAATATTTTCAACAATGTTTTTATCAATAGAAGTCATTATGTTTTTCTCTTCATCTTTTCTTTCTTCATGGATTTGTTTTACTTTTACCATCAACTCATGAATTATCTCTTGTATTGGATAACAACTTGCGATTTGTTCGAAACATCTAAACGCAATTTCTGCGTTATATTCAGATTCAAACATTGACAAATCGAAATTAATGTATTTCTTGTAATTTGGAAATCTCATAATCAAATTATAGTTATTTCTAAGTTCCAAATAAGAAAAAGGAATTGTGTTAAGATGTGCATTAACGTCTGTTGGATAAAGCTTCATCAAATAACTTGCTGTCAATATATCGAAAGAAGAAAGTTCCGGACAAGGGAAAATTTCATATAATTTGATGACTTTCAAAGCAAACTTTGAATCCAACCATCCGCCATTTTCTGACATGTGAAGTGAATAAATAAATTGATCTGTCAAAGAATTAGTTATTGATTTATCCAATTTCACATATAAAGGAAGGAACAAACCACTGGATCTTCTCTTTTGTTTCTTTTTCGTATACGGACTTTGCAGCATAAGATTTTCCAAAAATAAATCATTGCATTTCTTTGGTTGGAACAAAATAGATAAATAACAGAAATACAATAATTTGTTGACATAATCTTGCGTTAAATTTTTGAAATTTCGAAGTGCTCTGTCTATGGCAAATGTCAAAAAGTGACAACAAATTGTTTCACATAAATAAGGACTTTGTAAAATATGTAACAAAGAACAGAAAATGGAAATCTTTTGTTCATCAAAGATTAAATCAAAAATTTGTTGTTGATAATCAGGAAATCTGTCAAATAAAATTAATAACCACATAATTCTATCGTTATCGCTTGTCAAACCGTTTTTGTTTTCAATTGCTTGCAAAAAGTATTGGACTTCATCACATTCGCAAGAAATCAAGCAGCAAAGTGGTAAAAACTCAATGAAACCATCATTAATGTTTCTCACCAAATATTTGAGAACTGTTTTTGTACAAACTCTTTGGGGTGTTGATCTGACAATTGACAAAATATGTCTGTCAAATGACATATTTAATAATTTCTTCTGATTCAAGTAAAAGAATATTTCTAAGATGTCGACAAACATCATTTCATCACAATATGATATCAAATGATGTAACAAATAAAAATGTTTTGTCGTTTCTGGTGAAATTGTCACGTTTTGGATTGAAAAAGTGACTGATTTTGTCAAACTCAACAAAAATTTAACAATTTGGATATTTGTTGTTACTTGGCACTCTCCAATCAAATAGATCAATTGGCTTTGATCATAATCAATTGACCAAATATCAATATAAATAGGCATAATTGTTTTCAAGATTTCAGACATTTCTTTCGAGTATTCATCAAAGTTTTCTCTTAAAAATGAAGTGAAGTCATAAATTGTTAACGTTCCTTTCATATCATTTTTGTGGTTAACTATTACATCACTTTTCCAATGATTGACAATTTGTAGTAAATCAGCTAAACTCCAAATAGATAAATTCATAATTATGTTTTTGAGAAAATCATTTCTAAGTTCATCAATTGTTATTACAGAGAAAATTTCATTATAAAGTTCTAAATATTCTTGGTATCCTGTTTTCTTTGTTTGCACTAAAATTTGTGATAATATTTCACTGAAGTTTTTCTCTAAGAAAATAGTTTGTGAAACATCAGAAATAATAAATAAATTCTTGAAAAGTGAAGTGATTTTTTCAAACAAATTTTGAATGATTAAACCGTTATTTGTCAAATATTTTGGTTGCAAATACAAAACAATGAAATTATCAAGATTCAAGTCATTAGTGAACATGAAAGAAATCAAATTTGAGTTCAATATTGGAAGAATTTCTTCAGTTTCTTCTGAGTTTCTTGAAATAGAGAGATTTGAAACATATCCAATTGGAAATTCGTAGAATTGGTTCAAAGGATAAAGAGAATACAAAATTGATTCATCCTCTTTATATGAAATATCAGAGAAAATGATTATTTCTGTTGAATTATTATAAAATAATTTGAAAATTGCTGAATCTTTTTCAAAAGTAATGGATATCTTGATTTTTAGCCATTTGTTGAAATCAATCTGTTGATTGAAATTTTTTATCGTCTTCACGTCACTTATTGCAGAAATTGAGATTAAACCGTTTTTAATATCGACGTCAAAGCTATTTTTTGTATCATTGAAATTCAAAAGTCTAAATGGAACGTCAGAAACTTCCAAAAACATTTCCATGTCGATGTCAAAATTTTTGTCAAACTTATTTGTATTTATCAATAAAGGTGACTTTTCAAAATTAAGTATTGTAAAGTAATTTGTATTTTTCAGAGAGCTGGCAAACACATCAGAAACAAAACTAATATATAAACTTTGGTATTGAGAAATCCTTGTTTTGTTGATTGGTTTCAATAAATTCATAATTTTGGAAACAATGTCTTCAGAAATAAAAATTGAAACAGATAAAGAAAGAATACTAAATATCTTTGAAACAACATTAGATCTGTCTTCATTTTCTTGCTTGATTTTCAGTAATTTTTCTACAAGATACAAATCAAACTTGAGATCATGAGAAATCTTCATGTTATAAATAGATTTTTCAAGAATATTATAAACAAAATCCAAGTTTTGCATCAAATCATTGTCATCTAATGAACTTTCAACAATAATTCCCAGTATTGAAGCATTTTTAATGAAAATCTTGTTTGTTTCGTATAAAAGATTTTGCATTAAATCATCAATTTGTTGTTTAAACTTCGTTTTATTGAATTCTTGAGTTGTTTTTGAAATTTTTGTTATCTCATTAAAATCTAAAATGTGAGTCATATAACTATTAGTTAAAAACCTTATGCAAGCTTCAAATAAAGGAAATGTAATAGAATTTGGTTCAATTTTTGTAATTATTTCAATAATCAAATCAATTAAAAGAGAAAAGTTAATAGACTTTGCTGAATTACATATTGATATCAATGATGTCATTAAATCAATATAAATCGGATCTGAAAAATTATTTGAAAAATCTGTCAAAACATTAAGTAATTCTTGAATAAATACTTCTTGTATTGGACTTTCTGAACAATTTAAGTACTTTTTAATCAAGTTTTCTGAAAATTTTCTGACAGATGTTTCCATTAACAACGAAAGTAAATGTTTCACGAAATTATGGTTGGAAAACCACTTGTAGTTCAATGATTTGTTGGATACAACTTCATTAAATATCTTAAATATCGTTTTTCTTGATTCTTCAATAATTTGTAAATTTTCGTCATTTGCGTACTTGTGTTGCTCCTGGTAATAGCATGATGACATAACTATATCATTCATGAACTCTTCATTGCATAAATCATCAACTAAAATTTTATAAAAATTATAAAAAATAATTTTGAGAATAATTGAGCACAAAAAGAAACTAATGTGTTTCTGTTTGAATATATTTGTTAATCCAATAAACTTTGATTCATTTAAAACGTTCATTGACTGAATAAAAATCTTATAGAAAATTTTATCCGAAATTGGATTGATTGTATCATCAAATAGTTGTGAATTCAAGATTAATGATATGTATGTACTACAATTTTGAGAAGAAAGTGTTAAATCTTGTATCAAATAAATTAAAACTAAAATTTCATTCATATTGATCTTGTTTAACACTGTGAATCTACTTAAAAGTGTGTCTTCGCATTTTGTTGATCTTTTAGTTAAAATTGAAATAATTTTAAAAATTTCTTCTTGAGAATCTTGTAAAAGCGAAATATTCGATGGCAATTGTTCAATTGTTACATTATCTTCTGATAGCTCGTCTTCAAACGTCTCTAAATCACTATATTCAAAAATAATTTTTGGATTTAAATTCGGAATGAAATCAATCGTTGATTTTTCAATTTTAGGTATTTTAATCATTTCTGTAGTCTTTGCAAATGAAATTAATGAGTCAATGATGTTTTTGTAAATATCGAGAATAATATCTGAAAATAAAGGTTCTGATAATGTATTAAACAATTGCATTGCTGTACAATCTAATCCTATAACGTGTGGCTCTATTAAATTAATGATTTTCATTGAATTTGTTGCATTAAATTGAAATTTTTCTTTTGTAAGTTCCAAAATGAATTTAATGAATATTAATTTATCGTCATGGTTTTGTGATGTCACAAATAGTAGGATTGATACAAGAATATTTTCAAATTCTGGTGAATGAGAGCATGATAAAAGACTGTAATCGGAAATTCCTTGAAAGAATGTGTTGAGAGTAGCGCAATCTGGATGGTTGATGCATTCTTGGATTATTTTGAAAAAGCAATTCTGTAATAAAGGAAAATGTTTAGAATTTTGTAGATTCGGGATGGAATTTAAAATCATTGTATAATATTGGTAATCGTTTGTTTCATTAGCATATAATACGCATGATATATACATATAAAGTACATAAATTGCAAGAATATCGGAAGATTGTGAATCAAAATCTTGATATTTTTCAATAAGCATAAGAAATGTCGGAATAATAGGAAAATCAAAATTCAAGTATTCTAATACTTCTGTGATGTTCTTTGAATCTGGGATTGTCAAAAAATTAATTGTCCTTAATATAGGGGTATTGACTGATTTGATGATATTTGATAGATCAATTGGTAATGAATCTGGTATCTCTGGCATCTGGATATTCAGGATGGAGCTGATATCATCGACTATCATTATCAATTAATAAAATCTTATAATTGTATTTAACTCTAAAACTCTGTAATAACTTTTTAATATCGATATTTGCATCTGAAATATTTCAGATAAGATATGAAATTAAACTTTCCTTCAGAAAAACATCTGAACTAGACAGAAGCTTTTTATTCGGGCCTAATTACCAGATGGGAAGAAATGGTTTAAATATTGCAGATCATGTTTCAATCATTAGAATTTCAAATAGGTCAATATCAATTGATAAATTGGTAATATGATTTTATTCATATAGAAATAGCATAGCAGTTTCTATTAAGTCATTTTAAGAATAATAATGAAAATTCACATATGAAATGAATATTTGATATTTGGAAAGCAAACACTGCATAAAAATATGTTGGATAAGCGAAACCTTTCAAAAATTATGCAAAATATGATAATTTCTTTAATTGTATAAAAATATTATAAAATGCATGATTTCGGATTGCAACCATTATCTTATTTCTAACGGCGGTAAAAATTAAGCAAGCTTAGCCTATATTTGGCCAATTAGAGTCATCAAATATTAAAACAATGCAATATCTCTCCAATTAAGATCAATTTTCAAGAAAATTTCATAGTTATTTTCTATTTTAGAATCTATATGAGAAATTAGCTTGAAAAATAGTAGCTTTCATGATATTTACATATCGATGAAGAATTCGGGTTCTTTGCCTTTATTTTCCTTTGTAATTTGACTGAAAAGATCTATTTTGCGAATATTAACATGAAAAAAGTTTTAATAAAAATTAATGATCAACAGTAATATAAACAGATCAATGAACAATTTATCGAACATTTGAAAGTACATAAATTAAATGAAAGTGCCTAACCTAGGGCTGTACAAGATTTAAAAAAACATTGCCGGGTTACCGTAGAGGCCTAAAAAAATCGCGCCTCGGCGGCAAGCCGCCTCGGCATTAAGAATGCGCATCTAAATTTTTATATGTCCTTCTTTCTTTTATTTTTCCCTTCCCTTCCTTTTCTTTTTCTTTTTTTCCCTCCTCTTGCTCTCATTTACCTTTTTTTTCCTTTTCTCATCATTTTTCAAAATTTAAAATTTTTATCAAAAATCTTGCCTATAAAAGCAGATTATGGAACCTTTTAATGCCTCTTAATCAATATTATACAGCATAAAGCATATTAAATGAAAGTAATTACGTATAAATTTATTTTATTATCTTATTTATTAATTCTTTAGCATGTATTGTTTAATATTAACTTTTCTGTACATTAAATATGATATCTCCAAAGTATGAATGCCTTGTAACGAAACGAAAACTTAATTTTATGTTGAATATTTGTCACAAACATTAGATTATTAAAATATATGTTGGATATCCCTTAGTATGAGACTTCATGACTCTTGTTGTCTAACGTGAGCTTTGGATTGCAAGCTTGCTACAGCACATAAGTATTCTGTGGTTAAAAAAACCACATGAGCTTTAAAAACTATAAAACCAAAAATAATTGTTATAATTTAAATGAAGAAGTAATTTAAAACGATTTTATTTATGATCAAATTTTATATATTTTTTTGGATCAAATCCATTTTAATAGAATTTATATACTATTCATCTATTAGTAAACACTACCGTATATTATTTTTTAAGCTATCTTATTTTTTGAAATTTTATTCAAATCTTTGGTCGCAAGAAGAATTGCATGATAAATAAAAACATTTAATCAAAGTCAATTTTATTTTTCATATTCAAATGGACTGAGTGTTAACATTTAACATTTTTTGCTAATTGTCGTCAAAAATTAGGCGTAAAGCAAAAATTGATATTTCATATGGTTTTATGATAGAGAAGCATTATATTCCCACTCATTATATTCGTAAATTTTGAGGTTTATCCTTCGCTTTTAAGATCATTGAATTTGATTTTATATAAAATAGTTATATATTAGAAAATAATATGAGTTTATATGATATTATTTTTCAGAAGATTTCATTCTATATGCCTATGAAAAGTACTCTCAAAACTAACTTTTTCCTAATTATAATTAAATCTAGAATATTGTATTATGCTTAGTATTATTTCATTTTTCTCATTCAATTTAGAATTTACAAATGTCAAAAAATTGAGAGCTGTCACTTTTGATGAATTTCTGTTTATTACAGCATTGTTATTAATAATGAAAAATAAAGCTTATTTCAATGAAAATTGTTCTGCAAATTTATTTCACTTTTGACCTCACTTTTTCCGTAATTCAATTTTTTACTTTTAATATTTTAGATCTTCATAATATCATTTGAAAAATTAACCATATAAAAAAATCAAGTTATCAATTCACTTTTTCCGTAATTCAAAAATCAAAAATATAAATAATATATCTTTTTATCAAATATTATTATTATATTCTATGAAAAATGAGGTCCGGAAATTTTGCGGATTCCCGTAACTCAATTTTACGGAAAAAGTGCAGTAAACTATTCAAAATACGGAAAAATTGGTGTAAACTAATGATTTTACGGTAAAATCACGGAAAGTCCCGGAAGAATATATGTGCCTATATGAAATTATACAAAAATGAATCAAACGCATTTTAAAAGATTGTTCTTGTATTATAAATGCTATTCGCAGATTTATTAGTTGAAGAAAATTACCAAATTTTTGCCGATTTACAAAAAATGATTTACAAAGCATATTTTTATAAGGCTTTAAAAATCTTTAAAATGTGACCGGTGACGGAAATCCATGGTAACCAACCGCGGTTCCCGTTTGGAATGCCATAGGCCTAACCACTCTTCAACAGAACCTTTCTCCGCATTAAATATATCGAAAACATCTTCCTCTGATTTAAAAGAAATTACATTAGAAAATTGATCTGGTTTGAGAGTTATAATGTTTGTGAGTTGATCCGCTGAGTCTTCTGATGAAGGCGAAGCTTCTTCATATATTGGCGAATTAGCCTTTTGAGCCTTTTTCTTTTGCCTCAATGTTCTCCTTTGGCGTAATTTGAATCTATTCCTTACACAATTACCTGACCTTGTTGGGAAATATTCGGCTATTTTATGCCATCTAGAACCAAGTTCTGCATAAAGTTCGTCAAGAAGTTTGTCTTCTTCTTCAGTCCAAGGGTCATTTCTCAATTCTGGGGATAAATAATTTATCCATCTTTCTCTACATTGACGTGCAGTGCGTTTCTTCATCTCTTTTGAAACAAGCTCCCAATCATTTGTGCCAATTCGTTCTATTATCTCAGTAAGCAAGTCATCTTCTTCAGGAGTGAATTTAACTTTTGGTATAATGCCACGAGATCCCTTTTTTGCCATTGAAGATAATATTGTGAAATGAATTCATCTTAGATTTTTTGAGAATAATTCAAAAAAGTTTTTATTTAACGTGCTGCGCAATTCTCGAAATATATTAACAATGGTATAGATATTATAATTAATTTCAATTTTTATATTCAATAGAAATTGAGAGCAGGTTAAAGGCGGCTCTTTTCAAATAAAGCAGTTTTCACAATTTTATTAAGTTTACATAACCATACTATTCAATTTTATATCTCTCAAAAAAAATTATATGAATAACACAATAACAAAGCATTATTCATAAATACGCAAAAAATATCGCAATCAAATTTATGAACAATATTCAATTTATTATGTTTAATTGAGTAAAAATGAATATCGATGCTGTATTTAGAAAATCTTATTAAAATAGCCTTGATTATTTAATATTTGAATAGAATTCTTTAAAAAGTTCACACAATTGTTAATTTATATTCAGTGGTAATTTCATTTAAATTGGTCTTGCGTCAGTGACAAGTTAATTTTTATTAAATGCTCTCAAATGAATTATTTTCGTTATTATTTGTGAAACTGTCAAAATCAATTCAATTTTTTCGTTATTATTGTTTCAAAACTTGATCAATTAACTTCTCTAAAAATATTCTGATATTTTTTAATTTGCTCGCGTTTCACTCCTTCATAAACTTTATAATGATACTATTATTCTCGTATTTTGGTAGGTTTCCATTTTTTTAAATATTTTTGACTATATTGAGCTGCACTAGTTGCGAACATTACCAAAAGAGTTGATTCAATGCACAAAATATTTTTTTAGATTATCATATCAAAATTTTATTTTTGGTGTAACCATCAAGACATTCATATCTATTCTTTATGAGCCAATAAATCCTTTTATTAATTCAAAAATTTAAATTTAAAAGTGAAATTCAATTTCAAAACCATTGAATGATGTAAATTTTAATCATTTCAATCTAAATTTCTTAAAATAGTACCATTTGAAGTTTGTTAGAAGAAAAAAAATTTTTTTTGAATTGACAAAAGAAGAACGTTTCAATAAATAAATGTGCATAGCTATGATACTAAATGAAGTTTCTATTTCTTATTTTTGAATGATTTTGAATTTTTGAACAAATTCATTTGTCATCTAAAAATATCTATCGTTTTACAAATGCTTTATGAAATATCAATTATGGAATATGAATCACTTGTAAAGAATCTTTTAAATCCATAATTATCCGATAAAGCTCTATTTCTTCTTCAATTTTAGCAAAATCAAGATATTACACTATGTTTTAAATATGCATCGCGCATAGCAACTAGATTAGAAGATGATTAAGATTGATTTTGCTATTTTCGATGAAAAAAAAGTGAAAAAATCGTTATTAATAATTCAGCTCGATTGAAATTAAATTTATCAATTTTTAACTAATTATTTTTATAGCAAAAGATACTTCTAGCAAAATCATAGAAACAATTCATTTGAAAAATTGTGAAGACATATTCAATATTGACTAAATTTCACACCGTTACTATTTTTAAATGTCAGTTATTTCAAAAAAATTCTTTCCCCATTTCACTAGTTTGGAGTTATTCCGTCTATCCTAAAACTTTTCTTCCTTCAAAGAACTAAATTTTTTAATGTTTTCTTCTGCAAGGAATCTCATCAATTTTATTGATTCTCAATCCATGTGTGGAAAATGCTGACTCGTCCGAAGTTTTATTTAATGGAGCCGATTTTACATAGTAGATTAGCTGAAAAATATGAGAACTGAAGTTCAATTAAACTCCTTACATATTATTGAGCATTTGAAGAATCCACTTGAAAATAGGATTAGCATATAGACTTTACTAAATTTCCAAAGGAAGTTGCTACTTTCCATCTTGCTCGAATTTTTTATTCTCAAATGTTGCTACTGAAATATCTCAAGATTGAGAGAGTTTGTGCCATATCTGTTTCAATATTTATACTTTTCTCATTTAGATCTTAAAACTTTTTGCATATGATGAAGGCTTCAATAACATGACAAAAATTAAAGTCCCTTGAGATATATATTCTATGATTTATGTCAATGCTATATTTATCACTATTTTTAATTTTTATTGACCTACCTAAAAAATTCCTTCTTCCGCTAACATGAGTTATAACGTGATTTTTCCGAAAATGATAGAATAGTATTTATATATATTGTAGAGCATATTTTTCATCTATTTAAAAATTTTGAATAGTTTACATTTTCATGTTATAGTGAAGCCTTAAATTTTTAAATGAACGAATATTATAATTATTATGAAGGTGCGTATGTGAAATATTCTATGGACGATTTCTTTTTATAAAAACTCAACAGATTATTCAAGTTATTGGTTCTTAAAGCCGCCTTAAAATTGAGATGTCTTTCAAAATTGAGAAGAAAATTTACAACAATTTAAGGCATATTCTTGTTGCATAGTGGTGTAGCAAAATAACAATAAATTTTTAATTTTTTTATCGTTTTTTGGGGCGATTTATCTTTCAAAAATTCACGCGCCAAAATATATCGGTTAATTAATATTCATTTATATGTTGTTCTATTTCAAAATTCAATTGATTGTCTTCGGTATATTTTTCTCTGAAAAATTCAATATTGACAAGAATTACTTAATTCAAGTTTTTATGTTTGCTATATTTTTGACTTTGGTGGCTGGTGCTACATATGAGGTAACGTCATTGTTGCAAACCTTCACTCTCAGCGGTTCTTTGATGGGCACAAGTACTTTGCAATCAAATTCTGGACCTGCAATTTATTACTTGTTGACTTGTAGGGCTACATCTTATGCACTAACTGCATATGATTCTGGTGGTGCTTCATATACAATACCAGTTGACACCCAATCGAATAATGCATATTATGTTCCTTATCCAAGGTCAAGATTAGAGTGTCGTGTTCCTATATTAAATCAAGATACTATTATTGCCATTTGTGGACTTACTGGTTGTGAAAATGGACTTCACTTTCTCGAAAGATCGCCTATTATTGTCGACTTTCAGAAGTCAATTCCACCATCGATTATGCCAATTTATCCAAATCACAAAAGATGCATTGCAATTTTCAATACAAACCTGAATTTAGCTTTTTTAAATAATCTTCCAGAAGGAAGTAGCTCTTCTTTATTAATTGAAAATGCCAGAACATGGACAACTATGGAAAAAGGGCAAATTTATACTAGTAAAACGCAATTCCAAGTTTTGCTGGTTAAATTAGATTTGGGTGATTTTTCTGGTGTCCCAGACTATCAAATCAATTTTACATCACGAGAACAAGCCATTCAGATTTACGATAGATCCTTTTATGAAATACCATTTCCAACCCCAGCTGTAACACCAGTTGACACCCCTTTCATAACTATGTACGAAACTCCTTATGAAACAAACTCTATTACTCCAATAGAAACACCATATACTACTGTTTATCAAACATACGCCACAACTCCTTTAATAACCCCACACACTACACCATATATTACTCAAAAAACTACTCCATATGAAACAGTCGAAAAAACACCATTCACAACATTTTATAAAACACCTTTTTCGACAGTAGAGAAGACTCCATTTTCAACAGCATACACGACACCAATAATAACGCCTCGCCCTTCCAATGGAGGAACACCAGCGCCATCAGACTTCCCAACACCCTTTTCAACAGCTCATAAAACAGCTTTTGAAACTCCATATTCAACAGTAAAAACAACTCCTTCTGAAACAGATATACCAGCGACACCTGCAGAATCTCCATCAACATATATAAAGACACCAAGATGGACAGCTTTTCCATCTGCAACACCTTATGAAGATGAGTATGACCAACCAGGATATGATCCAAATCCAATCATTGTAGAAATAAAAGAAACTCATCCACCAATTCAGACCGAGTTTGTTAAGACTGAGGTTCCAAAAGTTAAAGCGGCAATAAATATTGCATCTGGAACCGCACTTATCGTTGTTATAGTTATATTAACGGTTATTAATATTATTAGGAATATTCGCCTTGCCTATAAAGTGATCAAAGGTGATGATCCAGCTTTTTTTGGTGATGATGGGGATGAATTCGACTCCTTATCATTTTCTTATTCTTATGATTATTCTACTACAGAATAAATATTTGTTTGTATTTCCATGATAAAAATCAAATCAATTTTTATTCATTATAATCGCAATAATGATTGTTTAATATGATGGCAAATAGTCTCTGAAGCAAATTTTCAATTTCATCCTCGATGTTGTGGTTATTCCGCATTCAATATAATTTTGATGAGGGAAAAATGTGAATGTCATGAAGCAATTTTGTAAGGCTTAGCCTGACCATCCATTGTATAGCTATTTTGTATGTCTAATTCATTCTCACATCCAAAATTTATGCATAAAATGCAACTTCATTGTGGATTACAATTGGAATTGTTTATGTGTAAAGTATTGTCAATGAATCTATACAAAAAATCTATCATTGGAACCTGGCCAACTTGGTGTAAAAATTCTGAAGAAAAATTTACGTTTATTGTCAAATTTTTCATCGACTTCATTTCAAAAATGTCTGAGAATCTTGTACACTTCGAAGGCTCTCTTGATGAACTTAAAGCTAAGATTGCTGCTGCCCCAGGTCTTATTGTAATCAAGTTTGGTTCTACGACATGCATGCCATGTAAGAGATTAAATCAAATGTTGCCAAACATCGCTAAGGAAAATACAGACGTCCAATTCTTAATGGTTGATATTGATGATAAGGAAGATTTCCGCAATGCCTATGAAATTTCTTCTGTTCCAACAGTCTTATACTACAAAGGAAATCAGAAGCTTGATGAAATCATTGGTCTTAAAATCCCTGACCTCAAGGCTAAAATTGCACAGTATAAGTAAAATTACTTGTCTATTGCCATTTTATACATTTCATGATTATTACATTTTTAAAAAAAATCTGTTGAGATAGTTCTGTCTTTGAAATGCTGTTCAGAATCATTATAGCGCTTGATTCGAAATCTTATAAAATTCCGAAGATAAAAATTGAAAAGCTAAGATTCCCTTACTATGATTATTAATACTAAGTCATATAATACCATTTAGAAATGATGGAACTAGAATAATAATCTTTAAATTAAAATTATCTTGATTTGAATTTTTGATTTTATCTAAATATCCAATATTATTTAAATTTTTATGAAAAGTGAAATAAAATAGCCGATTTATAAGCTCTGTTCAACCATCCACAATTGAGAAAAATTTAAAATAAAGATTCTTTTTTGAATAATTTCAAAAAAAATTCAAAAATACAAAATTCAATTGAAAGTTCTTATAGATTATAGTTAAATCGAGTATTTCAAAGAAAATTTGGAGATGAAAACCACTTTACTTCAATGTCATTTGAACATTTGTTGTTGGCTAGATTCCGAATCCGCAAAGGAATTTTCAGATTTGCAAGAATTGATTTGCATCATCGAATAGAATCTTAATCATTGGTTTTAATTGTCAAAAATCTATTCTTACATTCAATACATAACTTATTCATTACTTTCAAGCTTTAAAACAAAGTTTTTTCAAAATTATTGAAAGAAATACACTAAAATACAGAATTTTTATCGAAAACCAAAATTGATACAAACACAAATCATAAATGACGCTGTTTTCTGTTGCTGTCCTTTAGAAATTTTGTTCATTTCTTGAATGTATTTTTTGAAAATATGTCAAGGAAAGAAACAGCTTCGAGAATGATTCACTCTTGACGAGCTTATTACTTTGCTGATATAGTTTATTTGTTTTAAAAATTTGAATTCAATTTATATTGACAAACGAATCAGTTTGTAATGCATGAACTCATTCTCGAAGTAGTACACCAATGGAACAGAATAGATGTCTTGGTGTTCAAAAAAATGATGACATTGGAAGAAATTGAGAAAGAATTACAGTCATTATCATGCGAAAAAGCGTATAACGAGTTTGTTGATACCTCATTTATTGAATAGGGTGTAATGGTTCGATGAACCACCAATGATAAAATTATTTTCAAAAAAATATTAATTTTATAATCAAATATGTAGAAAAAAGTGAGCAAAATTTACTCCCATAATATACGTTTTTAAGATTGAATTTATAACTCGGAAATAACGGAAAATCTTGTCAGAAATTTATATACGTTTGTAATTTTGAAAATCTGGCATTTTAAAGCATAATTATGTTTCGCATTCATATATTACCGTAATAAATTTTTACAGTACTCATAAAAACAGATTTTAAAACAGTTTTCAAAATTATTTTTAATATGGGATTGCCTTTAAAGTCAATATAGCCCTCAATGATATCATTATTTTCTATCTATCATTCAATTTTTTTTTGACATATATGAAAACTGTAAACAATGTCATTGTTCTATTGGGTATATAGTATTGATTAATCACCCTTTCAAAAAATATCGTCAGAAATCAAAGTTATGGAAAACCATGGAATTTGTTTTTAAAAATATATGATTTCATGTATGTATTAAATAATTGATTTGAATGGATTTGAATTGAAATCATAAATGAAATGTGAAACACCAAATTATTCAAATAATTTTGCTCTAATGCATATAATAACATTTTGCTCAAAAAGGTAAAATATGGTTTAGAAATTTTAAAAATGAATACAGCATCTTCTTTACATACCAGTACAACAATTGAAAAAGATACTGGACTTAGAAACCAGTTGGTACAGGGAACTGTGAAGAAGATTGATGTCATATTCCCATTGTTCAACAACATGTTTCAAAATAATGCAGTAATTGTTCCATTATTCTATTTGGCAGCTCTTTACTGGGGCTTTCAAGCTATGTTTCTTGCTATGTGGCCAATGAGTAGTTATTGGGACACAAAGTACATGAATCACGCACAATCTAAATTATACGAAGGATTAAAGGTAGGTTTATTGATGTTTCCGACTCCTTACAACTCAAAAGCGATATTTATTAAAGAAATTGTCTTTTTCGTTGCAAACATATTCTCGTTATTAATTATAATTTCGCAGATGTTGTACTACAACGTTCACAGAAGCTTCATGAGATACCTACTCAATCCAATTCAGTCATATGATGCTGTAACTTTAATTGGTATCCTTCCTTCGGCTTTTGTTGTTGGTGAAAACTTTTTGAAAATAACTCAAGGAGAAACTGATTTTTATATCATTATATCATTCGTTTTAGCTATTGTCAACGTAATTTATGAACTTATTTATCATTACTTAATTTTAAGACTTACAGCGAAAAGTGTTTCATTGCAAAACCTTCCATTCTTATCATTTGATCCATTCATTACTTATGCCATTATCAATACCGTTGCAGTTACTTTAATTTGTACATATCTGATTTTATATTTTGCGAAATGGACAATTTTGATAGCAATGGTTGCTCATGCTGTAATCTTTGTCTATCTGGCATCAAATGTTCTATACATGCATTATATCATTCACACTTCAAATTCTTTATTTTTCGGAATGCTTTTGAACTCTGCAGCTTTAGACGTAATGATGTTTGTAGCCTACTTCAAGACTGGTATGAATCATTTTGTACCGGTCATTTTCTGCGCAGGATTCTACATTTTCTTGTTTACTTTGTCATTAATTATGTTTCACTTCATGAGACGCAATGTAATCAAAAAACTCAGCGTTTCAAACCTCGAAGATAAGATTTCATACTACGAATCCCTTGGAATTCTTAAGAATGACAAGAAAATTTTGACATATCTTTCAATTGGATTCGCAAATACTTGTCCTTTATTCTATGACTTGAGTTTGATGGAGTACCTGTTCCAAAATTCAACTTCTGAATATGTTTTAACGAATATGTTGCAAATTATTAACTTTTTCCCAGGAGAAACAAGGTTTTTGAACAGATTAACAGGCTTATTAATCACAAATCGCCGTCTTAATTTCGACCAACGCTTCTTAATCTACCAAATTTACAAAATTAAGACTTTGAGGCAGTTTTCAAGCTCAAACGACTCTAATATGAAGTTAAATGACCTCAAAACAATGTCCAGACAGGTCGAATCGTTGACAAGATCAGCATTAGAAACAACAAATCTGAAACCAGGCTTTTACGAGGAATTAGCAGTCAAAGCCAAGAGAGCAAACGCTATTTGGGTAGAAGCACTATGTGATTATCCAAACAATCCGAAGTTTTGCGATGAATATTGCAGATATTTAATTGAAAGTGAAGCAAACTTCCCAGAAGCTCTTAAAATCAAGCACAGAGGCAATTTAATCGAAATGGGAAAGAACTATTCCTTCGATTACTCGTTCAGATCAATGGTTAAACTCATTCCAAGTTATATCAAAAAGGAAATCATTGATTTACGAGGAAATATAAGACAGAAAGACAATAGACAGAAGAATGGAGAGACTCTTACCCAATCTTCCAATGGAAGTGGCAGCGGAGGCTCAAATCAAATTAGTTTTTCATCAGATATCGACGACGACATCCAGGAATCGATTGGAAAGCAGACATTCACACAATGCAAGACAAGGTTGGCTCTCCACAGAGCTTTGAACAATAAATTACCTGGATCAATCAAATGTATTATTCCTTTAACGATTGTCATATTATTAATCGTTACAGCGGTCTTCATCTTCATGTTCGTGTTCACTAAAGTCGAATTATTCGAACACACGGACTCTATGGCGATGTTAGATTCGATTTCCAAGACAAGATACTATTTGGCGATCAACGATATGGAAATTTTGCTCAGATTCATTCAAGACAGAGGAAACTACGCCAAATATAAACCAACTGTCGACAAATTAGATAATGAATGCAAATCAACGTATAAACCGGTTCTAAATATGACAGATGACTTCCTTGTCCAGAGTTTACCAAATCTACATGCAGCCATGGACGTTTACAGTGATTTAATCAACAAATTGGCTCAATTAGCAAATAACAGAGACGATGTTTACGAAGTAGCAGGTAATTTGATATCAGATATGCATACTATTTACACCTGTTTCGAAAGAACCTACGTTGGCCGTGTAAATGACACAATTTCCACAATGATCTCAATTTTCTTTGCACACCAAGCGTATATCGTAACAAGATATCAAGAGAACATCTCAGATCTTTACAATGAAACGCAGTTTTGCGAACTTATTTCAAATCTCAGATCATTTTATGTAGTTATTCCAACAGTTTTCATGGATTTGAGCAAATACCAAGTAGACAAAGGTGAAAATCTCAAAACAAAGTTCCAATTGATCCTCTACATCGTTCCTCCTTTAGTTGCTGTTGTTGCTTTCATTCCTTTCCTGTTTGTACACTTCTTTACTCAGAGATCCCTAAAGGAAATCACTCAGTTGATCGTAAGCTTCGATCCGAAAACAAGAGCAGACGCAAAAGAGCTAATTTCTGTAAATGTCGAAAATGATGATGCGAAATTAGCAGAAACTAATGTAACTTCTGAGCGCGGCGGATGCTTATTATTCCTTATCTGCCTTATTGCCTTATTATTTGTCGGAATTGCCACTGCAATGACTTTATTATCCGTCAAATCTAACAACCACATCATTGACTTGAACCTTTGGGACCAGTATGCAACTCTCAGGTTATCATTGTGCGCAGAATTGATCAATACTTTGACTTTCGGCATGTCATTGTTTGAAAATCCAAATGCAACTGCACTTTCTAACGTATCAATGGCATATTATATGTGTCTTGAGAGATTAAAGTCATTGGTCGAATCCAATCAAGATTTAATCTTAGGAACTTCGATTTCCAAACCATGTTCCGGTTTTGACGAAGTTTTAGACCAAGAGAACCTATACGACGAAGACATAAATCACACGTCCATGGATTCCCACTCCGTTTACGCCAACGCTTCCATTAACACTCAATTAAAGATTTTGACAGATTATGTCAAAACTACATTAGACGAATTTGTTGGTTCTCGGTCCTTATCACCCGCTCCTGTTGCCAATATCTTCCATATTTTCGCTAGGCACATCTCTCCAAAGATGTTACGAGTTACAGAACGATTAAGTCAACTTGCGAAAGTCCAATACGACGATTTAATGTTGATTATTGGGTTATTACTTATCCCTGCTTTCGTTCTTATTGCCTTATATGCTATTGTTATCTCGACTTATTACAATATGAGGAGAGATTCGTATAGAGCAGCTCTTTTTATTCTTAAAAGGATTAATCCACATGCATTGATAAACAACAAATTGTTTATCAAGTATTTCTTGAACAACAACCATGAAGTTCATGAAGTCAGTAAAACTGTATCAGGAAACATCATCCAAAACGCTCCCGATGCAATTTTATGCACAAACTTACATGGTGTTGTTGAAACTGTTAATCCTTCTACAACATCTTTGTTGGGATATACTCCCGAGCAGTTGTTAGGACAGCCTGTAACAACATTCTTCATACAAGTCGATGAAGAGAAAGTGATGCAACAATTGGATATGATGAGGAACGGACAAGCATCACCAATCTTTGAAGAAAATGTTACGGCAATTACGGATGCATCGCAATTTATGCCTTGCCATATAACAATGCTCGCAATCAAGCCACAGAATTCATCGTCAATTAATTCTTTCGTCATAATTTTGAGAGACCAAACACAATTAGTTTCTCAACAAAAACAGGCGGAAGAAGCGAAAGCACAGTCAGAGAAACTGCTTTACCAGATACTTCCAAGAGATATCGTTTTGCAAATCAACAGAGGTGAAAATGATATCTCTTTCATGGTCCAATCAGCAACAATTTGTTTCATCGATATTGTCAAGTTTTCCGAATATTCAGTGAATTTGACACCTCAAGAAATCATGGGAAATCTTTCGCTTTATTTCGGAACTGTTGACTCTATCTTGGAGAAGTTCAATCTACTCACGAAAATCAAGTTGATTGGTGATATCTATATGGCAGCTGCTGGTTTGTTTAACCCTGAAGTTCAAGCTGAAAAACACGCTGAACAGATGCTTTTGTTTGGTACTGAAGTTATCGCGGAATTGGATGACATAAACATGAAGTTGAATGCAAGTTTGAGTGTGAGAATTGGTGTGAATACTGGTGGTCCAATCATCGCTGGCGTTTTGGGTAAAGACAAACCTGTTTTCGATATAATTGGTGACCCAATAAATGTCGCTGCAAGATTGCAATCAACTGATGAAGCAAATTACGTACAAATTTCTCAGTCTTGCTACGATTTGGTCAGCCATTTGAGTTTCGATATCAAACAGAGAGGAGAAGTATTCCTCAAAGGTAAAGGAAAACAAATGACTTACTTGGTCAGTCCTCTTCTTGTTGGTGCGGAATTAATTGATCATACAAATTAATAACTTTTTTTTAAAAAATGTTTTTGATTGTTTTCAAGTAAAAAAAAAGATTTTTTTAACTTTGTTATAGTTCAAGAGAAATTTTCATTTACTAAAGGATGCGCTGAAGCCTTATCCTTGTCTGGACACCCTTCATGGATCAATGTATCTATATACATTAATAAAATTCAATTGCAATACCCAAAACAATTTGGAAAGATTGATCTTCCATTATAAAAGTAATATGAGAATAAACATTAATAATTGTAGATTTTTCTTTGATATAAAGATGCTGATTTGCCTCTCAGGGGGAATATAGCTTCTCTTACTTGGAGGCATCCAAACAACAAATATTTCCTCACCAAGTTAGAACTGTTTGTTGTTTGGATGCCCTTCTATCATTAATGAGTATTATGCTATATGTTAACTCGATCATTCATTTGCAAGTTATTGCAATCACATCGATTATTAATGATATAAGTAAATCTCAAAATAGTTAAAATCCATAAATTCTCAATTGAAATTTAGAAAAACAATTTATTTATTGACTTTTTTTCTTGTCTTATTGATAGAATTTCTGTATGTAGGAATGTGAAAGAAAATTACCATTCATTTGTGTTCATAATGTGGATAAAATGAGTTATTAAGGGTGGCTTCCGACCAAATTGTCACTTTTTAGCCCAAGTGAGAAAATTTCGTAATTTATAACCAAGTTTTTAAAAATCTATATTTAATAAAGATTCTATTTTTCTTATTAAATTTCAAAAATGAGGGGGTTCGGAATCGTCCACAAATTGCCGAAAGGGTTTTTGCCAGTTTTGAATCCGCTTATTTTTATCGACCAAAATTATAATAAATATAATTTTCGATAAGTATTCTACCCAAATGATTCTTCAAAAAATTATTTTTCGGATTTTATTCCGTAAAAAAACGTTACAGAAAACGCCGAGTGGGGGACAAACTCGCCCATTGTCACTTTTTCATTAACCTTAAACTTGTAATTTTCATTATTTTTAATTAACCTTATTTCTTTCCCAATTCCTGATTTATTTTATTCACTTACTATTAAAAGTCACATTTTAATAAAATATAATAATTTATTTATAGCATTTTTTACTATACTGTAATAAAAAATTAATTATAATAAATTAAATGTTTATTAAATCAAATGTTTTCTTTGCAATAATATTTTTTTAATGTTGAGTAACAATGTTGGGATCAAGTGTATCATTTTTCAGACCTTTCTGAACAGCTTCAAGCATACTGATGCATTCGACTTTTTTTTAAATTGTGTCATTTCTTCGAAATCTCTTGTGACTTTTTTTGATAACTTTAACACTTCTCTCTGAATCCAGACCTTTAATTTGCAACTTAATCAGGAATGAAGGAACAACACTGGAATATAACTCGATGACAAGTTCATCGAGTCGAAGATTTGGTTGTACACCACTTGTATGTGCCGGATACCATTGTGTCAAATTTTTTCTGAAATTAACTTTAAAAGTACTAAGTAAGATCATGAGATATAGCAATATATGTTTAAACCAACTTATATTTTGGTTGTACACCACTTGTATGTGCCGGATACCATTGTGTCAAATTTTTTCTGAAATTAACTTTAAAAGTACTAAGTAAGATCATGAGATATAGCAATATATGTTTAAACCAACTTATATTTTGGTTGTACACCACTTGTATGTGCCGGATACCATTGTGTCAAATTTTTTCTGAAATTAACTTTAAAAGTACTAAGTAAGATCATGAGATATAGCAATATATGTTTAAACCAACTTATATTTTGGTTGTACACCACTTGTATGTGCCGGATACCATTGTGTCAAATTTTTTCTGAAATTAACTTTAAAAGTACTAAGTAAGATCATGAGATATAGCAATATATGTTTAAACCAACTTATATTTTGGTTGTACACCACTTGTATGTGCCGGATACCATTGTGTCAAATTTTTTCTGAAATTAACTTTAAAAGTACTAAGTAAGATCATGAGATATAGCAATATATGTTTAAACCAACTTATATTTTGGTTGTACACCACTTGTATGTGCCGGATACCATTGTGTCAAATTTTTTCTGAAATTAACTTTAAAAGTACTAAGTAAGATCATTTATTTTTGCATAATATAATGCCAATATGGTTTCTTTTGATTTTATTTCATTTATAAGCAAATCAGATTTACCCAAAAACTCCACTCCATAAGCGTTCATTTGCTAAATTAAAAAGTGACAATGGGCTAGTCTGTCCCTTTCTCGAAAACGCCTATAAAATTTCGAATTTTCCCTAAAAAATTCAGTGCAGGTCGATTTAAGAGATTTTTCAAAAATAATCATATCAGTAGATAGGGTATAATATAGAGAAGCTTTATGAATAACTTAAAATCCGGGAAACTCAATATTCAACGAGAAAAACGCTTAACGAATCTCACTTTTGGTGTAAACATCACAAAAATTGAGAGGGCTTTCTGGTCGGAAGCCTCCCTTAACCCAAATATAAACAGTTTAAAGATATTATTTTATACAATTTAAAAAATTATGCATAGGAATGATGATAAGATCATTAAAATAAGAATAATTTGATTGAATTAACCCAAATTAACCCACAATAACATGCATAACATGCAAATTTTTACTAAGGTAAATATACTAAAGTGATTTACTATATTAAAATGAAGTTTTATCGAAGAAAATAAAATTTCATATATGCAAAACTGTGATTAATTGGAATATGAGACAAAAATCATTCATAGTATTGGTAAATTAGTAGTTATTATGAGTATAATTTGTAAATTAATATAGAATAAATTTTTAACATCGTTTTATCAAACTTACGAGTAGGTGCCAAAAGTGCTTACTCTTAAACAACCGTCGGATTTCCGGGTGAAATCGTGACACACTTTCGTCTTTCGTAGGCGGTGGTGGTTGTTACAAAAGGTAACTTCGAATGTAGCGTGAAATCTGCAAAAAAAATTCTGAAATTTGAATGGAGAACACAAAAATTGAATAGTTTACGTCAATAAAAAAGAGAAAAATGAAGCCAATGTGTCTCGAACCTAGGACTTAGAGCAGCAATCCCACTGTTTATCCCATTACACTACATGCATCTCTCACCTCAGTGAATGAGATCAACTATATGATAACTTTTTCCCCATTATATTCTTGTGGAAAAGTGACAAATAGCAACTTTGACCCTCTCTCTCAAACTTACTTGAAAGCCTTAATACAATCAATAATGGCCAATGTTGTAGCAATGATGCAGCAGATGATACCAAAGATTGCGAAGATAATATTAAGAATATTTTGCCAATGAGAGATTGGTTTCTTCGAAATCTTCACCCACATTGCTGGCGGGAAGAAGAAGTCAGCCAAGCATCCACCGAAAGCACCACCGATGCTGAGAGCCGGTCCAACGTTCGGAAGGAACATGGCGAGTCCGAGTGGAATGACATTGGCCATTGCAACGCATATTAAGCGCTTTGGAGTAGATAAAACCTTTGGACTATCGACTTTGAAGATGAGTGCGGCCCAAGAGCAAATAAGTGACTGAGCAACTGCTGGATAGGAGCAGCAGACGACGATAAGGAATGCTGCCTGGACAACAGTGATGATGTAGTCCTTTGGATCCTTTGCGGCGAAAGCGTTGAGGACATTTGATCCGGCTTCTGACCCAAGCATGAGGTAACAGAGGATACCTGGGACGGCAACGAAGAAGCAGCAAAGGATGAATGACCAAAGTGAAACGATACCACGCTTGCGAATGTTCTTGTTGTATGGTTCGATAATTGGAAGGACAACGACAGGAAGGGCGAAGGCAAGGCCGTAGATAGAGATAGCAGAGAAGATACCAATGCCAAATGTGCCAAAGGTAATGTCCTTGCTAACGCCTTCCTTCGGGAGAATTTGGATTGTTTTGACGATCATGGCAATAACAAAGAAGGTGACGCATCCGAAGTTGATGAATGAAGCATATTGAAGGAATGTGATATCCTTGAGGAATGTAAGAGCACCTGGGAAGACAGCCCATAGAATAACTGTAACAATGGCGCGCTGCCAGATTTTATTAAGGATAATCTTGCCCATTCTGAAGAAGGAAACAACTGAGTCTGTGCCGATGACGAGATAAGCGACATTGCAGGAATACGAGAAGAGCATAATCATAATTGAGAGAGAAATTGATCCGAATTTGCCGAAAACCTTATAGGCGAGATCATCGAAGCCTTCAGCGCCAACTCTACGTTGGAGCTTGATTGTTAAAAGGGTGGCTATATGAGATAAAACGGCAATAAGAATAATAATGAGAACTGATGGTACAAGGCCGACATGCGTCATGGAGCCTGGAACACCAAGAATACCGGCACCGAGAAGTGAGTTGAGTAAGTTAAGAATTGTGGCGAATCTACGAACTGTACCGTGTTCTGAAACTGGCTCAGTTGGTTTCTCTGGTTCTTGTGGTGTACCATCTGGAGCTGTAGAAATAACATCTTCCATAATTTCGTCAGGCCTTTCAACACCTGAATCATCTAAAATGGCGTCGTTTGGTACAAATGTTGGTTGTCCATCTAAGCCAATATCGCTTGATGGAACTGGTGGTGGACTTGCGAAATCATCGACATCTTCGAGATTTATTGAATCATCCATTTTTTGGATTAATAAAAAATTATTGGCTAAGCGATTGAATTATCCTTCAAATTGAAGCCAAAATAATCGTATCGGAAAATAAATCAGACAATAGTTTCATAATATAATGACAATAACATCTAAATTAATATTGGTTATCATCAAGAAATCATTAAAATAATCATAAAATTGAAGATAAATAATTTATTTTTTGAATAGGTAATATTTCTCAGGAAAATAAAGCATATTAACAATAGATTGTTTTAACTTCAATCGGAATTTTTCGTTTTGACTTTTGAATAAGTTCAGAATCCCAAATGTTTTTGGGGATATAACATAGGAGAAATTTTAAAAATGATATTACTTTCAGAAGTGTAAAATAGTTTGAAAGTGATTTGAGTTTGAAAGATATTATGCGATCACTCAGTCAGGCATGAGTAAATTTTATTAATGATGGAGATGGATAAATTTTGAGCCGATTTCGCTCATCGTTAATTTTTCTGACGCATCACAAAAAGATAAAATTGAATAGATCTGATATCATATCATATCACTTCTGCTATTTATTGTATCATCGTTATTTTCACCAATACTGAAATATGCTACCATTTTTAATAAGCAACCAAGCTGTATAAAAATTCGATTATTGTTATAGACCGAAAATAGATTTTTTCGGTTTTCTCTTCAAATAATTGAAAGAATGATACTATTATAGGTTTATTATATTATATAGCATATAATCATGCTATAGCCGAAAATTATAAGTTTTGAGAAGATTGAATATAACACAAATAAATTTGAATGTAAGTTAAATTGCTTGTTGTTTTTAATAGCTATTTAATGAGAAATCCAATATTGCAAAATTCAAATTGAATGATTGAAAGAACAGAAAAAGTCATTCTTTTCAATTTCGAATTTGTTTCATTGTATTTATAATTATATGGCAAATAAGATATTTAAACTTGATTTTTGAAGGAAAATTCACAAAATTGAATAAATTCAAATAATTTTTATTCAAAAATAAACTAGTTATTGAGTTTAATACTAATTATCTATTCAAACTACAAAGTTTGTAATTTAAAATATTTTGTGAGATCAGCTTGAATTAATTCAAGGTTCTTTTTCAATTAATATTAATGACCATATTACGCATTTTCGAACATTCTAAACCAAATATATAAAAATGGGAGACGAATGTTAAATTTGCTAGACATGGGGGAGTTGTCTGCAAAGTTTTAGCTCTTATCTCTAACAAAAAAATTAATTTTTAAAAAAATGACCGAATACGTTTCACAGCGAGAAAAAAATAAAAGGCAAGATAGAATTTTCTAGACATAAAGAAGTTGTTTACCGAGTTTTAGCTCTTATCTCTAAAAAAATTAATTTTTAAAAAAATGACCGAATACGTTTCACAGCGAAAAAAAATAAAAGGCAAGATAGAATTTTCTAGACATAAAGAAGTTGTTTACCGAGTTTTAGCTCTATCTCTAACAAAAAAAATTAATTTTTAAAAAAATGACCGAATACGTTTACAGCGAGAAAAAAATAAAACTGTACACTGATTTTTCATTTTCATTTCCAGTCACTTTACTTATTATTTTTTTTTTTTTCATTTTAATTATAAATTTTTCGTAATACGTTTATTTACGTTACCATTTTCTTTATTCTTTTGAATTCCATACTAGACACTTATAGAATATTTTGATTGTTAACGTACTTCATTAGAATGAATCCTTACAAAGGGTATGTCGATCGAATTTACCTAATTGGTATTTCCAATCAGATTGAAGAAGGTAAAATGACATGGGAAGAAGCTTACACCCATGTTCCCATCGCCCCAACCCTTCAATCAAATGATTTCAAATATTTAGATGTTTCAAAATCTTTTTTACAAAATCAATTTAGCTTACAGAATATCCCATTGCCTAAAGGCAAGAAAGGTCGTAGGGTCAATCCCTACGACCAAATCAAAGCTTTTGCTGTGATACATGACCACTGGGCCTTTCCCTGTGGTCAAACAAAACAATGGAAACGTTTGAAATTACAACAAATTGATGTATCTTATAGAGAAGTACGCAGATACTTCAAAGAAAATCATTTCACCAAGACGCGATTAGAGCATGCCGGGCCAGAAACAGCAGTAAGATATTGGGCGCTTTCACCCAATCTTATCTGGCACGCAGATGTTCATTATTTTAGGGGTGTTCGTGGCCAATATATTTATGGCATAATCGACGATTTTAGCCGCAAAGTCCTAGCGTATATACAAATACCAGATATGCTGGCAGCGACGACAGCGAACGTTGCGGCTTCCGCCTTCATTGAATTTGGCGCCCCTTATTGTTTCTGGACCGACAACGGTTCAGAAAATAGGGGCGCCTTTCAAGATCTACTTGATCTTTGGGGCGTCCAATGGCGGCATACAGACTCTCATTCTCCCTACCAAAATGGGAAGATTGAGAGATTCTGGCCGCCATTGGAGCGCTGCCAAAGCATTCAGGCTATTCCTGCCCAATTAATCCATTAACCGGAACAAATTACACGCCAAATCAAATGTATCAGCTGAAACCGAAATACACAAATGCAGATACAGAAAGGTTGTGGCAAATATGGGATACAGATACAGGCATGACCGCTGTTGACACATTCACAGCGTAATAATAAACATAATTTTTTAATTTCATTTTTAACAAGTTTTTTTAAATGTATGTAATGAATAATTCATTAGAATATGATAATGCACATTGTAACAGAATAGAACAATCACCAAATTTTTTTTGAAATTAAAAAATAAAAGTAAAAAGTATAAAGTAATCTAACCAAAAAAGATATTTAAAAGAATTTTGGAAAAAACAGAATAAGGATAATGATATTATTTTAGATACACAATCGATGTACTGAAGAATAATCCGGTAAAATGATGATATAAAATTAGATTATTTTACAAGTAGCTAAAAGAATAAAACTATAATATAAAATAAATGAAGTTTAATGAAACAATAAAGGTTAAATAAATAATAAAGATTTTTATTTTATATCAGTATTGAGAAGAAGTAACAGCTGACACTTGGTAGACAACTTCTTTATGTCTAGAAAATTCTATCTTGCCTTTTATTTTTTTCTCGCTGTGAAACGTATTCGGTCATTTTTTTAAAAATTAATTTTTTGTTAGAGATAAGAGCTAAAACTCGGTAAACAACTTCTTTATGTCTAGAAAATTCTATCTTGCCTTTTATTTTTTTCTCGCTGTGAAACGTATTCGGTCATTTTTTTAAAAATTAATTTTTTGTTAGAGATAAGAGCTAAAACTTTGCAGACAACTCCCCCATGTCTAGCAAATTTAACATTCGTCTCCCATTTTTATATATTTGGTTTAGAATGTTCGAAAATGCGTAATATGGTCATTAATATTAATTGAAAAGAACCTTGAATTAATTCAAGCTGATCTCACAAAATATTTTAAATTACAAACTTTGTAGTTTGAATAGATAATTAGTATTAAACTCAAATAACTAGTTTATTTTTGAATAAAAATTATTTGAATTTATTCAATTTTGTGAATTTTCCTTCAAAAATCAAGTTTAAATATCTTATTTGCCATATAATTATAAATACAATGAAACAAATTCGAAATTGAAAAGAATGACTTTTTCTGTTCTTTCAATCATTCAATTTGAATTTTGCAATATTGGATTTCTCATTAAATAGCTATTAAAAACAACAAGCAATTTAACTTACATTCAAATTTATTTGTGTTATATTCAATCTTCTCAAAACTTATAATTTTCGGCTATAGCATGATTATATGCTATATAATATAATAAACCTATAATAGTATCATTCTTTCAATTATTTGAAGAGAAAACCGAAAAAATCTATTTTCGGTCTATAACATAAAAATTCGATTATTTCCAGAAGAAAAGTTTTAATGTGTAATTATAGTGGAAAATTGCATTTCCAAACATCCAAATTGGTTTCCATTAATTTTCAATCATTTCCTGACCATTTATTAAATTGAAATAAATTATGGCAGGCTCTCTTCATTAAAATATGGGTAGAAATCTTGTTTAAATTCAATGTACTAATAGATTTCAAAATGATATCAGCGGAATTCGCAAAATTTTATCAAATAATATGAAATTACCTAATTAATTGTGTTCCTCCTGGATTTGCATCTATCATTTAACAGGAAATCTCACCATCAGTTCAAATTATCAGATGACCTATAGACCTTCACACATTATTGTCCATCTTGACTCATGGGTGAACTTTCTTCATTTTCTCCATATAATTATTACTTGGATTTTAAAGTAATCCGCAAACATGAGATCGGTAACACTCTTTATTGTAACCTTCAAAATTATTACAAAAAAATTCTTTAATTTTTCAAAACAATGAGTTCGTATACAGCAACCACATTGAGTTATAATACATTATACAATCGAATTTAATTAAGAGTGATAATACAATAAAATTTTCGATTAAATATTTGGATTATCATAAAAAAAGATCTAAACTCTATAAATTTTATTTATATAAATCAGACATAGCTGCGAGGTTCTGGCTTTGGAAGGTCCTTTGCGTTATATTTCAGCAAAAGTTCGACCATAGCATTATCATTGCGAAGTTTTGCAAGTTGTATGGCCGTATATTCCTGGTTGGACTGGATTTCTGTGTTTGCTCCTTTTGATAACAAATATTCTGCGACATCAGGTCTATTTTCGCTAACAGCCAGGTATAATGGGGTTTCACCTCTATAATTTTGTTCATTGATATCGAATTTCCCTGAATCCAAAAGTAATTTAACAATATTAAGTCTTCCGCTAACAATTGCTGATCCAAGAGCTGATTCGTTTGTTGTTTCATGGAGAGTTATGTCTACTTTATCTGATTTCATCATGATTCTGACAGTCTCTTCATAGCCAATTGCACATGCAAGAGCAAAAGGAGTTCCTGAGTAATTACTCTTGTTAGCGTCGATATCTGGTTGCGACAAAAGATATTCTATGATAGCTGGATACTGGATAGCAGCAAACAAAGGATGAGAATAATTATTATTATTCTTAGAATTGACGTCAACGCCATTTTGTATGCAGTAAACAACACTGTACAAGCAGTTACTTCTGACAGCCTCGTAGTATGCCTTCTCCAGTTCTTTCAAACGATTTTCTTCTGAAACATAATTCTCAAGTAACCACTCGAGAATGTCGTATGGCCTGTAAACTGCGGCCGTTGTAACGCATTCAGCTCCTGAACAGTTGTTTTGGATGCAGATTCTGATAATTTCAAGGTTTCCACCGATAATTGCAGAATTAAATGTTTCTCTATCGAATTCTGCCTTGTTAACATAGAGATACTTGAATATCTGAATTGATCCATTACGTGCTGCAATGTTAAACATCGTCAAATCCTTGAATAAGAAATTACTGGAGAATATTGAAGCGTCAAACTTCTTTTTTGATGCATTTTGATCAAGGGTATAGAGCTTAATGAACATGTCAACATCATCCTTAATGATAGAAACAACAATTGGCTCATGATGTCCATATGTTAGTAAATTGTTGAGTAATTTATAGTCGTTTTCAACAAGTTCGTCACATGATGGTAAATTATGTGTGGAAGCTTGGAAAATGTAGCCTGGATCCTTCCTTGCTGTTTTGATTACTTCAAAAAGCTCTTTATCATTCTCATATATCTCTTTAAGGAAGAATATTCCAATATATGCTTTGTATCCGTTGTGTTGAGAGTCTATTTTCTTTATTTCAGGGAGAATTTCATCAATCTTATAGAGGCCATTCAAGAAGCACTTACGAAGTATAACTAAATAGAATCTGTTATCTAAAAATCGTCCATTGTCGCTATTGCTGTAAAGCGCTTTCTTTAATAAAAGAGATTTCAATGAAGCAAATCTGGGAATTTTAATAAGAGCACTGAAAATTGCGTCGATAGATTCTATAAATTTGGATTGCAAAGGTATTATTCTCACAAGAATTGATAATATTCTTTCTGGTTCAAATTCTGGAATAAGATTTTCGATGTTTTCAATCATTTCTTCGACATTCTGATCATTAATCTTTGCTAAACATTTTTCTATCTCAACTTCTAGCTCTAATTTTGTTGTCATCGACCTGTGAGACCTATAGCAACTATAATTTATATTCAATTTCTATTCAAATTCGGCCACTTATTGGAACATCGGATTATTAACTCCGATGCATATAAATAATAAAAACTGAGTTTTATAGTCCAAATGATGAAATTTTTTGCCATTATCGTTAAAAACTTCAAAATTTTAGTATACATCTTATAATCTTATTGCAATAAACGAAGAGAAATTTTGACATTTATTTATCTATCCGAATAAACTCAAAAATTGCAAAATATTGAATTTTGATACGGAAATATTTTTGAATAAATGAAATATGCCACCGCCTTATCATTCATGGCAAATTTTCATGGATAATTCAGGAAAAATACTTTATTGATTAGAAATAAAATTACATCTAGATTTTTATTCTTAATTACGACTACCATTAGACTCGAAAAAAATAATAATTTTGAAATTTCTTAAAGTTCTATTTCGTTTTCATCAGCAATATCTTGGATTGACTTCTTGAGTGCATCAATCTTTTCTCTCATCTCTAATCTAAGCTTGCGGAGGTTAATTCTTGTTTCACGTCTGAATTCTTCAGCTTCAACAACTCCTCTCCACGGTCTTGCAGTTTGAACCTGAGACTTCTTTGGTGTTGGTTCATTGGCCTGCGACTGACTGGCCTTAGGCGATTTCTGAGACTTCTTTGATTCTAATCTTGTAACACTCTCTTTAGAGTACACTGTAACTGTTTTATTCTTCTTCTCTGGGGATCCCGATGCCTCAACTTTATTGTGGTATGGGTTAATGAAGGCTAATTTGTCAAATATTTCCTGTTTTTCATCTGTATTAGCTATTTCGTACATATAGTTAGACATATCTGGTTTGGCGATGGAATATGATGTATATCTGCGCTTATTTTCAACTTTCGGATCACAACCGTATTCAATGAATAATTTAACTGCTTCTTTTGAAGAAGATTGAGCGGCGTAGAAAAGTGGTGAATTTCCTTCCTTGTCTACAAAGAACGGATCGACTTTTCTTGGAGAATTCTTGTAAATATCTGCAACTCTTTTTCCGATTCTTTTTTCAGCAATTTGCTTTGGATCCTGGCACTCGTTTATCTCTCTATCAGCTATTGCAAGATAGTTTGCTGTATATTTACTGTAGTAATCAATGAGATATTGAACTGTTTCAACGTTAATATCCGAATTCATGCAGGCCAAATGAAGGTCTGTCTGACCAAGATCATTAACATGCTGGGCATCTGCCTTTGCTTCGATGAGCATCTGTATAATAATCTGTGGACAATTTCTTTGAATTGCAAGCTCAAGAGGAAGTACACCATTTGGAAGAGGCTTGTTAATGGAAGGTTTTCCGCGAAGAAGAATTTCGATCATTTTCTGGTCACTCATGATTATTGCATCTTGTAATGCATTTGTCTCTTGAGTTTTTGATGAATCCTTGACTGTAAACGCTGCATTGATATCAGCACCATGTTGTACTAAGAAATCGACAATTTCATAGGCTTGTTCACCTGAAATTGATTTTTCGCGAATTAACGAACGATGTTGAGAATTATTATTCTTTTTACTCGGCGAAGAGCTGATATTTCTGTACATTTGTATAATTATTGGGATAACTCTCTTAAGAGAGCCGCGTGGATCAACTTTTGCTCCAAAATCAACAAGAGCTTTAATTCCGTCAAGCCAAGCAGCACGAACAGCATAAAATAATGGTGGGTCACTTGATGGTGTGCTTGAAGGATTAACTTCTACACCCTGAACAAGAATAAAATTCAAAATTTCTAATGCCTTCACTCCAGCAGCGTAATGAAGTGGAGTTTCGCCATTAGAATTGACCCACTCAAGAATGGCCTTGTTTTGTACGAGTTTATCGATGATAGTTTGTGAACGAGATAATATTGCGTGGAAGATTGGTGTATTTCCGTTAAAATCTAGAGCATTGATATTAGCTCCGTTTTCTATAAGAATATCAACTGCTTCCTCATTTGAATAGAGTGCAGCGATATGCAGTGGAGTTCTACCGTTATCATCTTGATAAGAAAGAAGCCCATGCTTTTCTTCTTCGGATGAGCTGTCAAATGATCTCTTAATGGCAGCAATATCGCCATTTATTATATACTTAAAGAAAGCTTCCATGATTTTCTCTACAAAAAAACCGTTTAGTGCATTCAAATTGAAAATTATTTATCAATAAATAATATTCGCATGTATCTCATTATAAAACGTCAGATTTCTTTTTCAATTGCGTGTAAATAGCGGAAGAAGACAATTTTTATTTCTGTTATTCAATTTTAATATAAGTGATATAATATTGGTATCGATTGAAATTGTTTTGCAACTATTCCGAAAACGTAAATTGAATTTTTCAGATAATTTTTCATTTCTCTTCAGCAGCGGCATTAATTTGAAATGTTTCTGGAATTTTTACAAATAGTATAACATTTTGGAAAGAAAATTTTCATCCGGCTAACAAAGGGATCAAAATTCACGATAAGAATTTTTTTTTCATTTCACAATGATTCAAGCAGGAATTATTGAGAAAGCTGTCATCCTTGTAGTTGAGAACGCTCTTGGTAACCCACGCGTCGTTAAGGGCACATACAAGAACCTTGATGCACTTGCCAAACGCGCTTCTTCAGGTTTCGTATCAACATTCAAGAATTCTAAGGATATTGTTTACCAAATGTCTGGCCTCCTTGTCCGCCCAGTTAACGAGGTCCTTGAAGACTTAGGCAAGATCAAGTTGACAGTCTTGAAGACCCATACTGAATTCAATCAATATGGTAAAGTTGAATCGATTGAAGGCCTCGATGCCAAGAAGATTTTCGACTTAATCAATGCTAAGCTCCCAGAAAGCTCCATTATCATCGCCGAAATCCCAACAATTCAGATGGTCGATGAACTTGTTGGTCTCCTCTTACCAAAGATCGATGCCGACAATGTTGCAGTCTCTACACTTTACGGCTACAAGGATGGTGCTAAAGTCCCAACATTCCCAGTTCCACCTGTTGTTAACCCATCTTGGAAGGTTGTTGGCCCAAAGGTTGTCGAAGATCTTTCCGTCGAGCATCCAATGATGGTCGTCACTGCTTCTAAGTTCTTAACAAGAGTCGATAAGGTTCAGAACTTCGATGAAGACGATATCGAAGAAAACTACTGCATGGGTTGCGAGCCAATCTGCCAGTACTTCCGTGAATTCACATACTACACTGGCTCATCATGGAAATATGGTGCTTAAAAAAAAGATTTAACACTTGAATATTTTACTTGAATAAAAAAAATGTATGATGGTACTGAAAAATATTTATTTGGTTATTTAAAATTAAAGAAAAAAAGGTTAGATTTTAAAAAAATATTGAATTTAATTTGAGAAAATTAGTTATATATGAGAGGGAAATGAGTCGTTCCAACTTCTTGAGGGATATGTTACTATATTTTCAAATTTTGGTATTTTGAAAGAGATAAAAGTGCTTGATTTTAATTACAAAGCATTTTTAAAGACCTAAAATGTAATGACGGCTTGGCCGAGTGGTTAAGGCGCGGGATTGCTAATCCCGTGGATTTATCCGCGTGGGTTCGAATCCCATGGTCGTCGTTAATTTTTGATTTATGTTTTTTTGGCATCATAATCAAAATCCCCAAAAGTAACGGGATACAGTGATAATCATGATGCGAAAGTTTGCAGGTATAACAACATATGTGTATATAAATCAATTCTTCCTTTGAACCGCATTAGTATATTATCGATCTTAAGATCTTTCATTAAAAATATTCAATTTCATTTTTTTGAAAAAAAAAGAGTCGGAAATAAATTGAATGGATGAGTCCTCTGTCATACAATTAATTGAGAAATTTTACAATCCAGACGAAAACAGCAGAATAGAAGCCATGAATGCTGTTATTTCTCTACAGGAGGATCGCAATTTTATTCTAACTTTAATAAATATAATCTTAAAAAACGAATCCACAAAGAATACGCTTGGCTGTATAAATCTATTAAATACAAATGAACATCTTTTTAATGTTGTTGGTCCAATTGAAATACTTGATTCTTTTTCTGAGTTCATTGCTCAGTTACAAAAGAATTCTTCTGCAATATTAAACTCCATTTCAAAATTGCTTCCAAAAAGTATCATAGTTTCCAAAGATCATTTAAATCATTTTTTCGTTCGTTATTCAGATCCTAATTTTATCTCTTGGTGCTTAGCTAATACTATAGAAATGGTTATGCGAATGGATGATAGAGTAGGAATTGACTATATAATAGAGTCTATTGACGTTTTTAATAACAAATTTCAAGAAACTTTAAAAATAATCTTCGATACATATAGTGGTGATGAAAAGGTAGACGAAGGAAGTGCAACAACTATTAAACAGATAATCGAAGCTTATGAAAATTTATGTTGCATTTCAGATTTTGATTTTTCACAATCTTTCTCGGAATTATACGCATTTATAAACAAAAGTCGCATTTACGAACCATGGTTCTCTCAATTTTCCAAATTTACGAACTCTTTCTCAAACTGTGAAACAATTTTTAAATTTTCACTCGATGTATTGCTACAAATTGATATCGAAGACAAGAAATTGATTGACCAAACAATATCTAACCTCGTTAACACAGTAAAGTCAGGATTACCCTATTTTGGAGATGAAATTCATGAAATTAAAACAGAAATCCTTCAAAAAGCACTATTTCTATCTTTTTATACAGAATATGACTATGACAAGTTAAACAATGATCTCAGTTTCTTTTTGCAAACAGAAATCGAAAATGATCCAGAAAATGAGCCAATTATTGAATCATGCATTGCTCTTATAACTGAGATGGTCCAGACTCAAGAAGACGTTAATTCAGTATTGGATTTCATTACAGACGATGCAATGAAATTTAAATTTGCTAATGCGTTTGAAATTGAACAGATTCCAGAAGAATTTCATCAATTACAACAAGAAAAAATATATTCGAATGTCTTCAATGGATGTTTAATTCAATTTTATGCAAATAATTCTTCTATTGA
Organism: Trichomonas vaginalis G3; assembly: GCF_026262505.1. NCBI lineage: Eukaryota > Parabasalia > Trichomonadida > Trichomonadidae > Trichomonas > Trichomonas vaginalis. The sequence continues at coordinate 15,583,089 of NC_067203.1, read as the reverse complement.
TATTTTTGACGCTCTTTGCATTGATTTACGCGAAATAGATATAAATATACAAATCAGATTAAGCGTTTATATATTAAAGGCTTCAGAAAACAAACCAGAAATTTTACAAAATTCAATTTTGAATTTTGTCGAAATTTTGTTCGACGACTTGATTCAATTAATAGACAATAATATAAGCGAAGATGTTGTTTGTTTTATTATTGAAAAATTGAATAATTTACTTAATAATTTCAAATTATATCCAACTGAAGAAGAATTTTATGGAAGATTGTTAGTTTTGTTACATAAAATAAATTATCCACAAATCATTGATGATTTTGCTGAAATCACATGTAAAATAGCAAGAAACGTAACAGATATTAATATTAATCCAGGTTTTGTATTAGAATTCTTTAATTTTGTAAATTCATTATTACCAGAAAATTTCGAGTTCGGAATGATTTATTTAGCAAATATTTGTTCAGTCATAGAATTCTTCTTTTATGAAGAAGTTAGATTAATTTATACGAATACATTTTGTCCATTATTGCATGAAAACTCTTCTAACATTTCACATCTTATTCAGATTTGCAGTTTTAATTCAGATGTTAACAATTTGTTTAATATATATATAAGTAGTAATATTGATCTTTCCAAGAATAATTACTATGGAAGTGTTGTTTATCATTTGTTGATAAATAATGTTATTGCATTAGAAGATGTGAAAAATAAATTCAAAGATATTATGATTCCTTTCATGCTTGCTTACTTGATTGGAAGAGATCAGATAACATTTTATTTATCATTAGGCGATGATTTCTTGATTGACGAGATTCTAAATACATTTAGAAATGGAACGCCTTTCAAAATCATTGATGAAATGATTTTCATCGCTTTCTTATTCAAATATCGGTTTATAGCTAAAATTGATAGCGAGTTGTATATGCGTGCATTTGCATATAATAATAAGTTTGCGGCTTTGAAGGAAAATGCAAATAATATACATTTTGCGTTTCAAAGACTTCAGAAATTACATGATTCTTCAAATGATTTAGAAAAAAATAAATGGAGCAGCTCTTACTTTGCGCGAAATGATCTCCCTGTTGCAGATTTCATTTACAGATATCTCAAGGAGAAAATGCATAAATTCTACCATGACAGGCTACAACAGTTAAAAATAGCCTTAGATCTTCCAGATATATTGATGGGTTATCAATGATCCACAAAAATAATTTCATGTCATGATATCAGTAGAATGAGGCTTCAAAAGACTTTTAAATTATCATTTTTAAAAAAAAAAACTAATGATTTGAATGAAAATTTAAAAATTTATGTATATACATTCTATTTTTGTTCTCATTTAAACGTTTCAAGTTTTTTTTTAATTTTTTTTGGTGTTTCTCCCCCTATTTTTTTTATTAAAAAATGAGTATTACTCTAGGAGCATTTCCTACTAAAAAAGAAATGAATTTAAATGCCATAAAAAGGATATACTCTGAGCTAGTATATGACTATGCCCAGACTTATTCTGATTGTACAATATTTACTTTTGATAATACAACAAAACAATGGAAGAAACTTCAAATTAGTGGCGCTTTATTCATTTTATGCTTAGAAGGAAATACTAATCCTGTCATTTTAATTTTAAATCGATGCAGCTATATCGATCCAGAAGATTTCACACTAGAACTCCCTCCAACAACTCAAATATCATGTAAAAACAACCAAGTTTACATTAAAATCGATCAAAATCATCATTATTGCATTTCAACTGTAACAGAAGAAAATTCCAAAGATTTTGTTGATAATATTCACGCTTTTTGGATGAAAAACAAAAATACAGAATATATGAGAGATCCTACATTTAGACATATTCTAAAACAATCTATTCCTAGAAAATTATGATTTGTTTTGTTTAGATCTATGTTTGTTTATAATAAAAGCATAAAACTATGAAATAGTAGAACGTGTTTTTAAAAGCGTCATACATTCATTCATTTTTATGATAAATTTTGAGTAAAAGGAACAAACACAGCGCTCTAATACCCAGATTTACATGTAATAATCAATAAATAATTAACACTGGGCTTAGATAAACATAATTCTCATTTGGAGAAATCCTTGATTTGATTGACAGAAGGAAATAGATATGAAAAACATGAAACCATCTGTATTGACATAATCCTTTAATATCTGTTTAATAAAATGACATTTGCAAATCGGAATAATTGAAAAACTCTCCGCTCAAAAAAATAAATTTTACATTGAAAGAATTATGACCGAAGATAATAAGATTCCTCGGCTTCAAGATAGTCGTTATCATGTAAATTTAAGCAATTTATCCAACCTTAATTACGTTACGCCAACTTTTAAACCATTAGACACATTTTTAATTTCATCCTTTGTTTATCTTGGAGATACAGCAACAATTTCAAGAGGAAAGGCTGCAAATGCTCCGGCAATTATAGAAACTTGCATCAGAGTTCCATTTCGCCTTGTTTGCAGAGAAATTTCATATCTGCAAGATAATTTAAATAAAATTAATAACATTGTTAAAATTAAAACGCTAACACGCAACCAAGCACTTGGAGTTGTTTCAATTGCATACGAAGACTTTGATTTTGTACCTTGGGAAACACCAATTCCAACAGACAAACTTATTCCACTCTTTGAAATTCTATTAACAACACTTTCCGCTATCCATTCATTGAAATTTTCACATGGCTGTATCTGCAGATCGAGTATCTTTATTTCACCAGACTTTACAAAGCTTACATTGGGATGCTTCCATGCTGCTGTTAAGTCTGGAGATATTGTTGCCTTTACTTATGATCATCCATGCATGCCACAGAATAAGTCCAAAACAGATCCAAGAAAAGATGATGTATACTCAGCTGCTCTTTGGTTTTTATCATATTTCAATGATAATCCATATGATGCTCTTAAAAATATTGAAAAATTACAATTGCCAAAAGAAATTGTTTCAGTTCTTCAACAATTGACAGCTGAAAAAGAGAATGAAAGACTTGATGCTGAGAAGGCAGCTCAACTTGTTTCTGAATACCTTAAAAAACCAAGTGAATAAAATAATTATGAATATCTGTATTTATATAACTCGTTTTTGTATAGTATTTAGCTCAACCAAAATTGATATACCAAACATTCAATCATTTCTTTGAGAACTTATCATGTCTAAAACAGACGATTTACCTTCACATGGCTTGGTAAATGAATAAAGATTGACTGTTAGTTAAGAAAATATGATAAACTAGATTATTCGCATTTAAAGAAAATATTTTTATTAACTTGATTTGAATGTAATTTGTTAAAACATGAATTTGGCATGTATTATGATACCCTATGTTGTTTTTAATAATTTTGAATTAACAAATCCTCAACCTCCAGCTTATCTTGGATATATCCACATGATTTGACATCCTTGGGAACAAATTTGACCGACATGAACGAAGATGTCATAGAATCTGATAATCGTGCAATGAGTACATTTGTTTATTTTAAAATAACTGCTTATTAATTTGCACATTATCATAAACAGTGGGATTCTCTTATACTCTTGGAGAGAGTATGCTATAGAGACTTAAACCATGAAAAAAGTATATAATTACTACTTAAAAATTACACATCTCGTTATTTTTTATTTAAATGGTTTTATAAAAAGGTTAATTAATGATAATAATTTGATATTTTTATAAATTGAATCTTTTTTGTCTTTATTTTGTGCAATTAGTAACGGACCTTCACATGGACTTGTTCCAATGAACTTTAAGTCATTGTAAAATGGTTTTATTGGCATTTCTGATGTGGATATAGTTCCATCCGATGTATATTGTGTATAGTTATCAATACTGCAATTATATATATAAATTTGTCCTTGTTTTGCATAAAATAAAGCCCCATCTTTGTTCTTTAGATTGTCTTTGAAAAATGAATGTAAAACGTCAAGTTTTTTCATAAATTCATGAACTATACCATGATCTTGTTTTGCTTGGAAATTATTTATATAATTACATCTTTCAATTATCCCATCAGCTCTCTCAAAATGAGTGATAGCACTTCGAGTTGCTTCCAAATTTTCAAAATTACAAAATTTGACCTTTGCTGCAGGCTTAATAAAAAAATATAGAAAAGCTGTAGCCTGTATTGAAATGCAGTTAGTAATGTTTGTGTTTGAAAGAGATGAATCACCTGAATCTTGGTAAATCATTCCATATGTTACATCGCGATTTCCTCCATTAGAAATTGTACCTTGGAGGATTGTACTGTTCATGTAGCCTTCGAAACGAGCAAAATGGCCACTGGATGAAGTTTTGCTTTCAAAAGAACAGAATTTATCAATAATAATGTTGCTTGTGCCTGTGCTAGTGATATAGACCGTGCCTGAACCGTTGTAAAATGTGTTTTCGCAAAGTAAAATAGAATAACTTGAAATACTCTTGAAATTGACCGCTCTGTCAGTAAGATTTTCGAACTTACAGATATATGTGAAGCATTTGTTCGCTGTTGCAGTAACATTTTGGTTATCACCTTGAATAACTGGTGGAGGACTGAGATTTTCATAGTATTGATGCCAAATAAGTGTTGTAGCATCTACACTATGAAGATTCCTTTTGGATCCATTGAATTTTAGATTGCCAATGGATCCAAAGATTCGTTAATACATTTTAAAATTTTGGAGAAAAAAAATTCCGAACTGTGTAGAACATCAATCATTATTGTTTTCCAAATGAATTATCTACACAGTTCAGATCGGGTAAATTCTAAATAAAGGTAGGTCAACAAAATCGTAACGATTCTTTCTTGATTTTGGTAATGGATTTAGACTATGTAGGTACTCGGTAACTAATAGACGAAGAATGGAAGAAAACTGCAAGAGCGATTTCGAGGAAATATTATTAAAATTAACATTCGATTCTTTGACCTGCAAATAAACATATTTGTACTGTTAATCGGTTTTACAGAATAGATCTTGCGTTGTTGTATGTTTTGAAAAAGTATCTAGAATTTTTCCTAAGATACTCATTTTGCGAGATAAAATGATATACTATCTACTAGACATTTGTGTATTGCTTCCTATATGTGGCTAGTAACTACAGAAATTGTAGTTTCAGGAAATTTGAATACATTTGGAATTCTAAGAAAGACATTGTAATATTGAGCGTCTCCTATTTCAATATACCATATTGATGAAAATATAAGTTCATGTAATCTGTCCTTAAATATGCTATCTAAACTTGTGATAGAAACTCAATTTCACCATAAAATATGAGAAAATTCCAAACTGTGAAATAAAACGAACATATTCACATATGAGATAACAACCATCTATATTAGGTTTCTCAATTCTTCATTTAAAATTCCAAAAAAAATTCAAAAATTTGAAAATGGAGAGAAGAAATACGAATTTTCCATGAAAATTTGCAAAATGAAAAATTTTTGGAATTACAAACATTATTTATTTTTGATGCTTGTTCCAAAATTTGTCTTTTTCCCATATCTGATATGAATATTTTGGATTATTATTATAATTTATTTTTAATGACATATTTCATGATATTCATATAATGGTTTGTTTTAGGGAATGAATGAGAATATATTTATTTAAAAAAAGAGAAAAGGTATTAGTATAGATTTTTATTTGAGCGTATTTAAAAGGTTCTATTTCAAAAACTTTATGTAGTTTGCTTTTGTAAGCAACGTAAAACAACATCTTCAAGTTATTTGTTGCAATTCGGGGATTAATCGAGAATTTTTGCTGTATATTAGTTATAAATTTGTTTTTAGTAGATAAATTCGTCATGTTCCCGTTTGTAACTCATTTTGTTTTTGCTTTATTGATGAAATTTCAATTTGTTGAGTGAATATCGACAAATTTGTTAAATCTTGTTTTAAGCGCAGCTGCAATATTTAGAGTCTATTAATTATATCTAGACTTTCAGTATTTTGCATTATTTTTATGATTGAGGTTAGAACAATCGCCTAACTAAGTAACGCATGTATGTAAAATGACTTTTTCGCGAAAACGGTCTTGCAGATTTTTATGAGAGTAAGATATCAATATATACAACAATTGAGGATTAATTTTATTGCAGTGGCTTACAATTTTCATCGTTCAAAGTATCGGGGCAGATTATTAAATTTTAAGCTATACAATTTCCATTGTAGAGCTTTATATTTTGAAAGAATAGAACGATTGGATATATTCTTGCTAAGTATAAATGACATCGATTTTAAATTGCATATATGTCAACACTGTTTCTGAAATTAATGTAAATACAAAGTAATAAATTACTATGCATGAAGAAAACTTCAATTTCTCTCCACAATTAAGAGAAGTTTGGAGTTTTATTACTGAGAAAAATCCGCTTGAAGTTGTTCATGAGAATTTTTTTTCTTGCGAAATAACGTATTTTTTGTTGACCTACCTTTTTCTAAATTATGCGATTTCAAGTTTTGGAATCAGATTCAGGAAATTTATCAAATACATTTTCTTTTAAAATTTGAAAATAAGATCTCAGATAGACCATTGTACCAATGACTCTTTTTAGATAATTTTTATAAGGGGTCTAACACCTAAAAAAATATAAAAAAATGAGTTCTGATGAACATGAGTATGAATATCTTTCAGATGCCGAAGAAGAAGATGAACTAGAAGCAGAAAGAAAAGCTATCATCAACGACCAAGCAATTCAATTAGAAACACTTAAAAGAGAATATTATTCGTTACTTAAAGATGTTCCATTAACATCTGCTTCTCAGCAATTTATTATAGCCATTATATTTTTGTTCATATTAATTTTCGTGTTTTGGCTCATTTCAACCCAAAATTATGATCATTTTCTATATTAGTTGCGAAAAACAAACCAATCGTTTTCATCTTTACTTGTTATAAATATCTATATTTGTATCCTCTTACATTTCTCTTTTTTTAATTCTAGAAATTTACAATATTTTGTTTTTTTGGATTTTTTAAGAAATTAACAAAAACCATATTGATATCAGAAAATTTTCCCAATAAAGAATAGATGATTACATAGTTTTAATATGTGAAATCATAAAATTCTAAAAAACAATTTGCATTTTCTTCATAAACTACCAAGATATAGAAATAGCAATTACTTAGATATATTACTGATGTAATAAGCTTACATCGAGAAACTAAAAATGTTAAAATTAGAAAAAATAATCAAAATTAAAATAATATCAATCAATTCAGACAAAATATTTATACACCGTTTTGAGGAAACTCATTTGTTTCAAATATAGGATTAGCTATTAGCTGCTTCTTCATAGAATCTATACCAGTTATTTGAGATAGAGTCTGAAGCGCGGCCACTTTACAAGTTGATGGAATTTTTATTGAAGGCACCGACTTCACAGATTTTGTAACTGTAGCAGAAGAGTCATCTTCAGGGATTTTAACCAAATTAGTGGCTGACATTGGACAACAATGTCTTACACCTATCTGGGACCTTCTTCTTCCTATAAATGGATCCCATTGTGTCATCAGGAAATTCGGTGTCGACAACTTTTGTGATGGCATTGGAAGTGAAAGAGTGAATCGTTTGGATTAATCCCCGTTTGCATCATCCTGGGCTTGCTTATACATACCTTTCATTTTCTGTTTGATGATATATCTGTGTACAATTTGAAATGGAGCTACATCACTACTATAAACATTGTTTCGAGCTAGTCTCTGTAGTTGTATTCCATTGAAGTTTAAGTCTTGAAGTCGTTTAAGGACATCTTCGTCGCCATCGTCTGTACCGTGAATTCTGTAATGTTGGTCAATTTCGTAATCAGCCGTCATGATTGGTGAATAGCGGTATTTCGTGAACCAGGGGTGATCCCTGATTTTGGCAATCGACATACGGCAGTTGAAATCCTTCATAAGCATTCTATGTAATAAATCGACTAATAAAGGAGAAAGATCCTCTGGATATTCTGGCTCTAGCATTGTAATTTTTTGTACGAGCTTCTGGAAGCACGGATCTGTAAATGGAAGCTTTCCAACGCTCATTGCATACAAAACAACGCCGGCGCTCCAAAGATCTGTATTTGCGTTATATTTCTGGCCATTGAACATTTCGGGAGGTGCATATGCTGGAGATCCAACAACTGTACTTAAAAGTGTATTATTACTCTCGAAAATGTTACTAAGACCAAAGTCAATTAATTTAATATTGCCACTATTGTCTAACATGATATTTTCTGCCTTGATATCGCGATGAACGCATTTTAGTGTTGAGTGTAAATAATCTAAAGCACAGATTAATTGGCAAAAAACATGTCTGCAAAGCCATTCTGGTAATGCACCCTTTGCATTAATAAGTTTGAAAATTGTTCTTCCTTCGACGTATTCCATTACTAAATAATAATAGTGTTCATCTTCGAAAAATTCATAAAAAGAAACACAAAATGGATGATCGAGCTTTTTGAGGAGATCCTCTTCGCGTTGTAGCGACTGTAAATTTACTCGATGTTTATCAATTACTTTAATAGCAACTGGTATTTGAGTTCGAGTATCAAGAGATTGAAATACAGAAGAGAATCCACCGGAACCTAGCTTATCTCGTATTAGGTAGCTTCCTATTGACTGCGGAACCAGTGCTTCTTCCATTCAAAATTTACTTTTATCGGCTATTACTCAATTAAAGTTCTGCAAAAACATATACTGATAATGTTTCATCCAATAGAATTGATATAATTTAATTGTAGGAACTACAGTATTCAAAAAATTAAGTATGAAAATTTTTCATTATAGACATTATAGAATAAAAACGTCTTAAATACAGGGAGGAAGGCTGATTTCCAGAAATCTGGTGAAATTGCGGTTTCATTCAAAAATGAAATAATATTTGGAGAATTTATGCTTGAATTTGCTAAATCTTGGATTGATTTGGCGTGTCTGAATAAATCTCGTAATTCGATATTGGCTAGATGAGATGTATCCGAGTTACTGAATGAATTTGTGATTGTATCAATGAAATCAGTGGAATCTTCATGAATAGTACTAAGAAATGCAATCGATGATTCTAAAACGAGTAAAAACTTTTGACAAATGTCATTAATTTGTCCAATTTTTTCGAATAATTTTTTAATTCTTTGTATCAACGCTTCTTTAATGAATTCGAAAGGATTTGATGATTTCAAACGCTGAACTTTATTGAATTTCATGAGGGTTGTATAGCAATCTGAAAGAATTGGAGAAGATAAAGTTGTATTTGGATCTTCTAAGTAGTTTTTGATTGTTGTAAGAATACGACTTGGTAGAGAATCAATTGCAACACTTAATGAAATTGCTATAATTGAGTTTTTACCAATTAATTTTAATTTTTCTTTTGCTAATTCAGAATTTTGTAAAGATTCGATAAATTTATTATTGTCTAAGCAATAAAGAGCGCTCATATACAATTGTGATACTTCTGAATAAGGAGAAGCTGGTTGTTTTTCCTGAATTTCACCATCTGAATTGAAGTTTTTTGAATATTCTGTAATTTTAGATAATGTTTGCCTGGTATCTTCAAAAATTACTTGTATATCTTTAAGTACAGGAGGAGTTTCTAAAACTGGTTTATAATTATCTCCAATAAATTGCCTTAAAACATTTTGCTTGTGTTCAATTTCAGTTTGTGCAGATTCTTTAATCTTTTTAATGGTAGCTACATCATATTTTTCAAATAATAGTCGGGGATCTTCATTGATATTAACATTCAGAACTTCCGACATTAATGAAAATGAAACAATTATGATGAAATCATAATTTTTGAAGTATGATAAAGCAGTCCATACTTTCAAAACACATGGATATCATTATTAAAATAATTATTTTTAATTTTTATTGAGATTCTTTTCAGATGAGAGTAGAGCTTGTTTAAGGTAAAGCAGTTAAGAAAAAATATCGGAAATCCTATAAATACAAACATAATCTTTACATAACATATAAAAACATTTTTTCTATAACACGAAAGAAAAACAGATCATTCTAAGAATTCTCGGTAGGCACAGCGCTCTTGAATTCTCAATATTATTATCATTATATTTTTTCATTTTGAATTTTAGATTTTTCTCGTTGTTTTAGTAACCAAAGCATCCCTTACATCTTCCTAAGTAATCTCTGAAATCTCCTGGAGGTTTTGGACATATTTCTTCCAACTGATTAAACAAGTACGGATTCCAATGAACTTGATGGAGAATTGCAACTGTAAGATCATTTCTGTTTATACCTGTGATATTTCCAAGCTTCTGGCCTCTCTTAATACCAACCATTGCCAAATGTTTGACGTTATCATTCGAAATATTCGTGAAGATTTAATCTAATGAAATTATGTATATGAATATAAGGATCAGACCAATCGTCTTCTAATTCGGTGTATGTTGGTTGATGGTAGTTTATGAATTGACCTCCACACTTGAGAACGTAATTTTTGGTGTCGTTACTTACTTTTGATAAAAATTCGTCTGTTACAAAAAATACAACGCTGCAATTCGAGCCAGTTTGACGTAATGTTCTAATAAATATAACCATGTTAAATGGTCTACTTGTTGTGTAGGAAATTACAACATCATGATTACTACTATTGGCTAGATTATTAGATGAGTTGAATTTGCATCTGTCACACATGGTTTTGTCTTTGTTAAAATCTATTCTATAGTCAGTTTGTATATAAATTTCGAGATTTTGTTTGAATGGAAATAAACTTAATTCTGCTTCGAGATCCATACAAAAGTAACGATAATAGTCTACAATGGAATATGACATAACTAGAAAAAGCAAAATTATTGCAAATTTTCGTGAAAATTGCAAACGAATGAGCAAAAAAATTTTTTGAATTTGTCTGCTTCATGAATATAATAGCTAATTGGAGAGTGAATATAAAAACACTGTCTAAGTGGTCTAATAGGAAATGATTTTTATTTTTTTTTAGGTGTGTCAGTTTTTGGATTGTAGTTGCCTAATCATTAAATGGTGAATATATGCTATCAACATACAGCCACTGATAATTATTTCTTTGTTAAAAGATCATTATTCAAGAAATTCAAATCGGCAATTTTAATTGAACTTCAATTTTCTTACATTCTGATAATATTCACCATAAATATATGATTTATATCTATATTTTGTCATTATTTTAAGATGGGGGATACTGTCCAATGTGTATTCATTCCTCCAAGCTTTAATTTTCATGAAATCTTATCATTTACCATTTACTCTGATGCGCATTTTAGTGAAATACCTCCTCTAATCGTCCAAATTGACGAAAAAAGTTTGAAATTAATAAAATCACCAATTCTGATAACAAAATTACATGGAATTGTGAAAAGTTAGTCGAACTTAAAGAACATAGAACAAAAACAAAGGAATTTAAAGTCAAATTCAACGATCTTGAAAAAACAATCGATTTAAATGGACTAATCTTCCTTGGAATGCCAAGAAGTTTCAAACCTATTTACGATGTTTTACTTTTAGAATTCAAATCTGGATATTACTGCAGATCTGATGCAATTAGTGAAGATCCTGTTTCATTTAACGTTGATTTTATATTAACATTAGATTATCGTAATGTTGTACAAGTCAAAGCCCAAATAGAAGAATTACAACAATCTCAAAAATCTTTTATCGAAACAAAAGAAAGGCTTGTTCAAACAGGACTTAACTTAAAGGAACTATCTGACCTTAAGGTGCAATACGAGGAGTGCATGAAAGAGAAAAGAAGAGTTCAACATGATTTTATCGACCAAAATCAAAAAATGCAAGCGGCAACTATCATAACAACAAATGACGAAGGACGATCGGCGCTAAAAGAACAACTTACGAAGCATATACAAGCAAATAAAGAAAGAATTACAACATCAAAACCTGATATCGAAGCTTACGAAAAAATGAAAGAGTACAGACTGATGGCTCTTCAAGAGATGCTTCTAATATTTCCATTGGGAGACAACAACAAGTTTTGTTACATGAATTATTACCAAACACCTGCAAATTTGCAACAATTTAACGAAATGAGAGCTTATTTGGGATATGCTACACATTATATTCGAGAATTGTCCAGAATTCTCGGAATTCCTCTCCCATTTGTTTTATATCCTCAAGCAGCAGCGTCAAAGATCACTTCTAGATTGATAGAGAAATCTGTTGCAATACCAGCAGACTTCAACGTTCCTAATATCAAAATTATGCAAAGTTATGAACAAATTTTGGTTGATTGCTCAAAACACATCTTAATTCCCTGTTGATGGAATCAGAAGGGGAAGCAAATATTCCAGTATTTATTGAAAAGCTCACCCACATTGATGATACCGCTCTTTCATCATTAATTCCGACATTATCATAAATCTATTTGTTTACTGTATTATCTTTAACTGTCATAAGCATATTTTTACTTCATTAATAGCTTCTATGTCTGTATATTCTGAATTGACTTCGAAATTTATGAAATATTCCCAATTTTTATAATTTGATCTTAGAAAACATAGATTTCATTATGATTTATCTCTACCATAAGTGTATAAATACTTGTTGAAAAAAACAATTTACTTCTATTTGGGTCTCTCGCAAAAAAATTAAGTGAATCTTTGAATTTGTTGTCTAATTTCGATTAAATTTATCTCATTATTAGATTTTCTCATTTCAAAAAGAAATTTGACATGATAATTTTACTTATATTTTGCAAGTTAATTCAATATGAGATAAACAAATCTAAAAAATTGGAAGACATGATAATTTTAATTAAGAGATAAAGGATATAATTAAACTTTCAGTTAAAAATAAACAAATAATATATTTAATCAAACTCATCAGAAGATCCTTGACCGTCTTCAATTAATTTTAGCAAATGAATTGCGCTATCATTCATTTCGAAGTCATTTATGTATTCATCAAGTTCATCATGTATTTCATCATCTCTGAGAAATTCTAACACATGTGGAAATGAAATACACAACTTATAAAATACATCACAAAAACAAATATTAAATCTTGGATATCCTGGAATAGTTTTCCCAAGTAATTGGCACAAACTCATAACTACTTCTTCAGTTAAATAAGGCTCAATAACAGTATCAGGAACTAAATCAAAGAATGTTAAAATTATTCTAACAATATGTGATTTTTCTGTAAATGATGTTTCATCATTTAAATAAATAGAAAACAATTCATCAATTATACCATTCTCTTGGAAATAAACATATCTAGTATCAATAAACAATTCTATAATATCAAATACGATTTCCTTTGTATTCTTATGTCCGAAATGAAGCTCAAATTTCAAAATATCAGCAAAATCAGGTATTTCAAATATAAATGGAATTGTTTTCGAAAAATTTTGTGTCATTGATAAAATACGAATCAATTGAAAGACTCCATGTGATAATTTCATATCTTGGCTTATCAATTCATCACCTTCTGATTCTTCTAACTTATTAAATAGTTCGTGATGAATTTCATTCAAATGAAATAAAATTTGAAAAATATTTTCGGAACTAAGAAGTTCCTTTGTAACTAATGGATCTTCACATAATTGGCATAGCAACTGAAGAGCACTGGCTGTAAATATCTCGTTGTAAGGGTCAAGAAAACTTAATGAAATTTCTGCCAATTTTGGATAAATCGTTTTAATCTCTGCAAATAGATTTGGATTCTGATTTTTGGTTCGTGATATTAGAAATAATAAATTGTCAAAATAATTTAAAATATTACTTATTAATATTGGATCATTAGCGATCATTAGGTCATCAAGTAGCTTTTGAGATACTGATCCATTAATGTTCAAGACTAATTCATCATTTTCTTTTCCTTGAGTGTATAAATCTACTAATATGTTGGTTATTGAAACAATTGATCGTTTTTGTAAATTTCCGGTAGTACTTATTGCTAATGAACAAAATACTTCTGGTAAAAATTGTGTTTTTTCGTTTAATTTTCTTAATAATAATCTATATCCAATTTCTGTAAGGTGATTAAGCGTAGATTCAGGCGTATCAGAACTTGAAAATAGCAATTGTAATGCTGTAATAATAATATCTGATTCACAACATTCATCTGCTAAAGTAGGATTTGATAATAATGGAGTTATTTGAGAAAGGATGTCGTTAACAGTATTTAAATCAGTTAAATCGAAGTATTGGTTTTTGTTTGCGTCTGTTTTTATAAATTCCTCTAACTTTAAAATGAGATCTTCGAATTTTGATCCACACACTGATATAATTGATGGGTCTAAGCATTCAATTTGGATATTATCGTCTAATGTTGATATTTCATTGCTTGCGTTTTCATCATCATTTTGATTTTTGTATTCATACATAAAAAATGCACCAAATTCAAAAATAATTATATATAGTATTAACATAAACCATATACATTACTTTTGAAACATGTTATATATGAAGATTGTCATTTGTTTGAAATGAAGATAATGATTATTGACTTATCTTAAAGAATTTAGATATAAAAACAGAAAAATCATGGAATACATAGAAAATAAAAGATATGTATTCTATAGTAATATGCCAATTTAGTTGAAATTAGATGTGCGAGAGAGAAAAATCCTTATTTGTGGACAAAATCAAGATCATTATATTCCTTACGTATTTTTGTATATAAATGAATATAGATATTCCAAAAATCCTTTTAATTTTGGGGGAGTCTGTCTCTAAATTGAGGGGAATTAGCGGTTTGTTTGGGCCTTTTTCGATGGGACACACTGAGGGTCTTCGTCACGCTACACGCTATCTTTTCGCTCGTAAGTTCCGCAAGCATGGTGCTCCAGCCCCATCCATCACACTCCGTACATTCCGTATTGGTGACATTGTCGATATCAAGGTCAATGGTGCTCTCCACTCTGGCATGCCAAACCGTGTTTACCATGGTGCCACAGGTATCGTCTGGAACGTTTCTCCACACGCTGTTGGTATCCTTGTTAAGCGCCGTGTCAACAACCACATCGCTCCAAAGCGCATCTACGTCCGCACAGAGCACGTTTTCCCATCCAAGTCAAAGAACGATTTCGTTGCTCGTTGCCAGGCTAACCTCAAGGCTCACGAGGAAGCCAAGAAGGCCGGCACAAAGATTGCTCTTCCAAAGCGTCTTCCAGCTCAACCACGTGCTTCCCACGTTGTTAAGCCAGAACTCATCCAGACAATTACCAACGCTCCATTCCGCGAGAACTGGTAAATTGATTTTAAAATACTACTGATACTCAGATTTTTACTCCCTGCATTTCAAATACTAATGTAAAATACCACTACCAAAATTCTTGATTTTTTTTATACTTATTTCTTTTAATGATATCGATGTCAAATTGATAAAGGAATACAAAGATAACAGGAAATGCTTGACATTATAATTAAGCGTATATAAGTTTTTTTTGAAAGCTTTAAGTCGCTGAATGAGACACAAAAAAGACTTTGAATATGTAATTTTGATTGACCAACGATCTCTTAATGAATTACATCGTTTCTTAAAGTGGTTAAAAACATCCATATTAGAAATGGATGTGAATTTCAAACAGAGCGAAAAGCCTTATTATTATCTATTTCTAATGAAAATTTCATTTTCGAAAATTATTCTTCTTCATCATATGATAAATAATTTCAATTTCCCTGCCATCATTATCTTCTGCAAAATCAAAAGCAGTATTTCAATCTTCATCTTTTTCATTGAAACTGGCACCATGTGAAAGAAGAATTTCAACCGTTTCTTTACTATTATTCTCTGCTGCATAATGAAGAGCTGTATCCTTAAAATCACCTTTTTCATTGATATTTGCACCATGTGAAAGAAGGAGTTCGGCTGTTTCTTTTCTATTATTTTTTGCTGCACAATGAAGAGCTGTTTTTCCATCAGCATCTTTTTCATTGATATTTGCACCATGTGAAAGAAGGAGTTTAGCTGTTTTTTTACTATAATTTTTTGCTGCATAATGAAGAGCTGTTTTTCCATCATCATCTTTTTCATTGATATTTGCACCATGTGAAAGAAGGAGTTCGGTTGTTTCTTTTCTATCATTTTTTGCTGCATAATGAAGAGCTGTATGTCCTAATTCCTCATTCTCATTGATATTTGCACCATGTGAAAGAAGGAGTTCGGTTGTTTCTTTTCTATTATTTTTTGCTGCATAATGAAGAGCTGTATGTCCTAATTCCTCATTCTCATTGATATTTGCACCATGTGAAAGAAGGAGTTCGGTTGTTTCTTTTCTATTATTTTTTGCTGCACAATGAAGAGCTGTATGTCCTAATTCCTCATTCTCATTGATATTTGCACCATGTGAAAGAAGGAGTTCGGTTGTTTCTAGTCTATTATTTTTTGCTGCATAATGAAGAGCCGTTTCCTTAAAATAATCTTTTTCATTGATATTTGCACCATGTGAAAGAAGGAGTTCAGCTGTTTCTTTACTATTATTCTCTGCTGCACAATGAAGAGCTGTTAGTCCTAATCCATTTTTCTCATTGATATTTGCACCATGTGAAAGAAGAATTTCAACCGTTTCTTTACTATTATTCTCTGCTGCATAATGAAGAGCTGTATCCTTAAAATCACCTTTTTCATTGATATTTGCACCATGTGAAAGAAGGAGTTCAACCGTTTCTTTACTATTATTTTTTGCTGCATAATGAAGAGCTGTTTCCAAAAAATAATCTTTTTCATTGATATTTGCACCATGTGAAAGAAGGAATTCGACTGTTTCTTTACTATTTTCTAATGCTGCATAATGAAGAGCTGCTTTTGCATCTTTATCTTTAACATTTATATTTGCACCATGTGAAATGAAATATTCGCAAAGAGATAGAATATTAAACATCGCTGAATAAACAAAACATAAGTTAAAATCATCAATTTGATCGAAACAAACTAAAAATGATTCAAAATTTTTATATTTTCCGCAGGATTTTAAATCAATCTTTATATTATATTCATTCATCAAGAATGTAACAAAATCAATATTATGTGAAATAATTGCATATTTCATGCATTCATTATTTGGTTTTTGATATTTCAAGCATTCACTCATGATCTCTGGATTTCCTCCTAAAAATGAAAATTCTAGACATTTTTCGGTTATTTCTGAGTTAAATTTCGTTCTTAATAACTTGAAACAATCAACAGCTCCATGGTAACAACATAATTCAAGTAATAAATATCCTTTTTTAGAATATTCATAGTAATAATCTTAAAGTGTTTGATCTTTATTAAATCCCTCTTTTTCTGTGAATGAAATGAATCTCTTTAGATCATTATTCATAATTGCTCCGTAAATTGTATTTTCTGATTGAATATCTAAATTATCTGATTTCGTATTTTCGAAGTCTTGAGTTTCGTTTAACTTAATTCCATATTCTTTATAAAACAGAATACTTGAAATATGTTCGACGTTGTAGACCTCATTGATATGATAATCATCTGATATGAGCTTGGCAAGATATAAATATGACTTTGTATAGCGATTATGATATGGAATGATATTTAAAATGTCTCTCATAATATTCTGTGGATGGCATATCTTTGAATCAATCAATTCCGTTTTGATCAATTTGTAAATTGAGTTTAATTCGTCTTCTTTTTCTGTTTTCAGCTGATATAATACATTATATAAATCAATGTAGCATTTGTGGATACTTCGCAATTCACTGTATTGGCTTGGTTGATTGTCTTGATAAGACATAAAAAAGTTTTTAAAAGACAAATATTTGTATTGAATCATTAAAAGCTATATTTAGTAAATTCTCAATACTGCCCAATCCAACTGATGATTTTTTGCAGAATTCTTTCTCTATTAATTCAATCAAGCAAGGATATCTCAATTACTCAAGCATTCTGAGCAAAATGAATCAAATATCAAGCAGCATTTGATATTAATAAAAATATCGAATTCTGATAATATTGATTGAAATGTATTGGGATTTCATTTTGTTATTCGAGTGACAATAACTCATAGATAGATAATCAAGTATCAGTATGAGATGGGAATTACTCTGCCAAAATTTTTGATCGAATTTGTTTAATAATTTATACGTGATTAAATGAAAATGCATACAACTTTGTGAGAGAGGCGTACAAAATAAAAAATATTAAACTTCGAAAAATATATTTATTTCTTCCTTTCACAAATAAAAATCAAAAACAATCGCGATCATTTATTTCAAAAGTTTTTTTCTGAGCCTTAGCAATTTCTTTTTGTTTGAGTGATTAATGGACATCCCTATCTTAATTCGCGAATCAAGTGGAACTGTTTCTGCTGAAGATGCACAAAACTACCTTACAAAACTCAGTGATTTCATTCTTGGCAACAATTTTTCTAAATTAGCCACAAATTCTCTAGAACCAGCATTCTCTGACATCTGGATGTCTTTATTTACATGTGTTTCCCAAAAAAATGTCGCATTAGCTACAAAATCTTCAAAAACCTTAAGTTTATTTTTGAATTATTGCTCTCCATTTTATCTGGATCAGCTAAACAATTCACTCATCAGTGTCTTGAACAACAAACCATTTGATACACATGTTTATCCTTATATTGCAGCTTCTTTTGTTCATTTACTTAACCACATTTCTCTTCCATTCAAACAACAATTCATTCATTACGTAGACTTCGCGAAGTATTTCACTTTTAATGATGCAAAATCTTTTGAAAATATCCCTTTACTTATTTCCAGATTAGATTCTCCACCAAAAGACTGGCTTAAGCGCCTGATTGACCTTTATATGAAGACATACAAGAAAGAATATAGCATCCATTTCATGAGGGCTCTCACAGAAGTCATCAAACACTCTCCACAAAATTTAATGCAACATTTTCTATCAATATTCGACCAATCATCATCAGAAAACATCGAAATTATCGGATTCATATTGAATACGATTCCTGTTTCTCAATTATCCTGCGATTTTACGAAAATTGCCAATCAATGTCTCGAATTACTTCAAAACTCCACAGCAAATGCTACTATCGAGAATGTATTGGCCATTATCTCAAAGATAGGCGGCGAATTAAAGGTAGGAGATGAAAAAACAACGAT
Organism: Trichomonas vaginalis G3; assembly: GCF_026262505.1. Lineage (NCBI taxonomy): Eukaryota > Parabasalia > Trichomonadida > Trichomonadidae > Trichomonas > Trichomonas vaginalis. The sequence continues at coordinate 15,564,072 of NC_067203.1, read as the reverse complement.
AACCTTCAAAGATGTTTCAATTGACATCGATTTTTCAACGTTATCGTCCAAAATATCGAGCAACAAGTTCCCTCTTCAGTTCGAACTCATCAGTATCAAGCCACAAGACGGTTCTCTTGTTATTCAGCAGAAAGCAGAAACAATTTCGAAATTTGTTGAAAGTTATGACCCAGAACTTGTTGTAGATATGTACGAAAGGTACTCCAATGACAGTTATAGCGATAAAATGTCCGGAATCATCAGATCTCTCGCTAATTGTTCAAATTATTTGTTGTCAAAGTCAGAAAAGTTCAAATTGACACTGCGAAAGTATTGTTTCTCCAAAATAAAAACAATTTACCACGCAGCAGATGTCTCTTTGATCTTTTCTCAGCTTGATTATTCTTTATGTATCAAAAAATGCGGAAAAGGGTTCATAAATGATACATTACTACAACTCTATTCGTTCCTTTCTTACAAGAACCCTAAGATAAACCAAAATGCAATGCTTGCTTTGAAACAAATCAAAATTGAAGATTTTCATTTCCTAAATTTGGACTTTTTCGATGAATTCTACCGTACAGCCTTTTTCTTGAAGTCAATTAAGTCAAAAGATCCACTCCATTCCGTTCTTTTCCAAGAGAATTTAATTGGAGAATCAGATCTTGACATTATTACCTTGATTTTCAAGTATTTGGCCTCTTTGTCGATCAAAGATAACAAGAACATTCTTTATTCCACAATAAAAATAGCAGAGGACGTAATAATTGCTACATTAAACATTTTTAGGGACGCACAAGTACATTCAAGGTTTCATGGATGCCATGCAAGCAAGATCCAGCCAATTATCAGTCGATGTAGTTGCAGATACCACGAAATTCTTTGAACCAGCGCAATCAGCAATAAAATTTTTGGCAAATGAGCATATTGTTGTTCCGCAGAGTGTAATTAACTCATTTACAACATTATTCTCACTGATGCCACGTCAAATTTCCTATTTATTGCTGAAACATCCACAATTATTATTAAATATCTCAATAGAGAACAATTTAAAGAACTGTGGAGACATAATTGCTCATTCAGGATCTGCGAAGCCATTGTCTCTAACAATGAGATCAATACAACAGAGAATCCATGGTTATCTTTCGAACACGTAATTGCAAGCCAAGTCCTTGTTTGGCCGAGTGAAATTCCGCTCAGAAAACTCGGGCCATTTGCCAAACTGATCGGAAAAACTCTTAAAGGAGCAATTCCTATTGTAAAAGAGTTTGAAAGCCATTTGACCAACGAAGAGAAGGAAGATTTGTACGGATCTACAAGGTACGTCCACGAAGAACCTTACGAACCTAAGTTTGACATCAAATCTCCGCCAGAAAATAATAATGAATTTGCATTTAAGGCTTTGGAAGATGGGGACTCAAGAAAAATCATGTTACTTATGAATAGAATAGAGAACTGGAGAGTTCCTCTCAATTTCGATTCAAATCTTTTTATTCAATATCAAAATTTGATTTCGAAGTACGTAGAAGTAGAAATCAATGATATTCAAGAAGCCATCAATCTTTCGAGTACAAACAAGAGAAATCAGGCCATAAAATTCCTCCAAAACAAAGATGAAGATATTTGGCAAAGAATCAAATCAGATCCTGATTTAATTACTAACATCATGTATTACATACCAGAAAGTACTGATTTCAAAGAGTTTTGGACGAGAAAAGCAATTGATTCTCTTGAATCAGTAGATTTCGAAAAGAAATACAACGATCTTCTCAGAATCATTGGAATGCTTCAACAGAATTTAACTGGAGATGATATTGTCAACATCTGCAGTTTTATCAATAAATCTCTTGATTCCCTCAATTTGGTTGAAGCTGTTTATTGTTTAAGGTCAATCGACGAAACATGCGGCACAAACAAGTTTGTTCACTTTGTTTTGGATAAAATTCAGAACCAATTGAGCGAAATTGACTTTTACAAGAAATTGGTCAAAGAGAAAACAAAAATGAAATCATTTTTATATATATTGTTGATAAATATTTTACTATCATTTCTATTTGTTATTGTCTTTTACTTCAAGCCAAAATATATTTTACATTGAAGATGAAATCCTCTTGCAATCGATTATTTTTGATTCAAATGTGAATTACACTTTTTTGACATTGTTTAGGGTCCATTCGTATCACTATGCTTTTCAAATTGGATACCATAGGCATTCAAAAAAATACCCAAGCTTTTAGAATATGGAAAACTTATTTTTATAGTCTAAAAAATGTTCATTCTCATTAAGTTTAAGCAGAGATTTTGACATTTATTGTAATGCTACATCTCTTTTTCAATAAGCCTGTAGAAGCGGTATAGTAGTTTCAAAATCTCAGGGTCCAAAACTCCAGAAAAATTTTTGACCCGAGATTTTGCAAATATTAAATATTTTTGAGTCCTGTTTTCAGAATCTTGCATGTATTTTGATATCATGTTTGGAAATGCAGAATATTTCTTTGCTGCTTTGTTAAATAGTGATATTCTCCTTATAAATCTGACAATATTTTGAAATAAAACAAATCATCCAAAAGTGACAAAAATGAATTGATATCAACATCATTTATCCTAAAAGAAATGGAGATTTTGATGGTATCACGAGAGCATATCCTAAACATTTTAGTTATACATGTGATTCAACTACACGAGTTGATTATCGCATCAATAATATATTTAATAAAAGTGAACATAATGTATGGTGCGGCGAAGATAAACCAAATCAAGGTTTAACCATTGCACTTCTTAGATCATCGATCTATTTCACCAATTACACACTAACTAATCGAGATTATGAAAATAAATATTTTGCCAGAAGCTGGCAAGTCTCTTGCTTCAATGAGAATTGGAAAGTTATTGACGATGTCCAAAATTCGAATAGATTAAACGGATATTCAAAATCTGAAACTTTCACCATTAGTAATCCCCAAGAATGCTATGCCATTAACTTTCAGAATATGGGGGAAACTGTTTATGGTGGCTATATATGGTGCTTGAACCACGCTGAAATTTTTGGAGATTTACGAATCTTCAGTAAAGATTTTTGCTTATATTGCTCTAGAAAATGCACCAATCCATATCTAAATTTGCTCATTCCAATGCTTTATATTATTATCTCATCATAAAAAATTAAATTTAATAAAACTTTTCTCTACCTTGCCCCTTTTCAAATTATCACATATTTACGTATATTTGATTATGAGAAAATCCTATTTTATTAATCAAAATTTCATATCAATTTCGAAACAAATACTATAGACAAAATACCAGCTTCCATATAAACACATTAACGTATATTATCATATTTGATGAGATTTTGTTAAATCTAAAAAAAAATCATCAAATATTATAATATTATTCATGAGAAATAAGGATATATAAAAATCTATTATGGTATATGTATATAGCTCATGAAATAGTAAATATTATAGCTTCATATCAAGTGAATTATTATAATTTTGGCATATATTTGTTAGATTACGGCCAAATTCAAAGAATCTCAGAAGAAATGTATCCTGTGTTATTAGAAACATATCATATGACTCAATGTAGTATAATTCCAAAAGAATATATATTATGAAGCCTAAAAAAGGTATTATATGGTCGGATTGATATAAAAATCATAAAGAAGTCGCAAAAAACTCTATATATTTAATTACATAAATTCTACCTTCAATCTGACTCAGAATAATAATCTTCTGAGTCTGAAGAATAGTCATTCATAGAATTAACTTGCCTGGCTCCTTTTATGATTGGTGTATCAATAGACTTTAAGTCACCGACCGATAATGAAATGACCATGAGTGATTTATTGGATTTGATGGGTGTCGATACTTTCTTTATATTCGGAAGCTCATAAACAAACTTGCTTAGTGTAGTATGTTGTCTTGCTCTTTAATAAAAATGAAAATTTGGATTTGCTATTGTTGGTATTGTTCTTTTCTGTATTATTGTTATTATTGAGTTGGATAGGCTTCGGTGGTATATATTCAAAGTTATTATGCTCATTATTTTTTTCATATTTTGTTTTCTTCTTCGACTCCTTGAAGCACGAGATACTTAAATTATCGAACGATAGTGATGTAGGGCAGAAGCGTGCTAACTGTGCTGCAATTAATACGCTATCTAACTCGGGTTCAGGTATTTTAGTCGAGGCCATCGTGGTTCGATGTGGTCGGCCAAAATCAAAAAGACAATATTGATCGATTTTATGGAAAATAGCTGTACCATATAATAACATAAAGGAAAACTGAACTTAAAAACTCAGAATCAAAATTTTAAGAATTTGAAAAAATGAATCTTGATATTATTGCATTATATGAAATAAATTTAATATACATTAGAATAGTATATCAATTTTCTACGGTATTAAATAGTATTTATAAAAGCTTTAAATATCCCGCTTTTCTAAATCATTATATAATATCACATAAATGAATATCATTTAGCATAGCATGAGCCAGATAAAGTCTTTATCAGCTTATTTGCAATAAATTTGAAAAATAAAACATTTTGATGCAAAAATAGTTAATTTCAGTAAATAAAACATATTTAATTCTATATATTATATGTATTAAAACATATTTGTGGCAGCAAAAGACATGTACATTGATGATGCAACTAAGATCTTTCTTGGTTTTCGATTATTTTCTGGAACTGTATCTTTCATTATTATTTGTAATACTCTAGCAGAACCGTCTCCATCGTTGTTTGTAAATCTACCATCTCTTGCAATTGGATTTGTAATGAAATGTTGGGATATATTTAAGTACCCTGACACTCCACCATGGCCACAAACTATTGGATTAGTTTTTTCACTCCCAATTCCTCCTTTTCCGCCAAACCAACCGCCACCACCCCCAGATCCTGGGGTTTTTAATGCATATCCACCATCTTCGCCTTGCATAATATTTTGGACATATAAAACAGAGTAGTCTTCTATTTGTCCATATTTTGTTACATGTAATGTGTATCCAAAACCTCCTCCATGAGAGCCATTGAAGATTCCTGCACCTCCAGCGCCTCCACCAGCAATTAAAATGTATTCACCGTCAATCATAATTGCAGTCATTCCTCCACCGCCGCCAGAATTATCTTGATTAAACCAATCACTTCCAGAACTTCCTCCATTTGGATACCCTCCTAAATTATAAGTATAGCATACACTCCTCGGTTTCTTGCCGATTATGAATTGTACTTCTGTTCTTTGAGTAAATTTTAATAAAGCTTTTACTGTTGCCCCTCGACCTCCAAATGTATAGCTAAGACCATCTTGGCATCCAATCCCGCCAGCTGCAGCATTTAAGGTAAATTCATATATCCCTATATCATAGCTTTTTGTTTCAGACTCCACTCCTTCAATTACATCTACTGGAATCCGAGCTGAAATAAAACAGAGTAATGAATGCATTTGAATCCATCGTAATTCATAATTCAAAATTAAATCTTTATTGAATATTATAAAATTCTGAAGATATTTGATAGCAATTCAATCACAATTTTGAATATGAATTGAATTGCGACTCTTTCAAATTTGCACTGAATAGAAATTATTTATATTTTATATTCTCATAGCTTTTGATTCTATTTCTATCAAGGTCGAAAATTTTGAAATCAGAGTTAATTAATTATTTGAGAAAATAAAGATCTATAAGATGGATAATTATTTTTATTTGGGATAGCTGTATCCAAAAATTTTAGAGTTTTCAGAAACTTATTTAATTTCGAACCGTCATCGATAATCATTTTTTCAATTTTATCCAATTATTCTAACTTGGTGATTTGTTGAATCTTTTACATTTAACATATGAAAATTTGAAATTAAAAAAAATTAAATTTAAAATCAAATATTTTTTACACTCACATTTTTAATGTTTTTACAGTAACATTAAGGACAATAGTCCGTTCAAAAACATTCTTGAATGGAATGTCAAAGCTTCAAAATTATAAGTTTGCACAAATGGGGCACTTATCGTGAGATACATCCTTTATCAGCGGTTCCATTAAAATTTTACTTGCAATTGAATTGATAGTAAAATTCGGGAAGTTTGCCTGTAGCTGATATTTTGACGTCTTTAATGTTATGGAATGGGCCAATTACTATTTTCATTTATTTGTTCGTTTCCTAATTTCGTTTAGCAGAATCTGTCGGCAAAAGTACCTAAAAAATAGAATTGATTCTGTCATTGAAAATATTGAAATATTTGAATTGATTTTGTACTAATTTAGAGTGGCAGTGTGAGAATTTAGTAAATTTCGTTTAAAACATGATTTTTTTTTCCGATTTGACCGAAATAAAACAATATCTACATACATAATGATAGTAAGTTGTATAAATCATATAATGTGATGTTGGATGAAGTTCAAATACTTCAATTTCTTACATTTCAAAATCAAAATTGAATTAATAAAATACACTACAATTCGAAATAAATTTAAAATGTGGTAAATCTGTACTTACAAGTTATAATTTAATTATGATATTTTTTAAAAATTAATTTTAAAATTATTTCAAAAATCAATCAGAATCGATTTATGTTGCATGAATAAAACAAAAATATATTAACAAAAATTATAACAAATTTGTGGCTGCAAATGACATATACATTGAGGATGCAACAAAGATCTTTCGGGGTTTGCGATTATTTTCTGGAACTGTATCCAGTACATTAACAAGAACAATATTAACTGAGCCATTTCCGTAATTATTTGTATATCTACCATCTATTGCTGTTGGGATTGTGAATAAATATTGAGAAGAATTTAAACATCCTGACACTCCACCATGGCCACAAACTATTGGATTAGTTTTTTCACTCCCAATTCCTCCTTTTCCGCCAAACCAACCGCCACCACCCCCAGATCCTGGGGTTTCTAATGCATATCCACCATCTTCGCCTTGCATAATATTTTGGACATATAAAACAGAGTAGTCTTCTATTTGTCCATATTTTGTTACATGTAATGTGTATCCAAAACCTCCTCCATGAGAGCCATTGAAGATTCCTGCACCTCCAGCGCCTCCACCAGCAATTAAAATGTATTCACCGTCAATCATAATTGCAGTCATTCCTCCACCGCCGCCCGATGGATCATTGCCATAGATATTGCGATCTCTACCGCTCGCTCCTCCATTAGGATTTCCACCTGGATTTTGTCTATTGCAACCTCCTATAGGCATTTTTCCGATTGAAAAATTGACATTTGTTCTATTGGTAAATTTTAATCTAGCTTGTACTTTTGCTCCATTCCCTCCATAAGTATTTTTTTTACCTGATTGGCACCCACGGCCTCCAGCTGCAGCATTTAAAGTAAATTCATATATTCCGGGTTTAAATGAGTTTGTGGCATCATCGACTATTGTTTTAATAAATCTTAGATTCCGAGCCGCAATAAAAAAGAGCAATGTATTCATTTATTTTGATCGTCATTCAAAATATATTTTCAATAAATAATGTGTGAAATTAGTGTTTTTTAAATATTTATATTTAAAAAACTTTATGGATTTCTGACGAAATTACATTGGATTCTATCAATATTGAATTCGGATTGAATTACGACTAATTCAATTTTGAAAGAATCAATATAACAAATATTATAATATCATTCATATTTAATTGGAAAAAATGGGCTATAAGATGTGAATAAAAATTTTGGAGATTTGAAAGGAAATTTATTTGATATAATATGGCCAGGTATAAATATTGCCCATATTTTTAACTTTACATAACGTATTATTATTCCATTGAGAAAATTTTATTTTATACAAAAGAAATTGTGAGGAATTACGTTAACCTTCTCACCAAAAAGGATAAATAAATCAAAGAAATCAAAAAATAAACTATCAGAAAGTATGCTATGTGACAATTAATAGACATGGTGCTTAATTCTTCTATTTTTAATTTGTAATTGAACAAATGTTTCAATTTATCAAATAAAATGATATGCATTATAAATCATTGCAGAAGAAAGAAAAATATTATTTAAAAATTTGAAATAACACTAATAAAAAATATCTTGATTTTAAAATTAATAATATTACAACATAATTTGATGGATATTAGTTATTTTGGCATATATAAAACAAAAACGATTGAAATAAATCATTTTATTACGTTAATACAAATAATTAAAACAAATTTGAGGCTGCAAAAGACATATACATTGAAGATGCGACTAAAATCTTTCTTGGCTTACGATTATTTTCTGGAACTGTATCCCTAATCACTCTAAATGTTACAATTGTTTTTCTCTTAATGAACTTTAATCCGTTTGATATAAGAATATTAAAAACATTAATATAATTTCGATTTCGGAAATTAAATTTCCAAATTTTTTGTCGATTTCGGAAATAACAGGATCCCGCATCCAACACGCAACAACAAAACACAAAACACACTTTTTGGTTCTTTCATCGTTTTAATCATAATTTATGTCATACATGATTTGGATAAATTTTACAAAAATAGAACATATATTATATTGTTTTCAAAGATTCTTGCAAATCATCAAAAATAATTGTATTTTAAAAAACGATCAAATTATCCTTTCATTATTTTAAACTTAAATTAGTTTTTATGATTGACTAAAACAATCATATTTATTCATCATTAAATAAACAAAAAAATAATATTTGAGAGTTATTTCAAAAAAAACACATTGAATTTATTAATTTGTCCCAATTTCAGTATTATAAATTTTTATAATTTCAATATTTTGAAATACACTTTTAATATTTCAATATTTATGATATTTCAATGTATTAAGTGGTCTCAAATTGAGCTTCTCAAATATAAGTTGGCCTATTCAAATAATAAAATTAAATAATATTTAAAATAATAAATAAAAGTGATTGAGGTCATAGCAAAACGGCTGTTTCAGTCATTAATTCTTAAAAATAAAAAGGGTAAAAACTAAATAAAATGGGTAAAATTCAATAGTGTCTGTGCTATCGTTCAATTTGAAGGTGTCTTTTGAAACCGCAAGACACATTGAATTTTTGAATAGTGTATTATGGTTTGACAGACACCAATGAAAAAAATAAAATGATATTTATTTTAAATATATAAGATCATTATATAAAATATAAATATTTTATCGTTTTATTTTCTTGTTTTAGAAATGTTTTTTATTGAAAAATCAATAAAACTAACTCCAAAATAAAATTTTTGATTTAAAGACACTATGATGACACCAGGCAAATCTTCCAAGACACCTATCGTCGGGAATCTAACAACCCTAATTGCAGAGCCATCCCCGTTATTGTTAGTAAACCTTCCATCTATTGCTTCTGGTCTTTTATGATAATATTGATATGCTTCATTGTACCCTGAAACTCCTCCAAAACCACAAACTTCAAGCTTTAATTTGGAATGACTTTCTCCTCCTTTTCCACCAGGCCATCCACCACCACCGCCAGATCCTGGAGTTTTGCGACCACTCTCACCATCTCCACCTTTATTCTTGTCAGAAAAATATTTTTTATCATATTCAGGGACCTGATCTGAAACTCTAACACGCATTGTGTATTTAAAACCACCTCCATGAGATCCATTGTATATACCAGCACCTCCTGCACCTCCTCCTGCAATCAATATGAAATCATTATCTATCATTATTGCAGTCATTCCCCCTCCACCACCAGTGGCATCATTAGCTAAGAAATTAGTATCTCTTCCACTATTTCCCCCATTTGGATGTCCTCCAACGTTTTGAAGTATGCAACCTCCTATGGGCTTTTTTCCAATTATGAATCGGACAGTGGTTTTTTGAATAAAAAGCAATGAAGCCTTAACTTGTGCACCATTGCCTCCAAATGTATTTTGAGTATTTCGTTGACATCCGGTTCCTCCAGCTGCAGCATTTAAAGTAAATTTATATATCCATGGTTCGAAAGTCTTTGTAGCATCACTATTTACAGTTATTATCTCCTTTCTATTTCTGGATGCAATAAAAAAGAGCAATGAAAGCATTTAACTTAATTGCCCTTCAAATTTATATTTTGAATATCGATCCAAATAAATTGGTTCTCATATATTACTGATGATATGAAACTTAATCAATTTCTGAAGATACCACAGTAAAATTTTCTCAATTTTGAATTCATATTGAATTGTTATTGACTCAATTTTGATAGTATAAAATGTAGTTTAAAAAATTATATTACAATGATTCGAAAATATTCACAGAATGTAATAATAGAATCTCAAAAGTAGGATGAATAGAGGTAGGGCAACGATAGGTCAAAAAGGCTTCTCTGATAGATTTCCTTGCCTTTTGGATATGCTATAATATATAGCCTAGCATGATAGGATATGATGTCAAAAGTTAGAACATAACTTAGGATCTTGAGAAAAATGAAAAACAAAAATTACATAAAAAAAGAAAAATTTTATCTAATTTGTTTTTTTGGACCGAATAAGTAATTTTATTGAATTTCAATACGACACATAGATTTTCTTATTAGTAATAAATATAATGGTTTACTATTAACAAGGAACCTAAACTAATGAAAATTTGATTTCAAATATTGTATATGATTATCATAGATTACCAAAATATATTGCTATTTATGAGGATATAATATTGATTATTAGTAAATCGTATAAATTTAATAAATATACCATGAATATTGAATGAATTTCTTGATTCATAGGGGTAAAACGCGCTTTTATATGATTTATACAGAGAATTTATGAGATGTAAATAACACAATAAAGGTTTATATTGAATATTTTCTAAAAATAAATCGAAATTATAAAAAACAATACATTTATTCATTGAAACTACTTGGACAAATATGAAACAAGCATTCAGGCAATACTTTTGAGACTTCAACGCATCTGATAATTTTTATATAACTTCACCTCTTATGCTTAGAGTGGAGGTATTGAGATCGTATAAGTATAGATGAGCTCACATTCAGATATGATGTGTGAACTTCTGTTTTCACTGCAATTTTGAATCAGAATAAACTCAAAACAAGAATAAAATGATATACTCACTCTCTAAATGTGTTCGAGATTTAAAGTTGTATGAATAAAACGATTCATCTTTCGAAGCCTCCCATTTAATGAGAGACTTCGAAAGATGAATGTATTCATGTAGATGAAATACTATATATGACCTTGTGTGATACTAAAGATATCAAAATGTTCATTTTTAAGTGCAATAGAAGGGTTATCTCTCGTAAAATCTCAATTTAAGGAAGATTTAGAAAGAACTCCTTTCCTAAGTAGATAGTGTGTGGTTTCTGTCTTTTGGTTGATCAGGAACTATGAAATTAAGTCGGACAGAAAGAAGTTCTTTCCAAAACAGACTCCAAATGAGTTGTTCGAAAAGAACTTCCTTCTGTATATGGATAATTGTAGTTACCGCACTGAAGTATGTGATTGTGATGATGGAGTTCTCGATAAATCTAAAATCGGATTAAGATTAATTGAAAACTCAAGTAATTCTTTGAAATCTTGTGTTGTCTGGCACTATAATAACCAAAGAATGAGAATATTATGTTGAATGATGAGTACGTGTGCTCGGCATTCGCCGAGCGAATTGAGTTTAACGTACTATGAAAAGTGACAAATTTGGGCTTTTTTTCCTAGGGTTATGATCTCTTCCTTTCTGCTCAATACGACAGAAATGAAAGAATGAATTTGTACTCCCTAATTGATTACTACAATCTGTATCTATCTTTAACATAGAATTAGCTGCATTGTGATTTATACTCCAGAATTATTCAATTTAAGATCAACCTCGTAAATTTTAATCATATTGCACCAATACTCCTACGTTGAGATAAGAACATGATTATACATACCAAAGCCCCATATTAAAAATCAAAATTTAGCACCTCCATTATGCAACCACATTATTCGTCGCAAATAAGTATATTTACGCATATTATGATGCATATTCACACAACTCGTATACATGAAAAGTTATTAAAATCAGACAAAATTATTGCAATAAGGAAAAAAAAACAACTTGATTATATATGTTAGTAATGAATTACAAATATTTCTACAAAGAATGCTCAATACTTCATATAATCTTCGAATATTTCTTATTACAGTTAATACATTTTGACTCGAACATGATAAACAAAAGCCGACACGCTGATTACTACATTTATGAAAATATAGTACGTTTCCATTCATCTGTTTACTTGTTTTTGTTGGAATAAAATCATTTTTTTTTTTTTCATGAAATAAGAATTTTGCTGCGAAAGCAATATCTCTAACAATAATTAATACATTACGTCAACTCTGGAATGAGTATTTATCAAATATGATATCAAAATCAAAAATTAGTTGTTTTTTATGAGTAAAAACGATGTAAATTGATTATTTGACTAATTATCAAATACTTTGATTTTCCAAATTTTTTTCGAAATTGATTTTTTCATGTGAAAATTCAAATTGTTTAATTTCATTTTTGAAATTTTGAATTTTTTTTGGAATTTTGAGTTGATCAATTCAGCAGAATTGATAATGCTATTGCTTTAGGGCATACCACAAGGTGATGAATAAAAGTGAACATTAACAAATTATTTTAAATCACAAATATCATCCTCATCAACTTTAATTCTAAAAAGAACTGTACTGAATTATGAAAATGCATGATTTACATTATTAAAATCTTTGAATGAAAATAGTACAAGATAAGTTTTTATTCATTTTTAATTAGATTTAAACGAAAAACTACTCCATATTAAAATTTAAGTCGAGAAATCGTATTTTGTTCTTATTTGTTAGCATTTTTTAGACATTCTAATCTTGAATTAATTTGTTACATGATATTATTAACAAATTTAACTGAAAAAATATGTTAATATGGAATAAACCATGATTATATAAGCTATCAATGCTATATATACATATGTAAAAGATTCATATTAACTCAATTAACAAAAATGATAGATTTTCATAAAGGTTCAATCTACGTTCGTCCGAAAATTTTGATTTTTATATAGAAGACATAGTTTCATATACATAATTAAATTTTCAAACAAATTTGATCATACCATTTATTAAGCAGGATAGTATATTAATTACTATCAGTATAAAAATATAAAAATGATTATATTTAATTATTGCATAATTTAGTCAAAGAGTTATAAGCCTCAAGTGATCGTTATCACCTTCAATGCACATATACTTTATTGATTCATAGATATTTAATCTATGTTTGACTTGTTGTCGTCATTCGTTTTTTCCCATTCTTCCTAAGTTAGAATTAGAGAATACACCATCCACATCATCTAATTTGGTCCTCAGCGATAGATTGGTTCATTTTGGAGGAGTCCCATCAGACAGTTTTCGAGCACCAAATATCAAATTTTAATGTATACAAATCTTTAGTGATTTATCTCTTTTATGATGAGTAAAAGGTTTCTGCTCATCAACATTTGATTTCCGACATATATGATTTCTAATTGCAATTATTTACTTTCTTTTTATAATCTAACTCTGTGACTCATACCATAAATTAATTATTGGAAAGTGTCAATATGTTTGGCACAACGCATGGCGGAAGATACCAAACCATGCAGGGAATATGATACGTTTAAGATCTCCGAACTTTTTTTCCAAAAATTTTCTATCGTTGCCCTACCTCTTATTTAAAATTTATTTTCATTGAACATTTTTCCCTCTAAAATACCATTTATTGAGCATGTGTACTAAATAAAAAAATTAGACTCTGAAAAATTTCTTGTTGATTTGATCCCTTCTTTCAAAAATTGCAAAATTTTCTTTACGTGAACATAGAATTTTTTTCTGTTTTTAAGACCATAATTGCCTGATAATATTTTGCATTGATCATTGAATACTATTTTTGTCATTAGGTCAGACGATTTTTTTACATGCATTTCAAGATATCGAGAAGGAAAATTCATTTACTGATGCATGTTGAATATAACTATTACTATTTTTCTCGATCTTTGTACTTTTGAATACTTATTGAAAAAACCAATACTGAGCATATTTCATTGTAAGAGTTGAGAAAACGAACAAAATGTCATTAAAAGCAGCAAAGCCAACTCTTATTCTTTTTGTTTTCTATCTTAGATAACCATTTTGAGAAAAAAATCAAAAATTTTGAAAGATAAACATTTATAAGAATAAATTAAATAAGAGAAAAGGATTTGTATAGCTAAAATAGTAACGAAATTAATCTAAATATAATTAAGAAAAGAGGGTTCAAATTGGAAGAATGAAAGTTATAAATTATTGACTTCTAAATGTAAAATATTGTATCCAAAGTTAATGCATAAATTTTTTGTCATCTGCAGTATTGTTTTCATATCAGTCTTGAGTTTATTCGATTGGATTTTTCAACATCTTTTTAAAATACATCAGCATTCATATCATATTAACATTCTCCTATTCCATAGTATCCTATTTTAATTATACAAACAAGGTTAACACTCTCTAATCTTTGCATTTTCAATATCATTTTAAGATAAATAGGTACAATGCCATGTCCTTTGATACAATGATATATAATTTCTTCTGTTATAGGTTTTTAGATCAACATATCAAAATTATATTTATCGACCATGAGAAACATATATTTATTCATGTTCTCATAATCCTATTGTGATATTTTGGTCTAGACTATAACATAACAAGGAAATATTTGCCTCGTTCACATACTCATTTTGGTTATATTTGAATTAGCAAAAGAGAGAACTATTAGAACAAACACACATTAGTAATGAAATATCATTGTTCAAATTAATAATAAAACCCCTCTAAATTGAACTACTGATCACTATTCTTCAAAATTATGAGTAAATTCATTTCGGGAAATATCATAGATATATAAGAATGTTCAAAGATATACTGATATGATCTTTGATTTTCTCAAAACATCTTATATTTATTCATATTTCACTAATACGAATAAAATCAGAATAGATTTGATCTTTGAAATCGAAAAAAATCTCAATCATGTGTAAGATAAGAATGTGCTCTTTATAATATCGAGTTTTTCTAAGTTTTTTGGATCCGAAGGTTAATTTTGTGATAAATCAAACATTATAATGAAGTGAAAACAATGTTCTTGAAAAACGTTGACATATGAGCATTAATGTAAAAAACATCACACATCAAAAGATCTAAAATCACTCACTTTTTTTGACAGATTTTTAAAATTAAATGCTTTCGTTTTTTCTTATTGGTGTATTTTCAGGAAAGTTTTGCTATGCGGATCACAATCCCCAAAGCATATGCTATGAAAATGAGACAATTTTAAACAATTCCGAAGATATGTACCAATATTTATACTATGATAATGTCGAATTTCGACTGTTTAACTCCAATTCGACAAAATTTATACTATATTTAGATCGATTGGAAGCACCTTTTTTCGGCATTACCGGTAAACCTTGGATAGAAATTCCCGAATCAAATTTTGTTTCATCATCCAACCTTTTAATATCGAACGCAGACATTACATTTAGATCAACTCACGACATATCTATAATGGGTCTAGATTTATTGACAATTTTTAATATAACAACTCACCAAATCAACACAAAAGTTCGATTACAGATTCTAAACCAATTACAAACTACGTTTACCGATATTTCGGACTTTCAACGAGTCGATACTCACTCAGTTATAATATATAAACCAAATATTACGTATCCTGCGGAGAAATCAGTTAATTTATACTTAGAAAAGTTTCCTGAACACAACAATCGTCTCTCCAGAGTCATTTTCGATGATCAATCTTGCCAATTATCAGTATATCAAACAGAAATACGTTTAAACTACGCTTCAGCCAACTTTTTAGTTCATTTACTGTTTATTAACTCTAAAGAAATCGAATTAAACATCGAAGAACCCAAATCAAGTATACAATATTATTGGATGTCAGAATATTCATCGATTGCTGTTATTTTCATCACATTAGGTGGTGACAGCCTCATTACCGTCATATATAGTATCGCATTAGACACTTCTAATGCTGTTTTAGTTGATGTTACTCATGGATCATTAGTATTTGGAACAAGTGTCACTTACGTTCCATTTAAGATATTAACCAATGTTAAGACAACACTCAACATCATGTATTCATCACAAGTTTTCTTCTACGGGTTCCAATTCGATGGTGGTGTTGTTAGAATTGAAACAGTTATTGATCATCCACCAATTCTTTGCAGGGAAATCATTATTGTTAGTCCTCCTGATTTAAGTTGTAATGAATACCAACCAATAAGAGTTTCTAATCTTCAATTCAGGAATTCAATGACTTTTGAACCTAAAAATCTTGATTTAATTGCAGATGACATGATAACTCTTGAAGATGCATCAGTTAAATCGAGTGCTATTCATCTACAGCATTATGTTCATTATTATTTCAAGCCATCATTAATAAAACCAACAGGTTTGTACACGAATAATTCATTAATTAATAATTCATTGATTGAATTGTTTTATAGAAATGTTCTTCCAGATGAAGAAACAATACAAAAGAACAAAAACAAGAGATTTTGGATACAATGTTCTCATAATTTATCTTGTTATGATATGCATTATAAATTGAATATCCAGACACAAATGAAATTCAATTTTAATTATGTTTGTGAAAAAATAAGTGAAGAACAATCATGTTTTGGTATTTATTACAAGAATTCGCCAAGAGAAATAGATATTGATATTTGTTATGATGCTTATGGAAATTATGATGTTTGTAAAGGCCATGACTTCTTTTTCAGTCATGACAACTTCTCGCAATGGGTAAATTTGTTAACAAGAGAAACAGAAACAATTAATTTCTCTATTTCTTCTTCATTGACAATTGCTTTGGATTTTGAACCTCTTAAATCAGAAGTTGATGTAACAATTAATTCTATTGCAGATCATACAATAGATATAACACTTCGACACACGAAAACTCTTGGTACATACATCAAATGTCTTAATTTATCTAATGTTAATTTAGATATTGATCCTCTGGATGAATCCAAAGAATTTTCAATCAAACAATTAAGTTTGTTACAAGAATCGAAATTGACAGAAAACACATATAAATTTTTCAATTTCTCTGATGTTAAATTAACAATAGATATGTCTGAACTCAAAGATAGACACATAGATTCATTTAAGACTATTAATTGTATTATTTATCATAATTTTGTTATTGTTAGACTCACAAATTCAACTGTTTCTTTTAATACTCATTCAGCTGATACTGCAAGACTCAAGAATATAGGGTGTCCAAAGGTGCGTTTAGCACAGCGCTCTATATGAGACTATTAAAGGAGATATATGCTGATTATAAATATATAATAAAAAATATGAATATATGTATATGATGAGTATGTTGTATTTTGGCGCCATGCCGGGATATAAAATGAATTTTGAGACAAGAGGCGGTTTCGCGGGAAATTTTTGCGGGATTTTTTTCATTTTTTTAATGAATCATAAAGAAAACATCCTCGCTCTTGCAAAAAAATGCAAAGACTGTAAAAAATCTACGAGACATTGGTAAATGCTTCGGTATGGATGCTCCTAGCTATTCCACTGTAACGTATCATGTTAGGATGTATCACTTCATGAACAAAAAGGCGCCATCATAAAAATTGACAAAAAATCGCCGGATCAAAGAAAAATCAAAGCAATTCTTCAAGCGCTAGATGAAGACCAAGAGCATCACTCAGAAGGATAGAGGAGATGACAAAGATACCACGTACAACAGTCAGTTATTATCTGCACAATTATTTGAACTACAAACTAGCGTATACACGTTGGGTTCCGCACAACCTTAATTCAGTTCAAAAAAAATCTAGAGTCCAATCTTCGAAAGAGCCCCTCTCTATATTGGGTGCGTATCAATCCAAGAAGTTTCGCTTTTTAGTAACAGGGGACGAGTCTTGGTTTCAATATGCAACAGAAGCCAAAATCATGTGGATCCCGAAGGATGAAAATCCGCAAACATTCCCGAAGAAAAAAATTGACACACCAATGATGATGTTGTCGGTTTTTTGGGGCGTGAATGGCATCATCGCAATTGATATTCTTCAAAAACCTAATACGATGAATGCTCAGTATCTAATTGACAATGTTCTTACTCAAATTATCAATTCTGATGAGTTTGAGAAATCCAAACAACAAAAACAAAAGTTTGCAATTCATTTTGATAATTCAAGAGTTCACAAAAGTCATAAGGTAATGAATTACTTGGTGGAAAACAATGTCAAAGTTGTTCCAAACCAAATTTATTCACCTGATATTGCACCCTCTGACTTTTATTTATTCGGCACGCTAAAAAAGAGAGCTGAAGGACGCGAATTCGCGAGTCCAGATGATCTTGAAAATTTTGTAAGAGAGCAATTTGAGCAATTTTCTCATGATGATTTAAAGCGTGTCTTTGAAGCCTGGATCGATCGCTGCGAACGCGTGATTGAATCCAATGGTGATTATATTTAAATAAACTTTATATATATGTAACTTGTTTATTTCTATTCGCAGTATTCAGGTTTGTGCTAAACACACCTTTGGACACCCTATATTAATTTCATTCTTTCCGCTGAAACATTGAATATACAGATCAAAGAAGAAATTGATTCTCTTCAAGGAAATCTCCATTTCGTTGCTGAAAAGCCATATTGTACTATTCGTATTGATACAATGTATAATTTTGATACTTACAGGATTAATAAGAACATTGAGTTCTTTAATTATCAAACTATTTATTTGAAGACAAATATTTCTTATTTGCCATTCAAATTCACCAAAGTTTCGAAGCTACATATTGGAGCAAGTAGTCGAACAATCTTTTTCCCTGATCAAGAATTCGATTTATCTTTCTTTGAGTTACAAATATCATCACAAACTTCTGTTTATTTCGGATCTTTCTTTGTTCATAAGCATATTTCATTTACTTTCATGCATTATAATTTGGATTATAGACCAACAATTAATTCTTTAATTTTGGATGGAAATCTTTCTGTTATTTTGAAATCTGCTGTTGTCACAGGTATCATTAAAGTACCAGCAACATCAACATTATTAACAGATGATGTTGATTTCAGTAACGCAATCATTAGAATTGAAGTTATTCCTTCTGTTTCTGCTGGAAGTGCAATTCACAAAATAACTATTTATAAGGCATCTTTTCCATTATTAGTTGAAGTTTATATAACTGATCTTGAACTTGTTGATCCTGATAATTTACAGAATCTTTCGATTGTTAAAGCAGGAACACCAGAAAACTGTGAAGTATGGATGAGTAAATTGATATTAGTCAATGATCAATTCGTTTCTGGTAAAGATCGAATTGTTTCAACTCCAACAATTGTTAACTCTTCAATTCACCTCAAATTTAATAAGAGTTATGATAAAGGATGGGCAACAGTTTCAATTGTTGTAATTACATTCCTTTCTGCATTCATTATTGCTTTGATTATTTCGATAATTGTCCTTTTACTTAGAAGGAAGAAAGTTGTCAAATCATCAATCCAGTTCCAAACAATATCTGATTGATTATTATGCATAATTCTATTTTTATTATGTTTATTTTTATTTATAAATCAATAATTAGTCTTAGTCATTACAATTAATCTTTTATAACATTAAAATTCCCGATCATGAGAATTAATCTTTCATAAATAATTAGTCTAAATCATCAAAATTAATCTTTATTCCATTACTAATCTGAATCATCGTAAGAGTTTGATTCATCACAGTCGGAATCATCAAAATTTATTAGTATTTGTCTACTTTCTACAAAAATAGTTTTACAGCTACCTGAGAGAAGTAAGAATGTATTTCTGTTAGCAATTCAAGATCGTAATGACAAAAGAATAATTTGAATCGTTTAATAATGAACGTAGATTATTGATGAATATCTTATTAATATCGACTTTAATATTGTCACAATATATCGATAAACTTCATCAATGTTCAAAAATTATATCCGAAATTTTGCAGTTATTGATTCCCATATCTATGATATGGTTATTTTCCTAATAACATAAACAAATTCAATTTGTTAAATGGATATGTTCTTTGAATATTTTTAATGTCTGATCAAGTCACTCATCCAAATAAATTCAGTGAATTGAGAAGTACATATAAATGCTACATTGATACGTATACTGCGTTATACCAATTGAAAACGGAAAATGTAGAAGGATTAAACTCGATTTACAATTTGATCAAAACAGAGTTGATAGATTCAAAGAAATGTCTTCTCAATAATCTTGTTAGAGATATTTTAAATATCATTCCATATAATAATCGCTATGCAAAGTCATATTTGAAACTTGCCAAACTCATCTGCGATGAATATCACGTAACAGATGTCAAAGGTATTCATAAAAATTCCAAATATCTATTTTGCAAAGAATACGGACAAACAATTAGAAATTTTGCTCAAATCGAAAGAAATGAATCACCAGATCTCGAAATTTATTC
The DNA here is from genome assembly GCF_026262505.1 of Trichomonas vaginalis G3. Classification (NCBI taxonomy): domain Eukaryota; phylum Parabasalia; order Trichomonadida; family Trichomonadidae; genus Trichomonas; species Trichomonas vaginalis. The sequence goes on along the minus strand of NC_067203.1, from coordinate 15,543,634 downwards.
AGAAAATTCAATTTTTAGAGCCATTATGTATGATGACCTACAAAGATTCATCACATTCACAGAAACAGAAGGTTTTCGTGATCATACAACTACATGGAACGATTTATTTGCGAATTTAAAAGATTCGCTTTCAATTTTTGAAGTATGTTGTTACTACGGTTCAGTTAATTGTTTCAAGTTGTTAATAACGAAATTTCACGAAAAAGTTACTAAAAGATGTCTTCAATTATCATTTTTAGGAGGAAATCAAGAAATCATGAGTGAATGTCTGAAATATCAAAAGCCAGATGAAAAATGCATGAAGTTTGCAATTATTTCACACAACATTGATTTTGTTACATTCTTGATGAATGAATACAATCTTAAAATCGATTTATTAGATTGTGGAGATTATTATAATCTTGAATCATTTTTTGTTTATTTCGATCAAACAAATGATTTTAACACTTGCTTTGTATATTCACCGATATTTGATATTTCATCACTTTGCAAATATTTTCTTTCACTCGGTGCAAATATCAATGCAACAAATCAAAATGGAAAAGCAGCCATTCATTTTGCAATTGAAACAAATAATAAAGAATTAGTTGAATTTCTTGTTTCGCAGGGAGCAAATATCAATGCAATAGTATATGGAGCAACACCTCTTATATATGCTGTAGGTGAAAATAATAATGAAATCATCAAATTCCTTCTATCACATGGTGCAAATCTCAGTGGAAAAGGAAAGGACGGAAGAACTGCTCTTCATATATCAACATGTAATAATAACAAAGAGATAGTTGAGCTTCTTCTTTCACATGGATCAAATATCAATGAAAAGGATGAATATGGAAAAACAGTTCTTCATTTTGCAGCACAATATAATAGTAAAGAAACAGCCGAGTTTCTTATTACACTTGGAGCAAATATCAATGAAAAGGATAAATATGGAAATACTGCTCTTCATGTTGCAGCACAACATAATAATAAAGAAACAGCTGAGCTTCTTATTTCACATGGCGCAAATATTGAAGAAAAAGATACTAATAAAGAAACTCCCCTTCATATTGCAGCTGCATATAATAGTAAAGAAACAGCTGAGATTCTTCTTTCACATGGCGCAAATATTGAAGCAATTGATGGTATTGGAGAAACCCCTCTACATAGAGCAGCATGGTACCATAGTAAAGACACCGTTGAGCTTCTTCTTTCACATGATGCCAATCTCTTTGCAAAAAATTATAAAAATGATACAGTACTTCATAAGAACGCACATAATAGTGATATAGAGATAGACAACCTTCTTATTTCATATGGTGCAGATGTCGAAGAAAGAAATGATCAAAATAAAACAGCCCTTCATCTTGCAGTATCATATGGTTATATAGAAAAAGTCGAATTACTTCTTGAAAACGGTGCAAGTATCGAAAAACAATGTAATCGTGGTCCTTCGGTTCTTCAGCTTGCAGCAGCTCAAGGTAATCAAACAATGATCGAATTTCTCATTTCACGTGGCACAGACATTGATGAAAAAGGCACTGCATATAGAACAGCTCTTCATGAAGCCGTATATAATAATCATAAAGAAACAGCTGAACTTCTTCTTTCTCATGGTGCAAATATCAATGTAAAGGATATGATAGGATACACCCCGCTTTTTTATGCAATAAAAAATAATAATAAAGAAACAGCCGAACTTCTTCTTAAACACGGTGCAAATATCAATGAAAAAAATAATAGTGGAAAAACTGTTGTTGATATTGCTGTGCTTGAGAATAAGAGTGAAATGATTAATCTTCTTGTTTCATTTGGTGCAAAAATCGATTCTTGAATAAAAATTTTAATATTTATTTAAGAATTTTTCTAACCAATGTGAAAAACATTCTAAGTATAAGCATTCCAAACTATATTATACCATGTTTGCTTCTGTTTGTTTTATTAAAACACAATCGAAAACATATACTTCAGGATATTATCAGCAATAAACATTAAAAATATTGCCATTATTGTTTTAAGATACTAATGAGGCAATCTGTTCAGGTATTTTACTCTCATATTTAAGTAAATAACTAAATTCAATTATAATATGATGTTTGAATAAAAGTCTAAGCAAAAATATTAAATTATTTGACAGTAGTCATATAATACAAACAAATACATTTAAACAAAACAAAAAAATACAAAATCAGTTTTCATATTGTTGAAGTCTTCTTTCTAATTCCTTAATGCGAGTCATAGCTGCAGCATACTTTGGGGCATAGTCATTTTCTTCAAAATCTTGGATTTTTTCTTCAGCTTCTGCTAATTGTTCCTTTAAATCATTAATTTCGTCCAAATCCTCTTGTTTATGAGATGATATTGGCATGTTAGATAAAGTAAGAAGTTTTGTTGTCAAAGATGACGCTTTCTTTTCAAGATTATCGACTTTTCCGTACAAATCATTCAAATATTTATTTGCCAAGTGCTGAGCGTGATTTTCTACTATGCTTTTGTCATAATTTTCGCCAGAAAGCATTTTATTTTCTGAACTCAATACAGAGAGCATTAATTCGTTTTGATGAATTTGATCTTGCAATTTTGAATTTTTGAGAGTAAGTTCTTTATTCTGGGCTTGGGCAGCACCAAGTTCTTGAGCTTTTTTCTGAAGTAAGTCTCGTAATTGTAATATTTCTTCGTTTAAATGGTTAATTTGTGTTTCTGTCTCTATTGGGTTTTCTGCAGAATCAAATGACTGAGATTTCAATTGGACTTGAAGAATTTCAACATTATGTTTAGATACAGAGAGTTGTTGCGTTAATGAGATGATTTCGTTGTTCTTTTTCTGAATTTCCTCTTCAAAAAACTTCTTTTCGGATGCATCTTGCGCATATGAATCTCTTTCTGCTGTTATTTTTTGAATATGTTCTAACAATTCTTGATTTTTCTTTTCCAAAATGGAATCTGCCTCTAAATCCATACCAGATGATGTATAGGCTTTCAACTTAATGAGATTTTTATCAGCTAAAAGACTTTCTAGTTGCTTTCTCAGAGCTGCTGCATGAGCTGCATCTGTTACAAGCGACAAGTTATCACTTGTCAACTTTGAAATAAATAGCTTCATTTCCTCTTCATTTCTTTCTAATTCTTCTATTCTCTCTCTCAATCCTTTAACAAGTTCCTCCATTTTGGTAAGAGCGATGTAAAAGTGACAAAATAAATATTAAACGGCCTCTTCTTCTTTCTCAGGCAAATCTTGTATAAATTTTTAAAATCCTAGTTGTATCATGTAATAAAATTTGATGTCATACCCTAACTGATTCCCATTGCCATTATTGTCGGTACCCTTTTTTTGTGTCAAATTTTGAAAGTCACTTTTTCGACAATAAAAATTTTTCAAAACACAAAAATTGAAAGGGCTTATTTTAAATAATTTTTTCTCATTCGACTCCAATTTGGAATGAAATTATTCTAAGAAAATCAAATGTGTCCAAAAATTGTGCGACTTTCAAAATTTATTGGATATGAAGAGACAATATTGAAAATATATGTTAAATTATAAATATTAAAGGACATTTTCATATCTAAATACAAAAAATTTTCAGTACTTCTCAAAAATAAAATTTTTTTTTGATTTCATTTTTATTCATGGGAAAATCCGCTCATTCCTCCAATAAACAAGGCATCAAATTGTTATTCAAAGCTGTTTCGGATAACAACAAAGAAGAAGTTTTGAAGATAATTGACGGCATCCAGGATTTAGATGCAACCAATGAAGATGATAAGACTTGTCTTGAAATTGCAACAAGCAATAACTACTTTGAGGTTGCTGAAATACTCCTTAATCATGGAGCAGATATTAATGCAATCGGATCATACGGAATTACATCACTTCACATTGCAGCATTTCATAACAATGTTAAAGCAGCAGAGTTTTTATTATCTCATGGGGCAAATATTATTGCCAAAGGATCTCATGGTGAAACACCTTTGCATAGTGCTGGTATGAAAAATTGTCAAGATGTTGCAGAGTATTTAGTTTCAAAAGTTCCAACAATCGACATAACAGATAACAATGGGGCTACACCATTCATGGTTGCGGTTCAATGCGGTAGTGAAGATGTTGCCAAAATTTTAATTTCGCACGGAGCTAATGTCAATGCTCAATATGAGGACGACGAAACAATACTTCATTTTTGTGCCCAGAAAAACAATCTCGAAATGATTAAATTCCTCATGAATCATAACATCAATTTAAACATTCAAAATAATGAAGGTCAAACTGCTCTTTTGAAAGCAATTTTCTATAACCAACCTGATACATGCATTTATCTTATCGAGAATGGAGCAGACGTTAACATTCAAGACAAGAAAGGAAAATCTGCCATTCATGATGCCGCCAAATACAAGAGATTAAATTATTTACTAGAACCACTTTTACAGGCAAATGCTAATCTCAATTTGGAAACAAACAATAGAAAAACACCTCTCCATTATGCGGCCGCAGGAGGAAATGTGGAGGCCGCAGAATTCCTCTTGTCTCATGGTGCCAATATTGATGCAACAAACGAATCTGGAAAGACTCCACTCTTAGTTGCATTAATTCACGGAAAAACAAAAATTGCCGACTTTCTAATTCAGAAAGGTGCAAATGTATCAATTGCCGATGATTACTCCACATTGCACTTGGCTTCAATAATTAATGATTTGGATTTAGTCAAATCTCTTGTTTCTCATGGCGCCTCAATCAATTGGAAGAACGAAAATGGTAATGAACCACCATTATTGGCTCTTATTTTAGGACATGATGACCTTGTTTCATATTATAAATCACTTGGATATCAAATTCCATCGGACTTTGATGAGAATGAACCAAAAGTTATCCAAGCTGTAAAATACAACGAATTCAATGCTTTAATTCATTTAATTAAAAATGGAGCTGATATTGATGAGCAATCTCCAACAACAGGAATGACTGCCCTCCATTATGCAGCTAAATTAGATCGAAAGGAAATGATTATGGTATTTTTCAATACTAATGCAAATCCATTAATCAAGGACAATAATGGAAATATTCCTCTTGATATTGCCCAACAAATTGAAGATCCTACAATTTTCAAGGCACTTAATATATATTGTATTCAATATGCAATGTCAGAAGGTGTAGATTTTTAACATTGATTTGTTCTAATTAAAAGCATTTTTTTTATCTTAAAATTCAATCATATTTTTCAAATTAAGGCAGACTTTGAATTTGGTTTACCACATTTGAAGTTCGTATCAACATGTTACTGCAGAGTCTGATCTCTATTTATGCTAGTCATCAATAATGGCTTTCTCTCAAGGACGTATTTCTTAAATATTTCCCTGATTGAATGTAAAATTTCCTGAAATAAAGAAGATATCGAGTATTTAAGCAAATATTTTGATTCATTATTACAGAATATGATATTATACATAAAACAAATCAAAGTAGATTAGTAACAGATTTTGTAAAGTTTCCAAAATTGTAAAGAAAACAAAAAAATGTCGAAAGATCCTGGAAAAGAAGATCTCGCTGACCAGGACAGCTTTTTAGAGATCGAAAAGAACTTTCATCAAGTAATCAACGAGATTGTCCAAGACAAATCGCTCGAAAAGTTCAGAAACAGTTACGAAGAGTTACATAACGCGTTAATTCTATCACAAGAACATAATAAATCACTTGTTGAGAAGTGCTCTGCTCTTAACAATGACATTTTACAGAATGCAGAGAAAATTGCGCAAGTTTTGAAGCTGAGTCAAGAAGATCAAACTACAATCAACAATTTAAGAAACGAATTTGAAAGAGCGTGGGAGATTGTATCAAAGAGTGAAGAAAATGACCGAAGAACAGTCATAATTATTGAAAATTTAAAAGCAGAAACTTTTAGGTTATCAAACTTAGTAGAACAGACAAAAAACTTTACAGCGACAAGGGAAGTATCAGAGCAAGATGTTACAAGTGATATTGAGAAGATTAGAGCTGAAATTAAAAAGAATAATGAAGATATGGAAAATATGAGAAAACAAATCGAGTCAATGAGAACGGAAGGAGTCAGTTTAGTTAAAGAAGCATCCAAAACGAAAGAAGAATTAGATTTAGTTCAAGAAGATTTAAATCAACTAAATTCAACAATTTCTAACAACGAAGATGTCTTCAATTCAACAAATAGTGAAGCCAAAGTCATCCATGAACAAATACAAGCCTTAACTGACAAATATAAGCAGAATATAAACCAAATAAAAGAAAGTCAAGAAAGAATCGCTCAAAATCAAGAAGTAAAACGTAAGCTACTCATGGACCAAGACAATACCGATTACGAACGGTTTTTAATCCATAAAAAAATACATCGCGGAAAAATCAATTTAAGAATGACTAAAAAGAAAAACGATGACTACAATAAGCTTATTAAAGCGCAGCAAGGATACTACGACCGTCAGGAAATGATCGCAAGCACTTTTCCAGCTGATTTGAAATTATTAAACAAAGAGAAAGAAGATTTGCTAAATGACCAAAAGGAAATAACTAAATATCACTCAGAGATCCAGAATGTAAAGAATGAGTACCAAAACGCGATCCAACAAAATCGAGATATTATTCAACAGGCAAAAACGGTCAAAAACTCTTTATCCATGTCTATTAAGGCTAAGCAACTTACTGCCGACAAGCAGCAGTTCATTGTTGGCAATTTGGAAGAAGATCTCGAAAAATCTAAATATCAGCAAAATTCCGAGAGTGAAAGGATCAGAAAAGCAGAATTAGACAAACTCAAGCTCAAACAAGAGAATTTCAATGACGAAACATACGGAAGTAACTTAGAAGACGAAGCATTTAGATTTAAGTCGAAAGCAGCCTTAGATCGCAAGAATGGAGCTGCCTTAGCCGCAAACAATGCAGTTAGAAACAAGCAGATAGACGAAAACACGAAAAACTACAAAATTTTGGGAAATCAAATTTCAAATTTGAGTTCTCAGAACCAAAGCATCTCTGGAGAGTGTCACAGACTTGAATCAACACTGACACAGATGAACAGAGACCAAGAAAACATACTCAGCGATATGCATTTGAAGAGAGAAGAAGTTTATAGGTATAAGAACATAATTAACGACATTGACGTGAAGATTGCTGATGAACATCTCATAAGACTCAAAACGGAGAACGAAAATAACGAACTTGAATCCGAAATCGAAAAATTAAATTCTGATATCGAGGAACAAAACCAGAGAATCCAGAATTTGATGGAAGAAAAGGATCAGAAGCGAATGATCTTCGATATGGCCCAAACTTCCATTGAAGAACTCAAAAGAGAACTTAATCAAATAAATAATATCATAAGATCGCTTCATTTGCAGATCTACAATGTAGAGAAGCCATTATTTGTCGTTAGAGAAGACGTTGTCCTTAAAAAAGCTGCTTTAAACAACAAATACAAGTTATATTCTGACAAATCTCAAGAAATCCAAGATTTGAAGGCCAATTTGCAGCGGGAAGTCGAGAAACAGCAATTACTTCAATGGAAATCCCTCGAATCCATCAACATGAAGAAAGAATTCGTGAAAATGGAGTCAGAACTCGAATACAACAAAAAACTTAGTTCTGCCATGGAAAATGAGCTAGAAAAACCTCGTTTTGTTCATAGTGTATCAATGATGGAATCCACGGACCCAGAGAAATACGCATTGATACGAATGAAGCATCAGATAATCGAAGAATCATGGAATAAATCCAGATTTTGCGAAAAATTGAAGAAACAAGTCAAAGATTTGAAAAAAGAATACGAAAGACTTGTTAAACACGTGTATAACTCCAGGATAGACCCTCATACGGAGATGGACACACTGAACCAACAGCTGAGAACAAAAACAGTCCATTTAATGAATATGGACCAAAAATACCAAGACGATAAAAATAATTTAATTGAAAGAGAAAGTGAAGTGATTTCTGCACGCGACCAATTAAGGAATGAGAAGATAATGAACTCCCAGATGTCGTATAAGATGAGTAGAGCTGATACACTGCAAACACCCAAACTTCCACCTTTGAAATTGCCAAGAGTTGAAACACTTTTCATTGGAGGAGGATTTGCTTTGGCTTCTCCTCATGTTCCAACTGTTGCTCCAGCTCCTTTCAGCGCCAGGCTGAAGATGAACAGGAAATTGCTGCCAAAGAAGAACCCAACAACACCAAGAGGAAATAACTTTACTCCAAAGGCTCAAATAGTCAAACCTTACGTAATTGAAAGTCCTGTTTTTACTTAACTTTTTTTAATATATATTTTTGTTTTATTTTTTGTTTGTTAAACATTTTATTTTATATTTGCATTGGATATTTTTAAACCATTGGGTCTCCTTGAAATTAGGTGAATAAACACTTCAGTGCTTAGTTAAAAGCAATTAATAGTTTGTTTTAGAAATTGATGTTAGACTAGTTTAATTCATAGCGAGTTCTTCTATTTGGATTTGTTTCTGACTTAGATACATCATTGATGATATTATCTAGTTTTATGAGATACCTGAAAGCAAATATGAAGGGATATCTTCTTGAAATATCATGAATTCATGTGATATTTTTATACTTAAACTATGCATAATGTTCAGAAGGAGTTTATTGACTTGGACAATAGTTGAAAAATGCTGAATGTGAGGAGATTTGAACACATACACTTGAAGATATGAATTATTAAATTGCCTACAATATCAAATGTTTCCTTATACGAGTTTATCAATTACAAAAAAGAGTCGTAAACTTCAGAAGATAAAAGTGATTACATTCAAAAAAACTTGAGAAGAATTTTACAAAAAAACAGAATATTTATGAATAAAAATATAATTTTCTACATATAAATACAGTTTATTTACAAACCTTCAAACAGCTAATGATTTGTCAATAATCTCAAACATTTCATCTCTCTTCTCGTGGATTCCCCAGTGACCGCATTCATCGAGAACGTTCACTGAAACATTCGGAACCTTCGACCAGAAGTCAAAATTGTCCTGGAATGGAATTGCAATATCATTCTTTGCAAGAATAACAGTTACAGGCTTTGTGATGCTTTGTAATGTCTTTTGATGTCCTTCAACATTCATGAAACGGAAAATTCCGCATGCTGCTTCAGAAAATGATGGATTTAAGCACCATGATGTATAAATGTGCATGTAAAGGAATTGGATGATTTCAGAAAACTTTGGATCTTCTGGATGGACAAAATTAACTTTGATTGCATCCATAATTGTTGAATGATAGAAATAATCCATGAATTTTGGTCCAATAATAGGTGTTCTCATAATCATTGTAATGGTTTGTGGTCCTTGATTTACCTTGTATCCTGCTGGCATCATTAAAATGACTTTCGACACTTTAGAGCTATTTTCCTTTGCATAAGTTGCAGCAATCAGTCCGCCCATAGAATAGCCGACTACAATAACATCTCTTAAATAAAGATTTGTTATCAATGATTTTAATTGCTCAACCATTGTTTCTAAAGTGTATTTATCTTTGGAAGTTTTAATGGATCCACCAGTTCCGTATGGATCATACATAATAACTCTGTATGCGAGTGAAACTAAGTACTCAGCAAGATCTTTGTACATCAATGCTGAACATAAATAACCAGGAACAAGAACAATGGACTTATTTGATGAAGATCCAAGATCGTAATAATTAGTAATACCTTGAGCAGTTTCGAATGTAGATGCTTTTAATCCTGCTGTGAATTGAGGTAATTTATGCGAATCCATTTATTTTTTTATCGACAAATCTCCATAAATAATCGTAGTATAACAGAAGATTTATTATTAATTAATGAAACTATAGTTAAACAACACATCATAAATGCTGTCTCTATCACCTGATTTACGAAATCTCATATCTTAGACATTGAATTTTATTTATTGATAAGCAGAAATCGAATCAAATTCCATATTTATATATAACCCCAAGAATATAGTAATTGTTTGGAAGTTTTGCTTTGTTTCGGCACAGATCAAATTAAAATAAAAAATTTTCTATGGCATATGCTATTTTTAACCAGAAAAATCATGTGAAAAAGCTTCACATAGTTCAGAGATCAAGTCCTATTGATAAATTTCTGCGCCAAAACTTTAATGGAGAAAAATAAATTCAATTTCCTAGTATTCGCACTTTGATAAACATGATTTACTTTTACATTTTCATAATAAACAAACTTTTGTTACGAACATTAACAAACCTCAAATAATTGGGTTTTATTTTTTTGCAGCAACACGGGTGTAACACAGGTGTAAACTATTCAATTTCTCTCAAATATTGAGTACTTTTGGGCAACACGGGGATAGAATTGAATACCTTGGGCAACACGAGATTTTTTATTAAACGTATACTTTTATGAAAAATGATTGCTAACTCTATATCAAATTAAAATTTGGATATAATAATTATAGCAATGATGCGCCTTCAATTCTCCATTAAATCTAGATCGTCGAAATTGCACAATTCAAGATTTCATAATTGCATTTCAAATATTTTAAAAAATGTTTTATTAGCATCCATCGAAAACCATTCCACGCTAGATACAATGCATATACAATCAAAAGGCTAAACATAAATTAAAGATTTCTCCCTTTAAATATACCATTATTTTAAAAATTAACTTTGAAGCTTAGCTAACATCGAAATGCAGAAGGAAACTAGATAGATTCTTAGTATCCCTGCAAAGATTCGGTGATAATTACCAAAGATTAAATTTCGAATACAATAAGAAGAGTACATAAAGTTTCCTTCAAAGATTAACTTCTTACCGATATCTTTATTATAAATGTTAGTCATAAATCAATTGGATGGAATTTAATTTTTCATTCTCAAATTACGAAACTCAAACTTAGATTTGAGTAGGTTTTGACCATTTTACAATCATTTATATGTATGGGTTTGTTATAAAGCGTGTAAAAAAATATTGTTCAATTTGATCTAATGAAAATAAATTTTTTTGAATATGATAAAAGTTCTTCTTCTCACCAAGTCATATTGTAGCACATCTTAGTTGAGAAATGATAATATCATCTTATTAAACATAACATTCTCTTAAAAATAGTTTAATTCATTGAATACCTCACTTTGTCTCAGCATAACTTTTATCATATGTGTATAGAATGAGACATATTTCTTATAATTGCTCATTATATTTCTGTTTTGAGAGAAATTTTCAAAAAAGAATGCTTGTTTACAACATTTTGCATAACAATATTTATGTAAAGCTAATGTTTGAGCTATCTTCATATATATTGTTGAGAATAAAAACAATTGAAAATTTAAAAAATGTGAAAGAAAATGTAAAAATTATTCTTTTTAAGTTCATTCAAACATTTTTTTGAGAAATAAAATGGTGATTAACAGGAAATAATAATCAAAAATATCAAATGTTAGTTATTTAAGGGAATACAGTTAACATTTACAAAATTTGAATGTTAATCTCTATTATTAATGCCATATTTAAGTACCAAGAAGTTCGGTATATTAGGAAAAACTCTCCCAGAAGAAAATATAGACTTGAAATGGAAGTTTAGAAGTAAATTTTCGAAATACTTCTCTTTCATGGAAAAATCTTCCAACTTAGCAATAAGATGTATTGCATGATATTTCTCAAATAAAGAATGAAAGCAGCATAACACAAATGAGAGAGGGTCAAAGTTGCTATTTGTCACTTTTCCACAAGAATATAATGGGGAAAAAGTTATCATATAGTTGATCTCATTCACTGAGGTGAGAGATGCATGTAGTGTAATTTGATAAACAGTGGGATTGCTGCTCTAAGTCCTAGGTTCGAGACACATTGGCTTCATTTTTCTCTTTTTTATTGACGTAAACTATTCAATTTTTGTGTTCTCCATTCAAATTTCAGAATTTTTTTTGCAGATTTCACGCTACATTCGAAGTTACCTTTTGTAACAACCACCACTGCCTACGAAAGACGAAAGTGTGTCACGATTTCACCCGGAAATCCGACGGTTGTTTAAGAGTAAGCACTTTTGGCACCTACTCATGGAAAAATCTTCCAACTTAGCAATAAGATGTATTGCATGATATTTCTCAAATAAAGAATGAAAGCAGCATAACACAAATCAAATAATTTTATTAATGAACCAAAAAATTAAATAATAGCATTTTTAGGATATTATTTTTAATTAGCGCATGATGTATGATTGAAATAATGGCAGTTATTATATTGTTCCTCTGTTAAATTAAAAATATAAAATTAAAAATGAAATTATGCAAAAACAATCGAATCCCTATGATTAGACCAGGTATACATTATATTTTTATTCACTTATATACAAAGCTCTTAATAGTAAAAAAAAGATTGACATCGAAGTCAAATTTTTACTGCATATATAATATCTACTTATTAGACAGTGCAATTTAAAATGAATGGTAGGGGTCTAAATGATAAATCAAAGATTTTAGTGAACGTTTATATTATTAATAACAGTAATTGATAATTTCAGTATGATTTTGATAAAGTACCTTCTGAGGATATATTGAGCGAACAGTAATTATTTGGATTTTTATGAAATTTTATTTTTGAATAATATAAATATGAAACAAAATGTTATAAAAATCTATGTTCCCAACAAGCAAGAATTGCTTTTGATAGGGGTAACTTCTGTTTAGTAATTTGCGATAAATTCATCTTGTTGAAATTTAATTATTATTGACACGACTGCTTTACGTATGATAGTTCTATTCCATTTTAGGCATATGTAAATGTTTCATATGAAAGGTATTGTTGTAGTTTAAACTTTACTGCAATGTACCCATCATCATCAAAAACTGTACGTTAGCTCTCGTGTTGCCCAAGGTATTCAATTCTATCCCCGTGTTGCCCAAAAGTACTCAATATTTGAGAGAAATTGAATAGTTTACACCTGTGTTACACCCATGTTGCTGCAAAAAAATAAAACCCAAATAATTATCATTTTTTTTGTTATTGAGAGCGAATACGATAAAGTGCTGATTAAATGTGATGCATATGGCTTGTAATACAATTTATGATAAAAATAAATGATTTTGATAGATGATATTTTTTGGAAGTTGTGATTATGAGCTCAAATGATAATTAAATAATAAATATTAATATTTTGTACTAAGTTAAGATGAAAAATTGATTTTTTAAATTGCTTATCCTTTCCTACCTCTCCTGGCTAAAGCAGCGGCAAGATCGGACATCATATCGCCTCCTCCCATTCTTGGAGGTGGAGGAGCTCCTCCTCCAGCAGCAGGGGCAGCTGCAGCAGCGCCACCGCCACCGCCACCTCCCTGGAAGTTCAACTTTGGCTCTGGAGGTGTAACTTTCTTTGCCGTCTTCTTTCTCTTCTCAATCATCGCCTGAAGAGCGTCATCTGTTGGCTTCACGAGTCCGCCGCCTGATTTCGACTTGGAAGGCGGTGGAGGAGGTGGAGGTGCAGCCATTGGAGGCGGTGGTGGTGGAGGAGCTGCAGCAGCTGGTGGAGGTGGTGGCGGAGGAGCTGCAGCCCTTGGAGGTGGAGGTGCTGGCTTTGCGGCCGGTGGAGGAGGTGTTGGTTTGGCTGCTGGCGGTGGAGGTCTTGCAGCTGGTTTTGGAGGTGCAGGTTTGGCCGCAGGAGGAGCAGCTGCTGGCTTTGGTGGTGGCGGAGCAGCTCCTGGGGCTGGAGGTGGTGGAGGTGCGGCTGCAGCGACAGGTGGTGGTGGAGGAAGCGTAGTAGGAGCAATGTCGTTCAATTCTGATGTATTGAATGAGGATGGTTGTGGTAAGGCTCCTGGAGCAAGGCTCTGCAACAAATATTCATCGCCTGGATTAACTTTACTGACATCGTCATCCATGAACGCGGAGCTCTGGGCACCTGTAATCTTGTTGAGCTCATCGTTAGCATCAATTGGATCGAAGCCGTAGTAATCTGAGAATGAAGTTGCGATTTCTTCTTTAGAAGCCGATGTGACTGGTAAGAAGAAATCTGTAGTGCGATTCCAGAAGCTTGGCTGTGGTGAACCTGGATCAACCTTAAGAATTAAAGGTTTCATGTTCTCTGCGCCTGCATCAGCAGTTTCATCGATATTTCTGCCAACACGGGATATGACTCCAAGATTGATCTGGAATTTGTTCTTTGGATAGTTGATTGGAAGAGGGATTGATGGCGGTAAGAATTGATCATCGATTTTTGAGTTTTCTTTGAGAGAGGTCGCGGATGTTAATAACTGTCTGCCTGCATTTGCGCGGATGGCTTGTAAGCTACCATCGATATGTTGCAAATCAGTTTCCATTTCCGTAAGTTTTTCATTTGAATTAACCATATTCTTTAAGCAAATCTTAGATAAGTAAACAATTGAGCTTTCGATTTGTCTTAAGTCTTCTTCGAGATCATTTTTCACAGATGTAGTATTAAACTCTGTGTTGCTGATTAAAAGTTGACGCTGATTTTCAGCATGTTTATCAAGAGTTTGGAGACGCTCTCCGAAATGATTCAATTTCTCCGAAATTGATTCAGGAGCAGTCATAATAATTTTTTGATATTTTTTTTATTTACTTGTCAGAAAAATTGACAAGATAAGGTTTTCTTTTTTTGGGTATACCAATTTTTTTATAACGTACAAAAAAAAAAAACAATTCCACTTCAGTAAAGGACGATAGAGATTGTTGAGATACTAAACGCTAGTTTTTGGGATGAATATGAGTTCTTAGATATTGCTATTTTGTGATATTATTACAAACACTATTATTTATATTTTTTTAAAATAGTTATCTAATAATGCTATAACCCTAATCAGTGCCTAGGGGACTCTAGTTATCTATATAAAGCTGAGAAACTTTGAGGAAATTGTACGACATTTCCTCAAAGTTTCTCAGCAATTTAGCGAGGAATGTTCGTTATCGTGTAGTTATTTGTAATGTGTGCATGATAACAAGCATTCCCCGCTAAAAAAGGTAAAATCTTATAAGAAAAGAATAACAAATTGCGACAAATTTTATATGAAACTGAACCTTATGAGGTAGTGATTCAAGATCACTACCTCATAAGGTTCAGTTTCAATCTCAAATATCTCAAAAGTAAGGCTCTATTTTTTGCCATGTAAAGTGTCACTTTACTATCAAACTGTTTTTATCGTTTTCGTTCATAACAATAATACCTCAGATACCGATTCTTAAAGAAATTTCTCCATCTTACTTCTTATCGGATTTTACTCTCAATTCCGATTGTTCTCTCAATTAGAAAACATGTTGACATCTCAGTCATCCTTCTCTAAAATGATGAGTTTATTCATCACACACAAGCCAATGGATGTAGGCATGCAGATATTGCAGAAAAATTTCAAAGATATTGACTTCCCACACAATTGGAAAGATATGACAAGAAAAGAGTTTCTTGAACATGCACGCAATGCTGATGTAATTTATGCTAGAGGCAGTGATCTCATCAATAAAGATGTCCTTGACAGTCCAAAGCTTAAGATGGTATCAGCTGCCGCTGCTGGAGCTGATAAAATCGATATGGAGTACGCTACTAAGAGAGGTATCATCGTTTCAAACACACATCTCTCATTAGCTGACACATACGCTGATACTTTAATGGGCATTTTAATTGCCTGCTCAAGGAGAATTGTTGAAGGAGACAATTATGTCCGCTAAGGTGGCTGGATGAAGAAACCAACAAGAATCTGGGGCTTAGACATCCACCACAAGACAATGGGCATCATTGGCGCTGGTCATATCGGAAAAGCCATTGCTAAGCGCGCGCAAGGCTTCGATATGAAGGTTTTGTTCAATGACCTTGGCGAAGGATTTACACCACTCGATCAATTACTCAAGCAAAGTGATTTTGTTGTCGCTGCTTGCCCATTGACTGAGAAGACAAGGAATTTGATCAGCCACAACGAAATTGCTCTCATGAAACCTACAGCGGTCCTCGCAAACATCGGACGTGGCCCAGTTTTCGATGTCGAAGCTGTTGCTGATGCTTTAGAGCAGAAGAAGATCTACGGCGCTGCACTCGATGTCATCGATCCAGAGCCATTCCCACCAACACACAGAATTCTTAAGTGCAAGAACCTTGTCATTACTCCTCATATCGGCTCATCAACAATCGAAACAACAAACAACATGGCAATCGAGTCTGCAAACGCATGTGTCTACTTTTTAAATGGAGAAAGAGTTCCAAATGTTTCAAATCCAAAGGTCTACGAAAAATAAATTCAATTTCCTAGTATTCGCACTTTGATAAACATGATTTACTTTTACATTTTCATAATAAACAAACTTTTGTTACGAACATTAACAAACCTCAAATAATTATCATTTTTTTTTGTTATTGAGAGCGAATACGATAAAGTGCTGATTAAATGTGATGCATATGGCTTGTAATACAATTTATGATAAAAATAAATGATTTTGATAGATGATATTTTTTGGAAGTTGTGATTATGAGCTCAAATGATAATTAAATAATAAATATTAATATTTTGTACTAAGTTAAGATGAAAAATTGATTTTTTAAATTGCTTATCCTTTCCTACCTCTCCTGGCTAAAGCAGCGGCAAGATCGGACATCATATCGCCTCCTCCCATTCTTGGAGGTGGAGGAGCTCCTCCTCCAGCAGCAGGGGCAGCTGCAGCAGCGCCACCGCCACCTCTAAACTTCAGTTTGGAGACACTCTACAAATTGGCAAAATATATATCTCAATATCAGTCATATTCCTAAATTTAACTCAGCTTGTGCTCAAACTTGATATATAGAAAGTACTTAACATTTAATTAAGAATTGGCAAATTATATCAAGGAATATTTTTGTAATTTAATGAATAATATAAATGAAAGTAATCAACATAGAAATGCGAAAGCAAACTCCCTTAGGCTAAATGAAAAATGTTTTAGATTTTATTTTATCGATGATCTAAGAGAGATCATTAATAGATTAGATGAAAACTATTGTAGTTTTATTCGTATTATCAAATAAAGATTGAATTAAATTGAAAATGCATAAAAATTCTGTGATATGATATTTTGTGGTAGTGACTAATATCTATAGGTGAAATATAATGTAAACTCGCCATAAATGCGGAGTAAATATCCAAGAAATAAAAATTCAAATAATATATCTAAACAAATATTGGAACTATCTCTTGGGATCAGTAGATCATTGAAATCCCAAAAATATTGCCCATAGGAAGTTTCCATGAAAACGAAGGCAATGCCCGTTTCCAAAGCTTCTCCATTTCTCCATCTCCATGGAGAAATTGAACTAGTCTGTCTTCTCCACCAATTCAAAATTGAATACTTTCTCCACGTCTCCATGGAGAAAATGTGAGGTGAACTCATCGGAAGTTTTGACATTTCAAACTTTACAAATCTAATGGTTTGTAAAGTTAAAATCTGACATTTTGATAAGAAACTAGGGGGTAATATTTGTAAAAAATAGGGTACAATTTACATTAAAGGTGCACCCGTATGTACGTTTATTTGAGAGGAGGAGGATTACCCTCTCAATTTTGAGGGATTTGTTAGTTTATTTTCTCGATGAATATGCAATAAAATTTGATTTTTACCTTATCAATATACTTCATATAATATACACATGTTCATGTAAAAACTTTTTTCCAAAATCCTCAGGAATTAAGGGATTTTTGAATTTTAAGAATTTTTTTCGAATTTTTTCGAAAAAAAAATATTTTCAGAACAGCCTTAACGGCTAAGATTTAGGAACAATGTTAAGTATCAAAAAGAAAGGAGGTCTGATATAGACAACATATATCGTTGAAGGTTGAAAAAAATCTCTAATATTTGAGCCCAAAATTTCAAATTTTAATTTTTTGAAAAAAGAGGCCACCGTATGTACGTTTATTTGAGAGGAGGAGTATTATATTTTTGAAAGGGTGAAACATTATGAATATGTTAATTATATAATAATATGTATTATTATAAAAAAGAAAAAATAAAGCACGTTAAAATTTTTCTTTCTTGATTTTTTACAAAATCTACTTAGAATTATGCAAAATATGACTAAATAATTATAAATTTCAAGTTAAATTTTAATTTTGATAAATAATTTAAATTTCAAAATATCAAGTTCAGTTCGACTATGTATGTAGTAATTCCTCAATAAAGTGCCAAAACCCTATTAAAATATATGAACATTTTCAACATTTTAATGTTTTTTTAAAAATTTGATGGAATATGAGCTTCAAACAATTATTATGTAAATAAAAATAATTAAATATATGTATTTATTCGTATTACAACCGTAGTAAGTCGATTCTTCCTTTCTTCGACTGAGATTTGAATTTGATTTCGAATTGAAAAGAGATTCAAAGGGAAAATACTAGCGGATAAAAACTACCTCCATGAAAGGGTCATAATGGACTCAAGTTGTATTTTTTGATATTTTTTGCTTTTCGAGCCTAAATAGGTAGCCAAGATAATGCCTAAAAATAAGGTTCTAAATTCTGAAGTTTACATGATCCTCTCGTGTGCACCCTTAAAATTTACAAAATTGGAGAAGCTTATATTTTGGAATTTGGAGATCCCAGCCGTTATTTCTCCAAACGAGATCCTTACTTCTACCAATACATTTCATAGTTCAAATCCGTTTTAACACCATATTAATTTTTTTTTCAAAATATCATAGAGAAAATTGTTATTTTACAATATAATATGAATAAGTACAGCTATAGAATAATAAATCTCAATATATTATATGATTTACACAGTTTTTTGCATGATATCTTTTGAATTACAAAACATATTAACTTATAAAACACACCCTCATCATAAAAAGCACAAAATAAAGATCGCATCTTGCTCAAACCAGATGATTCCAATAATAAGATTATCGATAACATATATAACTAATAAGAGGATGCATGCACTCAATATAATAATACCGAAACTATGCTCTGATCAGTGGTATATTCAAATCAAGAATAAAACAAGTCCTGCCTAAAATCGAAGTCTATATTTGGTTTTTTTTGTACGTTATAAAAAAATTGGTATACCCCCCGTTTTTTTGTAAAAAATTCACAGAAATGAAAAACACAGCGAGGAATAAACTTCAGCTTCCTCGCTTAATGAAGCCAGTGACACAACGTGTTGATGTTCCATTCGAAAAATATCAACATTTTGTTGTTGCACCAGTTAGACCTCCTGAAGTACCATATCAAGTTCAATCTTCAGCAAGTAGCACAAATTCGGTTAAAGAAAAAGAAGTTCCCGAAGAGAAAACATCAGATGTTACATCAGCACGTGAAAGTGTAGTTGTTAAAGAAGAAAAAACACAAGTTCATTCATCGATTACACCATTTGAAGTTTCTATATCAAAAGAACAGCTCGACATGTATATCCTCGAAGCATCAAACACAACAGTTCAAGAAGCTACGGAAAAATTCATATCACAACATTTTGGTGGCGAAACAGCTATTTATTGGGAAAATATTCCCGAATTACAATTACTTTATTCAACTACATACCAAGTTGTTGTCCCTCGCACAGAAAGTATTGCAAGTTCAGCATTCTTTACTAAATCTATTATCAGAACTAATTCACCACACAATCATCCAGCATTTAGTAAACGTGTTGACATCAAATTTGCACCCGATGATTGCCCAATGATGGCATTTCCACTTTGGGATTATCGTGGTGAGTTAGTTGCTGTTGTTCAAGTTGTTCGTTCAATAATTGCACCCGAATTCACAGCAGACGAAGAATTATTTGTTAATCAGTTCGCAATCAAATTCAAGACATTCTCTAAATTTATTTTAACACCTCCTTTACATGAACAGATGCTTTTAGACCTTGTTCAACTCCGACCATTCAATCAACTCCTTAAAGAGACTATCTACTTATTCAAAGATTACTTCGAATGTCGGTCAGCTGAAATCTGGAAGTACGATTCAAAACGAAATACACTTCAAATGTACGGATCCGAATACGAGATGTCACCAAATGAAGCTGGCATTGTTGGAACAATGATATCTTCTACTTCTCCTCTTAATTGCGGTACAACAAAATTACATCCAAGCTACAACGAACAAGTTGATGGACCAATTGACGAACCGATCCTTATTAACCCAGTTCGTGAGTCAACTGGTGCTTTTGTTTACTTGTATGTTCTCAGAGGTCCACGAACAGCCACAGTTTTTCGTTCTAGCGATGTTGTTGTTTTCCAAAAGATGACCGTTTTCTCTAGTTTCTCTATTTCTAACGCAGACAAGTTCACAAGTATGAATGAAGAGTTGATCCAGTCAAGTGACCGAAGCCAAGGACTATCCGCTTTGCTTGAAGTTGCAGAAGTATTGAGTCGCCAATTAGATATCGGAAAACTTACAGAAGCAATTATGGAGAAAGGACGTTCTCTCACTAAAAGTGATCGCTGTTCATTATTCTTAGTAAATGAGAAGCGAGATAGACTTATTACATCATTCCAGCACGGTCTTTCTAATGCTATTGTCATCCCAATTGACAAAGGCATTGCGGGAAGAACAGTTCGAGAAAAAACTACAGCATTCATCGAAGATGCATATGCTGATCCAGATTTTGATTCATCTACAGACTTAGAGACAGGATACCGAACTAAAAACATCTTGAGTGTTCCAATTATTAACAACCGAAGTGAAGTTATCGGTGTTACCGAAATGGTCAACAAAATCAACGGTAAATTCACAGAATGGGATGCGCACATGATCAAGATATTCAATGTTTTCTGTGGTATTTCACTAGAGAATGCACGATTGTATCAAGATTCCGTTGAAATGTCACAACAATTGCATTCATTCTTCGATGTTTCTTTCTCATTATCTAATTCCGAATCAATCCAACGTATTCTTGGTGACATCATTAAAAATGCACGAAATACTATTGGTGCCGAATGTGCTTCTCTTTTGATATTGGATGAACCATTGAACTGTCTTCAGAGTTTCTTAGTCGATGGTGGTACAATTCCTTCACAGTTGCCTTTAACAACTGGTTTGGCAGCAGCAGCAATTAAAAGTCGCGAAGTTATTGTTTCTAACAATTGTTATGATGATCCACGATTCAACCGAACTATTGATATTGAGAACAACTTCAAGACAGAAAGATTACTTGTTGCACCAATCATTTCACAGAAAGGTGTTGTCTTAGGTGCTGTCGAAATGGTCAATAAAAAGAATGGTGATTTCGATGATGACGATTGCAAATTACTTAAATCATTTGCTGCATTTGCCGCTGTTTCTCTTGAAAATCAACGACTTAAATCCATTGCTGATTTAGGCACTAGCGAAGCGGAACTTCCTAAATACATTTCAGAATCAGAAAAGTCATCATCTAAGACACCAAGTAAATTACAATTGACTGACGAACAGAAGAAATTAGTTTCATCATTGAATTTCTTCTCACCAGATTATAAAGGTGTTGGTCATATCAAAATCTTGTTCTTCATCTTCCAGAAATTCAATTTACTTGAAGAATTCAAGATTCCTAACGACATGTTCTTCCGATTCATATTTGCTATCCGAGAGAAATACAACGAAGTTCCGTATCATAATTGGATGCACTGTGTTGATGTCTGTCAATACTTAGCATATGAAGTTAGTACCGCAGAACTTGATAAAGTTTATAAACCACTTGAATTACTTGCTATGTTTGTAGCGGCCGTTTGCCATGATGCTGGTCACGAAGGTTTGAACAACATCTACAATGTTAAAGCAGAAACACCATTAGGAATTTTGTTTAAAGACCAATCCGTTATGGAAACACATCATTGTACAGTTGCTATAAGTTTATTGACTAAAGAAGAATATAACTTATTCCATTCTGTTGATTTAGAACATCAACGACAGCTTTGGACCACTATTATTCAGTTAATTCTTGCTACAGATATGGCTAACCACTTTAAGCTAGTTAAAGACACCAATGAAATTGCTGACAAAGCCGAATTCGATATTGAAAAGCCAGAACATCGATTGTTATCCATGAAATTGTTATTGAAAGTTGGCGATATTTCCAATGTTTCACGTCCATTCCAAATTGCAGATAAATGGTGTGACATCCTTTGCGAAGAGTTCTTCCGACAAGGCGATAACGAGAAATCATTGGGAATTGGTTTGACATCACCTCTCAATGATCGATTGAACAACGACAAACCTAAGTCACAAATTGGCTTCTACAACTTTGTTTGTTTACCATTATATCAAGTTGTTGCTAAACTCTTCCCTCCACTTGAAGTCAACCATCAATCAGTCAAGAACAATCTTGAAGTTTGGAAAGAACTTGCAGCACAATCAGCGAAAAAATAAAATGTATGATTTATTTTATTTTTAATTCTTATTTTTTGTATAGAATGCGAAAATAGTGGTTCGAGTATATATATTGCTAACTACATCATAATCACAAGAAAATATCTGAAATTGAATTACATTTTATTCCTCAATTATTATATATATATCATCACAAATTTGATCGATAAACAAGAAGATGCCAAAGAATTTACCAGCACAACTTGATCGGGGAACTTTGACCGGCAAGAGTGCATAATACACTCCTGTCGGTTGCAATATGTCAATCCGGGAGAAGTACGAAAAAATGTACAGCTCTGAATTCGAAATGTCACCGAATGATATTAATTTTATTAATCTAATGGACTTTTACATCAAGATACATGTCAGGCCTTACATCCATTCATTTATAAGGCTTATTAGAGACTCTTTTATTGAAAAATATAAAATAAAAACTATATATTTAATAAAAGAAAATATTAGTATGTTTCTTGCATCTCTTCTAGGAATATTTTAGCAGGATTATGTTCATCTAATTTTGTGTATTCATATTCATTGAATGGCCAACCTATGCACGTGTCTGGTTTACTGAAAATGAATAGATGACGTTCTGTAAATTGTGCGTTCTTAGAAAATCTTCGTAAAACTCTAATGACTTTCGACGGAGTATGAAGTTCTGGTTTCATCAAAAATTTTATTATAAGTCCATCAAAAATAATTCCAAGTTCGCGAATACCATGAATATCATATCGATGATGACATAAATCGTCGTGTTCTAGAATTGTTTTTATCGCACATCTTGAAATAAAGTCCAGACTCGAATCACTTAGTTCAATTCCTCGAGTAAATGGAATAATTTGATGAGGTGAATGAAGAGAAATGCGTTTGAAACAGCATTGATTAGGAGTTTGGATAGTTCTCAAAAAGTTAAATACATACTCTGGAAAGCGGATATAGAATCCGACATTTAATGGATAATTACGATTTGGAGGATTTAGAATTACGTCATAATAAAGTGAAAACTTGATTTTGTATCTGTTGTTCTTGTTAAATTCTTGTACTATGTGGTAATTATTTGAATGTTCGCGTATACGATCCAAAAAATTCGAAAAAATTTTGAACATCTTGTAAAATAAAAAATGACAAAATTTTGAAAATTGTCCTTCAAATCTTTCAGGTAATAAACACTTAATTTATCCTCATGTTTATTTTACATATATATATATAGCAATTGTAATTTTTGAATTACAAGAAAGTTATATTTGATAACTATATCGGCTTTTACATGTTCATTATCATTTGCATTTCATCGTCTGAAGGGTTGTTTCTTCTCGTGTTTCTGTCCTTATAACTTTATGGCATTCTAGAAAAATGACTATAACCATTGTAAATCAGTCGACTTTTTTTCTTAATCAAAAACGTTTTGATTGTCTCCTTCTTCATCTTCTTCCTTTCTTTGATTTATTTGATTTTTGATAATTCTATTCATTTATTCACTTCATAGGATTTCTTATCCCATATTTTCATCAAATTTTTGTAGATTTATAGAAATTCCAGCCAAAAAGTGACGAAAATTTTAGTAGATTTTAAATGACTTTAAGCCTGGACATGAATGGATACTCAGATGTTATTCGCAAATTGCGCGGTAACAGTAATGAAGTCATGTCTGGCTTAGAAATCCTATCAAATTTATTGATTTTTGGTGGCGGAAGTGATTTAGGTAAGTACAACGTTCAAGAGCTTTGTGCTCTTCTTGTTAACGTTATTAGATCTAACTACACTCTAAAACACAAAGAATTATCCGGATTATGCATTCATAACTTGATCGAAACTCTTCCTCTAAGTTCAAAGTTCTTTATTATATCCAATGTTATCACTGTTGTCAACAAATGCATTCTTGACCGCGAATCAAACGATCTTGTCGATACATGTATTCAAATTTTGAACTCATTATCCAAAATTTCACCAGGTACAATTGGCGAGAAGATTGGAATTGAGTGTTTTGTCTCGTGTTTCGATATACTATGTCCTGCGACACAGCGAGTTTCTCTACAAACTTTGATTAACGTTGCAAACGAACTTTTAGTTCCTTCTTATTCAGATTTTATTGTTAACATTTCACACATCATGTCAACATGCGACGACAAAACACTTCCACTCGCTACACAATCGTTTATTTTGGTTTTACGAACTACAAAACCAACTTTTGTTCCACGTGAAGTTGCTCATGACCTTATTATTTCACTTCCTAAAGTCACAGATGACAACAACACTGTTTTTTTACTTAAAGCTCTTCAAGTTATTTTAAACACGACAAATTCATATGATTTATTCCTCGAAAACATCGATTTCTTCAACAACATTTGTTACAATCCAAACACAATCCAAAAACGAACCGAAATTGTTGGAATCGTTTTAGACTTCATTTTATCTATAGTTCCACCTCCAAATCCACCACTTCCTAAGTTCCTCTGGCCATACGATAAGAAAACTGTAACTAATACAAACGAATTTACTAAAAAAATTCAGCCATTAATAATAAATTTGATAAAAGATAGATTGGGATCAGAAGATAAGGCTATTTCTGCATTAACAGCTACTCTATGTATGAACCAACCACCTTTTGACCAAGAATTTGTTACTATTATCCTTGGAATTTCACAAAATCAGAGTTTGATACCGAATGTATTAGGAATGTTATTGTATCTTAAAGATTTGGCTCCTTTCGCAGCTAATGGCTTCTTAAACACTGTAGATCCAAAGAATCAACTACCAAATCAAAGAAATTGGGTCAATAAAACGCTAAACAAGCTTAGAAAGCGCGTAGGAATCAAAGCAGAGACAATTTCACTAGATATAAACATCAAAACAATGGATGACGTCATTAATTTGGCTTCACAAAACCTTCCTCCATTTGAACTCATTTCTAACGGTGTGGCCACGAAGCTCACAAAATTTTTGACTACTTCTTTCCTTCCGAGGACACTTCCGGAGCCATTTCTCCAAGCTTTGCAGATTATTGCTGACCAGATGAAAATTTCATTGACATTCTATCAGCTGCCCGAAGAAGTAGATCCTATAGGTGAAGATTTCGATACTTTCTCCGATTTTGGATATCCAATTGATATAATTTTTGAAGATCATACATTTAAAGACATTTCTGTTGACTTAACAACCGATTTAGTCGCTATAGAAGCATGGGTGAACCAGCAAATCAATCCATCAATGGTCAATGAAAAAAATTTGAAAAGAGCAATGAATCGAAGCGACATGTCAGGTATTATATACTTCCAAGAGCAAAAGGTAAGATCCTGTTCGACATTCGGATACCTTGCAAGGTCATTTGGCCTCAAAGGATACAAAGAATTCACATTTTCTTTGGATGGCAAAGTTTATCCGGCCTTGGAGCCATTTTGGCATGTTCTGACCACAGCATACGATAATATCGACTCATTACTTGATAATCATCCAACTTTTGTGCTAAAAGTTGGAGATTGCCAAAGACCAAGCAGAAAATTCAGAGATATACTTCCACAAAACTATGGAATACCATTAGCATTACTTTCTGCTATCAAAAACATCGCTCCGACCGTTGATTGTTGCTCAAATCAAATTTCCAATTTAATGTTGCAGCATTTGTCTTGTCCGTCCATGTCTAGCTCGCTCTATAACGAGGCTGTTAATTTGTTTTATTCCCATCCATTTTTGTTCAATTTTGAGTCAAGATTTATTGCATTTTTAATTTCGTCGTTGGATATGCCAACTGTGCTACATACTGTTGAGACACAGCTCACCAAAGTATCAGACGACAGGCAGAAAGCGAAAATCTTCAAAATGAAAGTACATGCGAACAGAAATAAAATTGTCGAAGACGGAAAGAAGATTTTGCAGAATTTGCCAGCGACATTGAGAATAGACGTTGATTTCGTAGGGGAAATGGGTTTCGGAATTGGTCCAACTCAAGAATTTTACACATTATTAAGTAGAGAATTTTGCCGACCAATTAGAGGATTATGGCGAAATAGTGATCCAGAAAGTGAGTTTGTTTATAGCCCAATGGGTTTGTTCCCTTCTCCTGTTGCAAATCCGAAAGAAATGAGATTATTTGGAATTTTGTGCGCAAGAGCCATCGCAGCCAATTGTCTGATAGATGTTCCACTTAGCGAGTC
Organism: Trichomonas vaginalis G3; assembly: GCF_026262505.1. Lineage (NCBI taxonomy): Eukaryota > Parabasalia > Trichomonadida > Trichomonadidae > Trichomonas > Trichomonas vaginalis. The sequence goes on along the minus strand of NC_067203.1, from coordinate 15,517,237 downwards.
ATTCTTCAAATATATAACTTACAATCTCAAGAAGAAACAGTCTGCAAATCAAGTTACAATAGATGACATTGATCCGACCTTTGCAAGCTCTTTGAATGACAAAGAAGGATTGATTGGACTCGATTTCACTTATCCTGGCCTTCCAAATTTGGAATTAAAGAAAGGAGGAAAAGATATCGAAGTTACCGCTGAAAATGTTGATGAATACGTATCATTAGTCAAGGAATTCACAATAAGTGGCAAGATTAAGGATGTTATGCGTGCTTTTAAGGATGGTTTCTCTCAAATTATTCCTTATGATTCATTAAGTTTGTTCTCGCCGAAGGAAATCATTATCTTGCTTTGCGGATCAACGGAGAAGTGGACTAAGGAGTATTTGGCCGCAAATGTCAAAATTGAGCACGGATATAATTCAAATTCAGCCGAAATCAACAACTTGTTCGAAATTCTATCGGAAATGAATGATGATGAGAGGATGAACTTCGTGAATTTCGTAACAGGAAGCTCGAAATTGCCAATTGGCGGATTGGCCAATTTAAGACCGAAATTAACCATCGCAAGGAAAGATGATGGTGATAATCATCTTCCTAGCGTAATGACATGCACAAATTACTTCAAGATGCCGGCTTATTCGTCAAAAGAAGTAATGCGCGAAAAGATTCTGTTTGCTATATCAAATGGAAGAGGAGTTTTCTCATTCTCATAATACATATATATTATTTTTTTTTATAAAGTTATAAAATATTCTTTCGTTTTTATTTCCAAGATTTTTCCATTCTATTCATGATATCGTGCATTAAAACATTATTCTAATCATAATACTCTTTAGTTTGAATCATTTTACATATAAGTAAATGGAATTTGTTGACAAATTTAAAGTCGAATTAGATATTTTTATCAAAGAACAGCAATTTCCGGAAAATATTTCTGAAAGAATACTATCCATTCAAAATGATTTGATTGATTCCCTACAAAAAGGAAAAATTGATATCGAATTCTTCGATTCAGAAATTAATAATGAAGTTGGTTACGCTTTATTCTCGTGCAAAGATAATCCTTATGAAAATTTAGACAAAATACCATCACTCTCAAAGATCTCTCAACAAAATCAGACCAAATCTATAGAAAATGACGATACAATCAACAAAGACGAACTCATTAAGGAATTAATTTCATACATGCAAGAAAATACCGAAAATAATTCAAAAATTACAAATCAAGAAAATTATATTAAACAATTACTTGATGTATTAGAGCATTATTCATCAAACCCTGATGATTGTAAAGCTGTTTTCCCAAAAAGAACTATCTCCTCTTATTCTGAGAAATTGCAAACTATAGTTGATCGATATAATAGAGTAATTAATAGTCAAAACAACATCCTATGTAAACCTGTCCAAGGAAAGAAATGATTCAATCACATCATTTTTCTTTCAATCAAAATCTTCATCATTTTACATAATTGTCAAAGATCTATCTAAGAATCTGTTACTAGAAGTTCAATACAATACTAATTAACCTAAAGAGTTACTAAAAGAGCAGAAATTATTTAGTAAATAAGAAAATGATCTTTTCTTGCAGTTGTAGATTGCAATTATGACAGTATTTAGTTTGTTAATCAATAATTTAACTTTGGAAGTAGTCATTCCATGGAAATTCGTCTTTCATAGATGAATTTTTTCAAAATTTGCAAAAATTAAACTTCATTCCTGGTTTCTGATGGTTGACTACTTCTATACTTTTCAATTATAATGATAATGTATCAGAAAAATAAACTAAAATTAATGATTAAAAAAACTTTTTTATTATATTTGTCCTTGAATCTTTCTGAAGTATTCAATAGCGTATTGATCAAACTGCTGAGGATAGTTTGCCATGTACTGGTTGAGGTATTCATGTGTGTAACCCTGAGAGAGCAAGTACTGAGAGTACAACTGTCTGTAGTAGTACATCTGCATCTGTTGTTGTTGCTGTTGTTGTGGTGTTGGCTGCAACTGACTTGGAGCTGGTCCGTATCCAGGAATTCCGTACTGTTGTCCGGAATTGAATTGGCCTGGTGTTCCATAGGATCCGTAGTTTGCAGGGTTAAACTGCATTTGTTGCTGTTGTTGTTGCTGCTGTTGCTGCAATCTTTCCAATCTCTCGCGTTCAATTCTTTCTCTCTCCATTCTCTCTCTTTCGAGTCTTTCGTTCTCGAGTCTCTCTCTTTCCTGTCTCTCCTTTTCAAGTCTCTCTCTTTCGATGCGCTCCAATTCTTGTCTTTCTCTTTCAAGGCGTTCTCTTTCCTGTCTCTCTCTTTCCTGTCTTTCTTTATCAAGCCTTTCTCTTTCCTGCCTTTCCTTCTCTTGTCTCTCCTTTTCTTGTCTTTCTCTCTCCTGTCTCTCCTTCTCTTGTCTGGCCTGCTCTTCTTCCATCTGCCTCCTGAGCTCGGCCATCCTCTTCGCGTCTTCCTGTCTGCGCTTCTCTTCGGCAGCGAAATCAGGAACTTGCGAAACTGAATTCGATGGTCTGACGAATCCTGGTGATGGCTGTGGGTTGGCTGGTGGAGGAAGTGTAGATCCGGAGTTGAAGATCATCGCGAGACTTGGGAAATTGCCTGGAGACTGCAATGTGTGGATGGAAGGAGAAGATTGTGCTGGAGATATTCCGGACTTTGGCATTCCTGGGCCTAACGGTGGCGAAATTGGTGCCTGTGGAGGCATTCCTGGCTTTGGAGGTGTCTGTGGAGGCATCATCGGCATTGGAGAGTTTGGCATCGGTGGAAATCCACCTGGTGGATAGCCTTGGTTCGGCATCGGTGGCATGGCAGGAGATGTTGGCTGTCCTGGCATTCCAACCGGCTGGAATAATGGTAGTGTTCCGCTGGAGCCAGAATTTCGGATTCCAGGGGAAACTCCAGGACCTCCTGGGAGTGGTGGTAATTGCGATGGTGAGTTTGGTGTAGGTGGTGACATAGTCATCATTGGTGGTGGACCTTGTGCTCCCTGTGGAATTGCAGATGGAGGTAGTTGTGTTGGTGGTAGAATGTTGAATTTGCCTTGATTAAATGCAGATTGGAAGTTAATTTGTGCTTTAGGTCCAGCGCGATCTGGAATTGGTGTTGTTTGGGATGCTTCTGGATTAGGAGCATTTGCGTATTGATTGTATGTATAATTTTCCATTCCTGGAACGTTCTTAAGCTGTAATTTTGCTTGACCATCTGATGGAGAGGCTCTGATGCCTGGTCCTGCTGGAGATGGGAAGCTTGATTGCGGAGGTGGAGGAATCATCGTTCTGGATGAAGCGGCGTTGAATCCTGATTGTGGTGGTTGGCCAGGAAGCTGCTGGAAGAAGACGCCGCTGTTTGTACCGGCACCTGGTGATGGAGGTAACGGTTGTGGTGATTGCCTTTGCTGGAGTGGCTGTGGAGGTGGCACTGGTATTGGAACCTTGTTGGCCTTTTGCTGAGCAACTGGATCTTCGAATTTCTTGAATGGCAAAGATGGCAACTGAAGACCGTAAGGATTTTGTAAGAGTGAAACTGTATAAAGCTGTACAGGGCGAGTCTCGAGTGATGAGTCGGAAAATTCGTCCGTAATCGGTACTTCCGGAACTTCATATGCTTTTCCGGAAGTAGATGGAGATCTGATGGCTCTGGCCTTAGAATCTTCTCTGATCTTGGGTTGTTCCTCGTGGGAGTGGCTCTTTTCAGATGATTCGGACTTGTGTTTCTGGCGTTCTTCTGATGACTCGGATTTGCTCTTGGAAGCCTTCTGAATTGGAGTATCATCATCTGAGTCGTTACCCTGAGATGATCTCGATTTCTTGGAGCCATGAGAACCCGTTCGAATAGCAATTGGCTTTGTGCCTGATTTACGAAGCCTATCTTGCTCTTTATAAGCATCGTTGTAAATTTCGGTATGAATATGGCCAGATTTTACGTCGAAAGCCTTGGCACCTTTAGTATCATAATGAAACATAATTTGTACAACAGGTGATTCAGATAGAGTGTAGTTGATAAGGTTTACTGATTTCTTAATTTTCTTATTTTTCGGGAAACAAGTTAATGGTAATTTAATACCAGCGACAGTTGCTGGAACTGTGTCATTATAGTATACTAATTGAACTACAAGATCGCCTTTGTCGCGGTCAGTAGGCACAAATTTAAAAACTTTTCCGCTGAAATCTGGTTGTTTTGATTTTACGACATCAGTATTATCAAGGCCTCTGGAAGATGACTCTGTAAACAACAATTGGAATGTATGCGATGGTGTTTCCCTCAATGGGATGCCTTCAACTTCGTTAATTTTAACATACAGGGTCATTTTTAATTATTATAAAATTTGACAAGTTTACGTTCGATATAAAAAGCAAAAAAAAATATAAAATTAAATTTGACCTCGAAAAATTACACTATTGATTTTTTTCGAAATTGAGGGTAAAATTCAAGGAGATGAGGATCACCACTCCGGAGTCACTCTTCTTTCAAATTACCTTATTCATATTGCGTATATTTCTTCCGATTCCATAATTTTGGTAGTAAAAATTTGAACATAAGGTCGATGAAAAAATGAGCGTTTTTTAAAAACCGCCGTTTGAGAGGAAAATTGAGAGCCCCGATGTATACTTTTTGACATTGTCAAAAACTTTGAAAGGACAAAAAAATTTAGTGTCAGAAAGTTTACAAATGTATACTTTCTGACAAACAGGCTCTCAGAAAGTACTCAAACTGCGGTTTTTAATTTTCGCACTTTTTTGGCGACCTTAAAGTAAACCTCAAGAAATTCCAAAGTTTTAGTATTAATTTAGACTTTTATGGTTGAAGTAATCCGGAATAGATGAGAATTACCGTTTATATCTCCATATAACACCATTTTCAAGAAATTAAAAATAAATATCCTAGATCTTATAGAATAAAACCATTCGATTGAATGATTTCCTGTTTTCTGATATTAATATAATTTATTGAATACATAAACTGTTTTTGATAGTTTCAGAAATAATCCTTTTACAATTTTGTGTGATTTACAAAATTTCTTTCTGAAAAATTGAATATTTGTTTCAAAAATATAGCTACTTTTTGAAAGAATTACAAATATAAAACAAGGATTTCGAATTCAAAATTAATTTTATTAAATCTCTATAAAACAAATAGTATATATAATAAGTTATAAGATAAAGAAATTGTTAGAATCTGAAATTGCATTACTCTTAAGCTGATCTTCGTGTGTTGGAGCAAATTTCTTGGATATGAGCTCAATAACTACAATAGGAAGTACTGCAATGGAAGTAACTAACAAAATCTTGAACAAAAACTCCCATGTCAAAATGAAAGTGATGTCGAAGGCTTCAGTGAGCATAAACATCGCAATCAAGTATAGTGTCACTGAAAGAATCTCTGCGCAAACACTGAGTATATTAAATCTGTTGATTTCAACGCATATCAGACATAATTCTGTGAAAATCATAGAAGTAAATGAAATTGATTGGAGGTCTCTTGTGTCTCTTCCATAGATACCAAAAACGCTTGAAGAAAGGAAGACAATTATGAAACCTTGGTAAATTGCCAACAATGTCCATCCGATAAATGTCTTTGCAGACAAGTATCTTCCCTTCTGGCATTTGTGGTACAGTTCAGGGAACGCTATTACAGTATGTTCGTCGACAAAAGTGTCGAAAATCAACGAGAAAACGGAAAAGTTTGTAAAAACCGTCGCAAAACCCATCATCAACCAATCATTGTACAAAGGAGAAGGAACAATGTTAAACAATAAGGAATATATGGCTTGTGTAGCTGTCATGATTACTCCTCTATGCATAACGAACTGACTTAATCTACTTGTGTGTTTGTAAGAGTTAGTTCCATGCCATAAAAGTAATCTTTCCAAATGACAGAAAGAGTTAATGGAAACATCAGCAGACATTGATGCTTGTTTTCCGTCTTTTCCGACAATTCCTACGCCAACTGATGCTGCCTGTATCATTGAGACGTCGTTTCCGCCATCGCCAACTGCACAACTGACAACTCCTTTCACTGATTTGACGACTAATTCTTTCTGACTTGGACTGCAACGGCAAACAACAACAGCAGGAGATTTGACAGCGAATGACAAGAATAAATCAGGATGTTGTTCGATGGATTGCTCGAGAACTGTTCCATCAATGACAATAGGAGGAACATTGTTCTGGTCAATCTCTAGCATCTTGTATATATCCTGCATTGTTTGGATAATCTTGTAATCAACATCCCTTGAAAACAGACGACTTGACAATGCAACACAAATCGCTGTTTCTAATTTATCACCTGTCAACATCCATATTTTGATATTTGCTGCTTCAAGGCTTTCAAGTGTTTCGGCGACATTTTCTTGTAGTTTGTCTTCAACACCTGTGACACATTGTAATGTCATTCCATGTGTAATTAACTTGAAACTTTCTAAAATTCTTTGGCCACGATTTGTGACACTTTTTGATGCTTCTTCGTAATGTAGCATGAAATCATCTAATTCTGACTGTGAAAGGATCTTGTATGCAAAGACTAATGTTCTCAAGCCTTCTCTTGCGAGGTTTCCTACAACTTCATCGACCCATTCTGAAGGCGGACACATTGCTTTGATTGAAGAATCAGAACCTTTCGAGATGAGTAAATTTCCGTATTTTTCGTGTTGAACAACAACTGACATCGATTTCCAAACACTCGAAAAAGGAAGAACAGCAATGATATTGAAGACTTCTACGTTACCATCCGGCATCTGTATTTTTATTGCTCTGTCATCATGGTTCAACAGTTTGTAGCCAACTCTTTGTGCCTGTGTAACTAAAGCAATTTCATCTGGTGATGAAGATTGGAATCCTTCTTCTGTAACAGTGACTGAATGGCAAAGAGCTAAACTAAGGAATGCTTTGAGGTGCTCTATGTCTATTAGCATTGAGTTCTGATTGAAAATGACGTTGTCGATTTGGAGTTTCTTGAATTCCATCTCGTTTCTCGTCAATGTTCCTGTTTTGTCTGTAAAAATGTATTCAACACGGCCTAGTTCTTCAGGAAGAGCTGAATTTCGCATGATTGCGCCTTTAATGGATTGATCATGAGAGATTCTGAAGCTGTAAACCATCTTGGAGACATCTAAGTTGCATTTCATCGAAATTGGAATAATAAATGAGAACAAAAGTACAAATCTGACAAGAAGAACATGAGAATTCGATGAGAAACCAACAAGTGATGTAAAAATAAACGAAGAAGTGAATAAAAGGAAGAATAATACACTTGAATAATTATTAATTTCTAAATCTACTTTTCCAACCTTTTGTGATGTCGGAGCACCATTCAATGCTGGCTTTGTTTCATGTCCTGTATAAGCAACAACGCCTACGATGCTTCCTGAAGCGACAGATGTATCTGCCCATGCTGTAGATTCGACGCTGATAGGAATCGTCTGCTGGCCAATGCGTACACGGCCAGAGAAATCGTAAATTTGTGGTCGTGGTGACTCAATCTCAAATTGAACATTGTAAAGGTTGAATAAATCTGCAGATGCTTGAGTTAAAGGTATTGATCTGCGTAGTTTCCAGTCTGTTTCTCCATCCAATTGTGTTGTTTTGATGAATGTTGAACCGATAGCATCTGAGGTTTGTAAGATTATCAAGTCTGCAGGGATTCTTTCACCAGAATGAACGGAAATGATATGACCAACACGAAGATCTTTCGAATTTATTTGAACTGGACCTACTGGTGTGACTAAAGTGTATTTTTGGTAGTTCAATTCACGATCGCGACGCCATCTGTTATATTCATCCCACATTTCTTTGATAAATGATACAGCTAGCACAAAACAGAGTGGAGTAATGTATGTTACAAGGAAACCAATTCTATATATTGGGATAAATTGAGTTAATGTAATTGCTAAATAAAAGAAGTTGAAGAAAAACTTGAATTGATCGAATAAAAACTTTGGAATAACGTTGAATATCGTATATTTTTGATGTGAAACCATGTTATTTGGAAAGTTATAATTTGCTTCAAAAGTAAATTTCCTAAATTCTTCATGAGTATCTTCCACACTAACAATTTCATATCCGTCAGATGATGCTTGACTGTCAGAAGGTGGTCTCCGGCCCTCAATCATCATCAAAATTTTGAAAATTTTTATCGCACCGATCATTTTCCAAAAATCTACCGATATTTTTATTCTTATTTGTATAATATTAGTATATGCTAGTATTGCAGTGTTGAATTTTTATAATTTTGTTCAATTTTGTAAAATTTGAAATTATTTTTAATATATTTGCTAGATTATATCAAGAAAAATTAACACTAGTGCTTATTCTCGGAAAGTTTGTGATGGTGGAAAAGGGACGGTACTAAAAATATGATATTACAAAATATACGAGTCAATATTTAACAAAATTATAAAACAACATATTAAATAATTCTATTTTGGTAATACTTGGGAGATTTGTAATAACGAATTCCTCTTTGTAGATAAGTTTACCATTCTTGAGAAACGATTAGTCATAACATGAGGAGAAGCTTCATCACCATGTTGTGATAATGTATCTTCGGAAGCGTTTCTTCGTCTCACAGGAAGGAACGAACCCATAGCATTTGTTGGAGATCCTGGTGGAGAAATCCTCATTGGTTTAAGAACATTGTCTGCAGCGCCAAGAATTGGTGAATGGCGTTCATCTTGTACTTGAATAGCAACTCCTGGTCTAGCATGTACTAATGTCTGAGTATCTGTACGCTTTTCTGGATTCAAAACGAGTGTTGAAAAAATTATATCTCGAAATTCAACAGGTAGCATATTAATATTATCAGGAGTTCCTTTCTGTATCTGTTTAAGCATGACCACAACATTATTTATGTTCCATGGAAGCTTTTTAGTAACCATGAACCATAATAATATACCGAGTGACCAAATATCAGATTTAATAGTTGGGAATGATCCTGCTGTTAAGTATTCGGGAGATAAAAAGCCTACGTCGAAAGGATTTGAACGATGTATCGTGGGGTTAAAAGATCGTGGAGGAGGATAAATATCCGTAATAAATGCAATATTTCCGTTTTCCATAAATATATTACTTGGTTTTATGAAATTCGGTGAGATTTTGCGTTTATGAAGATGACGATAAAGTCTGCAAAGCACTTTCCATTGTGCATACGCAATGTTAATATCTGATTCACAGTTTGCAATGTACGCTGAAAGGGCTAAACCCTCAAAGAATGGTCGGACTGCATAAATATATTCATCCATAACGTATATATAGTGAAATGGGAGAAAACATGATTCTTTTAAGCGGTGTGATATCTTTAGTATTTGAACAAAGTTGTCCACATCAGCATCATCACCTATTGCGGACTTCATAAAACTTTTGCAAATGTATTGTTGATTGTTATCATCTTTTTTAAGAAGGTATGATGGCCCTAAAAATCCGCTGTTCAAAGCCTTAATGAATGTAAATCCTTCAGGAACAAATTGCGCCATATGAAAAATATTGTTTTGAATTTATAAAAAAAGTTTTCTTTACCTTACAACGGAATTAATTATTTTAATTTTCCAAAGAAATTCTTTCATAGCTTGAGCATGAGTTTTTTATCTGATTTTTAAATTCAGAACTTTCTCAAAATTTCAGAACACATATATTTTTATGTTTTTTATTTGGCTGTTTTAAGTAAACCATGGGAGGCTTTAAACCCTTTGCAATAACTCCCATGATATACATATTGGATATGGTGAAATCGCAATTTATTTCGAATTCAAGATATTGGTTAAATTGGCTAGACTTATTTATCGAAAAGCGTTGTGGAAAATGTTTTTTCATACGGAATATTATTTAAACAATCATATATTTGCTATATTACTATTTCCATTGAGAAGATTATATCCGATATTTAATTTATCCAATCACTTTATCATTTTTTTAAATCTTACCTGTCGAGAGATGTTTATTAATTTCGGATAAGCACCAATGAATCTATATATTGATCTCTCTTTAATAAGCAAAATTGATCTAACAGTGGCTGAGGATTAGTTAGCAAAGCATTCTTATTAGTATGCACTGTATTCATTTGACTAATTTTTGTTTCTGAATGTGAATAATCTTCCCTAAGATACTTAATACTATTTGAGCTAAAAAGGATATGATAATTCAATTTTTGTCCTATATTATGTTATGATGCATATCTTATGATCATCCATGAGTGTATCTATAAAATATGAAGATCAAATTTGAAAGATATCTATTGAATAAAGGCATTTTTCTTCTTATATAATAATATATAATATTAAAAATGTAGTAAATCAACATTTGTTATAAAAGTTGAGCTGATATGCGACCATCAAACGAAAATCAGCAAAACTCAAACAATTCTTCAAATTTTCAAGATGGATGGCAAGGTAACGCTAATTATCAACAAAATAGTCGCATGAATCCCGATAATCAAGATAATCAAAATTATTCTCAAGGCTCAAGGTTTCAAAATTATTCATCAAGGGGTGAATCTCCAGCTACATTTTCAAGAAATTTTCCAGCAAACTCAAACTATGAAAATTCGGGCGATAATCAAGGATTTCAACCCCCTTCCAGAAATGGTTCTGGATTTGGCAATACAGCAAATGGGAGTGACAGAAATACACCGATTAATACAAATTCAGGACAATCAGGCTGGAATCAAAATTTTGACCAAAATCCGCCAAATCAAAATGATTTCAGATCTGATCAGGATCGTAACAGCTCGAATTATACTCCAAATGGAAACCTAAATTCGAATTTTGGCGACAATATGAATCCAAATGCTGACCAAAATCAAAATGGACCTCAAAATGATTCAAATCAATGGAATTCTAACAGAAATACTAACTCTAATGACAATTGGAACGAAAATAGGAATCAAAGCCAAAATTGGAATGATCAAAGAGGTTACAACGATGATATGAATCAGAATCGTAATTCCAACTGGAATGGCAATGATAATTGGAATTCCAATGATAATTTCCGAAATGATAATCCAAATGGAAACGGAAACAGAGGATGGAACGATGATAGAAGCGGAAATTGGGTTGGTAATGACAATTGGAATGGTAATCAGCAGAATTACGACAATCAGAATGGTGATTGGAACAGAAATGGAAATTGGAACGATAGAAACGGAAATTGGAACAGAAATGATGATCAAGGCAACTACAATCGATGGGATGACAGAGGAAATCAAAATTGGAACGACAGAAACTGGAATCAAAACGGAAATTGGGACCAAAACAGAGATAATTGGAATGGAAATGGTCCCAATGGAAACTGGAACAGAAATGACCAATGGGATGACAGAAATGGCAACTGGAACAGAAGTGATCGATGGAATGGAAATAATGATAACTGGAACGGAAACCAAAACAGAAATTACAATGATTGGAACGGTAACTCCAACAATGGTTGGAACGATAACTCGAATTCTAACGGAAATTGGAATGATAATGGAAATTGGAACCAAAACAGGAATGGCTTTGACAACGATAACGGTAATTGGAATGGCAATGGAAATGGCAACTGGAATGGAAATCAAAACAGAAATTGGAACGATAATGGAAACGGCAACTGGAATGACAATGGAAACGGTAGAAACGATTGGAACGATAACGGTAATGGAAATATGAACGGAAATCAGAACGGAAACTGGAATGATAATTCAAATGGAAATTGGAATGGAAATGATAACGGAAACGATAGAAATGGCTGGAACGATAACGGAAACGGAAAAGGAAATTGGAACGATAATGGAAATGGAGATCGAAACAGAGATTTCAACGGAAATATGAATGGAAATAATTGGAATGATAATGGTAACGGTAACTGGAATGATAACTCTAACAGGAATTGGAACGATAATGGAAATGGCGGCTGGAACAGAAACAGCAATGATAACATGAACGGAAATAATTGGGATAATAACGGTAATGGCAATTGGAATGGAAATGGCAATGGGAACTGGAATGATAACGGAAATGGAAACTGGAACGGCAACGATAACGGAAACTGGAACGGGAATGGTAATGGAAACTGGAATGATAATGGCAATGGTAATTGGAACGGTAACGGCAATGGAAATTGGAACGATAATGGTAATGGCAACTGGAACGACAATGGAAATGGTAACATGAACGGTAATAACTGGGACAATAACGGAAATGACAACTGGAATCAAAACGGTAATGGAAATAACTGGAATGATGACGGAAATGGCAATTTCGGACCTCCTGACAACGATGACATGATGGGTAACGATTACAATGGTAATGGCAATGGAAATATGAACGGAAATGATAACGGAAATATGAGTTTCGGCGGATCATCAAATTCTATGAAGATTGATCGAGACATGAATGCCAAATTATGTCAATTAGCCGAACAAATAATGAATTTACCTGTTGAAGATCCAGTTCCAGACATTGCCCACATGAATATCTCGATGCCCGAAGTTTCTCCCGAAGAATTCAAAGATTTCACAGAGACATACAATATCAAACTGATTTCTGATAATCCTGGCCCGCAAACACTCTTCGAATTCTCTCCAAATTTCTTGGACGAAAACACTCTTTCAAACATCAAAAAACTCGAATACACGCAGCCAACGGACATCCAAAAGATCGCTATTCCTATTGCTTATGCAGGCAGAGACCTCATTGGCATTGCTAAGACAGGATCAGGTAAAACAGCTTCTTATATCATCCCAGCAATCAAACACGTGATGCTTCAAAACGGAAGAGAAGGACCACATGTTTTAATTATTGCTCCAACGAAAGAACTTGCTCAACAAATAGAAATCAAAGCAAACCAGCTCCTTGAGAATTCTCCGATAAAAGCAGTTGCAATCTACGCATCTCCAAATCGTAGAGAACAAATTAACGCTGTAAAGAAAGCTGATATAGTCATAGCAACTTTTGGAAGATTACTTGATTTCATGTCATCAAACTTTGTGAAATTAAATGGAATAGGAATGGTTGTTATCGATGAAGCAGATAACATATTGAAGAATGATAACCAACAACAGTTAGGAGCCATTTTAAAGCATGTTCCTATAGACAGCCAGTATTTGATGTGGAGTGCTTCTTGGATTGATGAAGTTCGTGATTTGGCCGAACAATACTTGAAGAATTACATCAAAATAGTTGTCGACGCATTCGAACTGACAGTCAACAAGGATATCAAACAGATCATCATAAGGAAAGAAGGAAATCCAATAATACAAGTCGAGGAAATCATCAAGAAAATCCTTGCAGATTCGAAATCTGACAGAATCAAAATTTTGATTTTTGTCAATACATCAGACAAAATTGATAAAACTTGTGATATATTGAACATGGAAAAGGTCATTAAATGCATGCCAATATATTCAAGACTGCCTCCTGAAGAGAGAAATGCTACAATGAAGAAGTTCGCGGAAATGAAAGAGCCTTGTGCACTTATCTCAACAAATTTGATGTCTAGAGGTGTCGAATTAGACGTAAATTACGTTATTCAGATGGAAATCAAAGATCAATTCAACGAATACGTCAACAGAATTGGAAGAACAGGAAGAGCTGGTGCAACTGGTGTCGCAATTTCTTTATATGACGACAACAAAAACAGTGCTATAAGAAGTGATTTGATTGAATACTTAAAGAGAGCTGAGCAGGATGTCCCTGATTTCTTGAGTTCGGACTATTAAAATATAATTTTTTATTGTAAATAAAATAAACTTTATTATATATAAATTGCATAAAATGTGTTAATACTTGAGTTATCTAATTAGTTGAAGTAATTAATATGTATCTAATTAGATAATAAATGTTAAACTGCTTTTGATACTCTCTCTTTAAAAATTCTAAATATTGCAATGTTTAATTCAAAAATGGTATCTAATTGAATATTTTCGCCGAATTTTAGTTAACGTTTGTACATCATTTAAAGATATTATTTTTGGTAAATAAAGTAAGTCATAAGAAGATTCTCGCCTTATTTATCAATTAATGTAATGAACTTATATAATAAAAGTTTATTTAGCTGAAGGTGGCATACCTGCCGAAGAGAAAGAGAAGTCACTTGAGATCTATAAATATAGTATCAAATCCAAAATTTGAACCAAAGAATGATAGAAATTTAAATAAAGATTTGTGATCTCAAGACTTTTTTCAATTCATTGATGTATTTGTGGGTGTAAAGTATTTTTATCAATCTGATGATGTATAATGCATTATAATAAAATAATTATAAGTGCCGTTCAATTTGAGTATATTAACATAGTAAAATCCTATTGAAATATTAAGGAATGTTTATTCGTAGATTTCGTGAAGACGGTTTTATCTTCATTCAAAATAGAATATCATTAGAAATGATTATTTGATTTTCTTAGCACCATGTTTCTTTAAGAATTCTACAATTTCAGTTGAATTTGCTTTGATTGCAAGATTAAGAGGGCATTCATTAAAATCGAGAGAATTTCATAAAACAATGATTGATATGGAACAAATAAAAATTCCATAATACAATGATAAATATGAAAAGGAAAAGAATATTGCAAACCAATGATTGATATGAAAAGAAAAAGTATTTCATAAAACGATGATTGATATGAAAAGAAAAAGTATTTCATAAAATGATGACATATATGAAAAGATATAGAATTGTATGAATAGAAAAATAATTGTCTAAAGTTATGAAAAACATGGAAAGAAAAGGAATTGTCTAAAGCAATAATAAATATGAAAAGAAAGATAATGGCATAAAACAATAATTAATTTGAAAAGAAAAAGAATTCCATAAGAAAAAGGCAAACATGAAAGGATGGATTATGTAATAAAACAATGATTAATCCTATGAGAAGTGAATGAATTGTTTAAAAAAATGATAAATATATAAAATAAAAGAATGTGATAAATTGATTAAAAATATGAAAAGAAAGACAATGTGATAAAACTATGAATGATATGGAAAGAGAGTAAATTGTTTTAAACAATGATAAATATCAAAAGAAAGAGAATTATTTAAAACAATGAGAAATATTATGGGAAAGAGAATGAGTTTCGTGTTAACATCAGCGCCATGTTGAACTAGTAATTCGACAATCTCAATTGAATTTGCTTTGATTGCAAAAGAAAGAGGGCATTCATTACAATCAAGTAAACTTCATAAAGCAATGATTGATATGGAATGAATAAAAATTTCATAATACTATTGCAAATATGAAAAGAAATAGAATGCTATATAGTAATGATAAATATGGAAAGAAAGAAAATTCTCTAAAACAATAATAAATGTGAAAAGAAAAAGAATTGTATAAAGCATTAATAAATATGAAAAAAAAAGAGAATATCATAAATATATGATAAATATAAAAAGATACATTATGGTATTAAATAATGATAAACATGGAAAGAAAAAGAATTTCATAAAAATATGATAAGCATAGAAAGAAAGAGAATGATATAAAACAATGATAAATATGAAAAGAAAGATAATTCCATAAAACAATAAAAGATATTAAGAAGTGAGAAATATAAAAGAAAAACGAATTCCATTAAACAATGATAGATATGAAAAGAAAGAAGATTCTATAATTCTATGAGAAATATGAAACGAAAAATAATTCCATAATCCAATGATAAATATAAAATGAAAGAAAGCATTCTAAATTAAAGATAGATATGAATAAGAAGAGAATTGTTTGAAACAATGGTGTATATGAAACATAAGGGAATTTGGTAATTCAATGATAAATATGAAAGGAAAGAAAATGTTATAAATCAATGATTAATGTGAAAAGAAAAAGAATGAGTTTCATGTTAACATTAGCACCATGTTCAACTAAGAATTTGACAGTTTCTGCGGAATTTGCTTTGATTGCATGGGAAAACGGGGTTTCATTAATAGCGAGATAATTTCATAAAACAATTATAGATATGAAAAGAAAGAGAATGTAATAAAGCAATGGTAAATACGAAAAGTAAAAGATAAATATGAATAGATAATTAATGTAATAAAATAATGATAGAGATGAAAAGAAAGAAGATTTCATAAAATAATAATTAAAATGAAAGTTAAGATAATGTCATAAAACAATGAAAGATATGAAAGGAAAGAGAGTAGTATAAAAAGATATATAATGTTATAAAACAACAATAAATATGAAAAGAAAGGAAATTCCATAAAACATTAAAGAATATGAAAGTAAACAATATATCAAAAAACAACGATAAATATGAAAGGAAAGAAAATTCTATAAAAACATGATAAACATAAAAAGAAAGAGAATTATATAAAACAATGATTGATATGAAAAGAAAGAGAATTGTATAAAAATATGATAAATATAAAAAGATATAAAATGCAATTCAATAATGATAGATATGAAAAGAAAAATAATTCCATAAATCATTAATAAATATGAAAAAAAGGAAAATTCTTTAAAACAATGATAGATATGAAATGAAAGAGAATGTTATAAAACAATAATAGATATGAACAGAAAGAGAATTATATAAAACAATGATAAATATGAAAAGAAAGAGAATAAGTTTCGTGTTAACATCAGCACCATGTTCAACTAAGAATTTGGCAATTTCTGTTGAATTTGCTTTGACTGCAAAACTAAGAGGGCATTCATTAATATTGAGAGAATTTCATTAAACAGTGATAAATATGTAGAGAAGGAGAATCCAATAAAAGAATAGTAAATATGAAAAGAAAGAGATTGTAATAAAATAATGATAAATATGAAAAGAAAGAGAATGCCATAAAATAATGATAAATATGAAAAGAAAGAGATTGTAATAAAGCATTGATAAATATGAAAAGAAAATGAATACCATAAAAAAGTGATAAATATGAAAAGAAAAATAATTATATAAACAAATGATAAACATGAGAAGAAAGAAAATTCTATAAAGTAATGATTGATATGAAAAGAAAGAGAATTTGATAAAACAATAATAAATTTGAAAAGAAATAGAATACCATAAAAGAATGATAGATATGAGAAGAAAGAGAATAAGTTTCAAGTTAACATCAGCACCATGTTCTACTAAGAATTGGACGATTTCCATAGAATTGGCTTTGACTGCAATACTAAGAGCGCATTCATTAATATCAAGAGAATTGTATAAAACAATGATCAATATGAAAAGAAAAAGAATTGTATAAAACAATGATATATATGAATATAAAGAGAATTCCATAAAACAATGATAAATATGAAAAGAAAGAGAATTTCATAAAACAATGATAAATATGAAAAGAAAGAGAATTTCATAAAACAATGATAAAGATGAATATAAAGAGAATTGCAAAAAGCAATGAAGAGCACCAATAGAAAAATAATACGGTAAAACGATGATAGACATTAAAAGAAAAATGATGTAAGTATTGTTGAGATTGCATCCAAGAGAAAGTAAATAAGAAGCAACATCATAATTTCCGAAATACATGCTTTCTGCTATTGAATCAGGTTCTTGTCCATAATGTGATTTAAGGTACTCAGCAATTTCATAGTTTCGATTATCCAATGCTGTATTAATCATTTTATCATATGATTTACCTTCTTCTAACATTTGCATAAAAATGTTTGTATTTGAGCCTTGAACAGCATATTTTATGGACTGATATGTGTATTTGGCACCAATGTTCTTAAGGTAATTGAAACATAATTCTGAGCCGTATTTAATTGCACAATCAAGTGGAGTGATTTCATCATTTATTTTCTTGGCAAGTTCAAGATTTGGGAATTTGTTCTTAAGGTCATCAACTTTATCCCATGCAATGTAGAATAAAGGTGTCTCTGTTGAATATAAATTGAGAATTTCTTCTTGGGTTAATTTTGCAACGAAATTTTCGAATCTGAGACCTTTATAATGTAAAATTGTTGCTAATCTCTCATTATTCGGTTTAATGATGAATGAAAATTCGTTTGAAATCTTTTGATAAAGTTCCGCAAATAATTCAATTTCTTTAACACGAATTTTCGATAAATTGTCAATCAAACAAAGTGCCATTTGGATAGGTATTTTGTTATTTTTAATGAGATCATTGATTTGTGATGATGTTTGTAAAATATTATTGGAATTAACATTCCATATAATTTTTGAAGCTTGGCTAGGGTATTTGAATACTTCAATTGGCTTAATGTTGCTAAAGAAATATTCGTCTCCATTTGTTAATTGTTATGAAGCTGACATACTTTGTAACAACTTTGAGATGTGTCAGTTTTTGAGACCTATTTCGGATTTTATAAATATTCTATTGTAATAAGGTTGTTTTTGCTAAAATTCGTGTGAAATATGGATTGCAGTGTAATTCAATCATTCTGGCACTTTTTGAATGATGATAGCAGTGAAGTTATCGAATCAATAATGAACGAAAATGCTCGTAAAAATTCAGATCCCAATAGGTATTATATTTTAATAGATTGCCTATGAAATAATATTTATGACATATGGTATTGAGATATATTGTTGTAAACAGAAATTCATCAAAAGTGACACCTCAGAAAAGCTAAAATATTGAATTTTTGGAACTTTTGATAGAGCACGTTTTTAAATATTAATTAAAGTAAATGTATATTTTGTAAAGATTCTTTTTAATAAAAAAATAAAATTTTGAAGAAGAACACAAAATCTTCTGAAAAATAATATCACATAAACTCATATTATTTTCTAATATATAACTATTTTATATAAAAATCAAATTCAATGATCTTAAAAGCGAAGGATAAACCTCAAAATTTACGAATATAATGAGTGGGAATATAATGCTTATCTATCATAAAACCATATGAAATATCAATTTTTGCTTTACGCCTAATTTTTGACGACAATTAGCAAAAAATGTTAAATGTTAACACTCAGTCCATTTGAATATGAGAAATAAAATTGACTTTGATTAAATGTTTTTATTTATCATGCAATTCTTCTTGCGACCAAAGATTTGAATAAAAGTTCAAAAAATAAGATAGCTTAAAAAATAATATACGGTAGTGTTTACTAATAGATGAATAGTATATAAATTCTATTAAAATGGATTTGATCCAAAAAAATATATAAATTTGATCATAAATAAAATCGTTTTAAATGACTTCTTCATTTAAATTATAACAATTATTTTTGGTTTTATATTTTTTGGATCAAATCCATTTTAATAGAATTTATATACTATTCATCTATTAGTAAACACTACCGTATATTATTTCTTAAGCTATCTTATTTTTTGAAATTTTATTCAAATCTTTGGTCGCAAGAAGAATTGCATGATAAATAAAAACATTTAATCAAAGTCAATTTTATTTCTCATATTCAAATGGACTGAGTGTTAACATTTAACATTTTTTGCTAATTGTCGTCAAAAATTAGGCGTAAAGCAAAAATTGATATTTCATATGGTTTTATGATAGATAAGCATTATATTCCCACTCATTATATTCGTAAATTTTGAGGTTTATCCTTCGCTTTTAAGATCATTGAATTTGATTTTTATATAAAATAGTTATATATTAGAAAATAATATGAGTTTATGTGATATTATTTTTCAGAAGATTTCATTCTATATGCCTATGAAAAGTACTCTCAAAACTAACTTTTTCCTAATTATAATTAAATCTAGAATATTGTATTATGCTTAGTATTATTTCATTTTTCTCATTCAATTTAGAATTTACAAATGTCAAAAAATTGAGAGCTGTCACTTTTGATGAATTTCTGTTTATTACAATATCTTATTATAAAGTCCTATTTAAGCTATTCAGATTTACATTCTAGAATTGAATTGTTTTTGTTCTTGAATTCTATCTATTTTTGAAGTAAAATAATAGTTATTTCATAATGAAGTAGAGATGAAAGTAGAAATCATGTTTTTATGCCAATTAAATTTTTAAACGTTCACTTTTTTTCAAAAAAAAATGCAACATTTAGTGAACTTTTTGAACAGTGAACATGCATTAAATGTTGATATATTAACAGAAAAGTTCATATCAGAAAGTGTACTAGCATTATTTTTTCATTTAAAAGGCACATATCCATTTAATTGTCAATCTGGTTTATTCACATTAAGAGAATCAATAGCAACTCCTGAATTCACGCCTAAATCATTAAAAAGCCTTCTTAAGCCTGCTTTAGAAGCTGCAAACGATTTATTTATTATCAAATCTTTTATTTCTCGAGAAACCAAATCGTCTTTAATTTCAGCCTTACAAGATGCAATACAGACATATATTGTTACTCCATTTTATCAATTTACAGAAAACTCTCGCACAGATATTATTTTGGATTTTTTAGTTAAAATGAAACCGCAATTCAAAGAACTCAGAATTACACGCCAACTTGTATTAGATCCTCAAGCTGTAGAAAAAGTATTTACACTTGCCAGAAATGGTTATAAACCAATGATGAACGTCGCAGTTTGTCTTTTGAAGTACTATGCAGAGCAAATTAAGATCGTTGTTACATCTCCTGCAGAAGCTTTATTGAAATCCCCTGACTTTTTTATCAAACAAACCGAAAATGGAATTGAATTACATGATATTCCATCACCAATTCCAAATGACTTTGCAAAAGATATTGCTGAGACATGTTTGGCGCATATTATTCGCTCATCTCCTTCCAAAATCGAACATGAAGAGGAAGAATACATTTTTCCAAAAACATTAACGGAGATCTCAACAGATAACTTAATATCTTTCGATTTGATTCTTCCTGAGTCAATTCCTGACATTCAAACACCAGATCAGGCCATTGCAAACTTCAGAGCAGCAGCTTGGTCACTTTCAAAAGCTCCTATGATAAAGAAAAAGCAAAATGTGATAAAAGAATATCCATCTTTGGATGCAGCTGTTTCTGATATAATAACATCACCTCTATGGCCAAAAGCACAAACAATTCAGAGAGAATTGGTTTTGTATCTTAATAAAGATCAAAAATTATTGGATATTATCAAGTATCTCGGTGATCTTTATTTGGTGAAAAGAGGTGATTTACATCTTGCTTATATAGAAGGCTCAATTAGAAGAGAAGCTGCTGCAGATTTTTTCAAAACTCATCTTGGATCAATTCCATTTTTCGAATTCAGATTCACAAATCCTGATACAATCTTAGCTTCCCTACCAATTAGACTTAGAAAGATTGTAACAAGAGATCAGATTAAAATCTACAACAAATACTATGGATTGATGCTCAAAATGAGAAAACTTCAATATGCTTTATCTAGAATGAAAATATTCCGCTCGATTATTTCCATCCGCCTTCAATTTTTCCAGTTAATTATTGCATTTCAGCAAACTTTGTTCTTTAAGGTTGATGTTGGCCTTTTAAGACTCATTAAAAAGCTGTCCAATGCCAAAAATCTTAATGAACTCATTAAGTATCATGCAGATTTCATTAAACTTGTGAATACTGCTTCTCTAGCAGAGATTCCGGATTCACAGGAACAATTTAACAGACTTTTTGATTTAGGTTTCAAGCTTTCTAGTATCAAAGAAGAACCGAATGAAGATGATATTTTTGACTTCAACGATGGATTTATTACATTCAAGAGTTATCTTACTGGAATCATGTCTGTTTCTGCTCAGAATAATAGCTCAGGACTTGCGGCAGCCCTTTTAAGTTCGATTAATGTTATTATATAATGATTAATAAAATTGTTTGTTTTTTGTTTAATTTTAATACCATATTTTCTGCATAAGCAAGGTCGGTTTAGAAATTGCTTTGGTAAATTTTGTCACTTTTTTAGAAATGAGTATTAACATTGATAAGGTAACAGTGCTTAATGAGAAAGCCAAGTTCTCAGACGAGATGCAATTTGATATCCAGTTTGAATGCACAAAACCAATCCAAACATTTGTTAAATGGGAAGTTGTTTATATTGGAAGTGCTAAAGTTCACGAGTACGATCAAATACTTACAACTGCACATGTAGGACCAATCGAGGTTGGAATGAATCGTTTTATATTAATTGCAACACCCCCTAAAATTGAGAGTATTCCATTCGAAGAGTTAGCGCTTACAGTAGTTATGCTTAAAGCATACTATAATGATCAGGAATTTATTAGGATTAGCTATTATGTACAAAATGAATTACCTCCTGAGGCAACAGGAGTAGAACAAATCGATCCAACAACAATAGAAAGATCTATTGATGTTGAAAATATTACTGTTAGAAATAATCGTATCAATTGGAAGTAAAATTTCATAAAGAACTTGTATATTTACTAAAATAATCACAATAGAGATACATAATCTTCTGTTTTACAGCAGAAAACATCTCGATCTGAAATAAATGATGTAATGAAAGTTCATAATATAGAAACAAATAAAATAAACAACGGTATAAGTCATGAAATCTTGCGATTAACTTAATCGGTTATCATCATGAGATTAACCTAGTTAAAAAATTAATCATCAAAATGATCACTGACAGGAGATAATTCTACTTCTGGAAATTCTTCTTTACCATCTAGCGGATTGTCTGCGTTATGATAAATTGAAATATGAGAGGGTGAATTTATTGGATTTTCGGCTGGTGGAGGTGGCTGGCCAGGTTCTGGCATACCTTGTATTTCCTGAAAACCTTCTTCTGAGTCCTCTTCTTCAGCTCCTAATGCTTCGGTCTTTGAGCAGCAACTACCCATTTTTATTCTTAAAAATTCATATGGAAAAGTGCCAAATTTTGAAAATTGATAACTCTGTGCGTTAGCATATTTAGTTTCATTTTCTTATAAGCTATCTATATCACAGAATGCGGGTGTGATAAGTCTTTCCATTTCATCAATGTTTAATTTTTTTCCTCCGTGATCTAGCGTTATTCCAATATATTCAAGTCGGAGTTCTCCCGAAAATCAAGAATTCTGACTTGCTAACTTTCTATACTATCTTTCTCTAGGTCCTCCACATTATTGTAACAAAATTAACTTTATATTTTACATATAATTATTTATGGCACATGCTATTTCATTTATGAATAATCATCTATCTTATCTTTTTACGCATGTCTATATCAGATATTGCTTCATATGCATATCAAGTAGATAATATAATAGTATTTCATATAATTATCTTTGTTTTACCTGCGTTATTCGATATATGTGCATTTCAGCGCTTATTAATTTAAAAACTATAAAGTTTGAAGATATCATGCTTTATTTATATAATAATCAATTTTTGTCATCGATAGCAACAAAACTGTAGATTTATCCGTATTTATTAGTTTGTATTCATTATCCAATAAAGATATGAAAGATCCCGAGTCATTATCTGGTTTTGATCGCATAATCTAAATTAACATGAGGTATTATTGATTGACAACTCATTACTAAGTTTATATATTGATTTACAATCATGATATTAGCTCAATTTCGTTTGTCAATTTGCAAATTTGACGATCAATACATAGAGTTTCCAAAGGAAAATAAATGGAATTCCAATAATGAGTCTGTCCATAGATTAATAAAATGTTCTGTAATAAACAGAAATTCATCAAAAGTGACAGCTCTCAATTTTTTGACATTTGTAAATTCTAAATTGAATGAGAAAAATGAAATAATACTAAGCATAATACAATATTCTAGATTTAATTATAATTAGGAAAAAGTTAGTTTTGAGAGTACTTTTCATAGGCATATAGAATGAAATCTTCTGAAAAATAATATCACATAAACTCATATTATTTTCTAATATATAACTATTTTATATAAAAATCAAATTCAATGATCTTAAAAGCGAAGGATAAACCTCAAAATTTACGAATATAATGAGTGGGAATATAATGCTTATCTATCATAAAACCATATGAAATATCAATTTTTGCTTTACGCCTAATTTTTGACGACAATTAGCAAAAAATGTTAAATGTTAACACTCAGTCCATTTGAATATGAGAAATAAAATTGACTTTGATTAAATGTTTTTATTTATCATGCAATTCTTCTTGCGACCAAAGATTTGAATAAAAGTTCAAAAAATAAGATAGCTTAAAAAATAATATACGGTAGTGTTTACTAATAGATGAATAGTATATAAATTCTATTAAAATGGATTTGATCCAAAAAAATATATAAAATTTGATCATAAATAAAATCGTTTTAAATGACTTCTTCATTTAAATTATAACAATTATTTTTGGTTTTATATTTTTTTGGATCAAATCCATTTTAATAGAATTTATATACTATTCATCTATTAGTAAACACTACCGTATATTATTTCTTAAGCTATCTTATTTTTTGAAATTTTATTCAAATCTTTGGTCGCAAGAAGAATTGCATGATAAATAAAAACATTTAATCAAAGTCAATTTTATTTCTCATATTCAAATGGACTGAGTGTTAACATTTAACATTTTTTGCTAATTGTCGTCAAAAATTAGGCGTAAAGCAAAAATTGATATTTCATATGGTTTTATGATAGATAAGCATTATATTCCCACTCATTATATTCGTAAATTTTGAGGTTTATCCTTCGCTTTTAAGATCATTGAATTTGATTTTTATATAAAATAGTTATATATTAGAAAATAAATATGAGTTTATGTGATATTATTTTCAGAAGATTTTGTGTTCTTCTTCAAAATTTTATTTTTTATTAAAAAGAATCTTTACAAAATATACATTTACTTTAATTAATATTTAAAAACGTGCTCTATCAAAAGTTCCAAAAATTCAATATTTTAGCTTTTCTGAGGTGTCACTTTTGATGAATTTCTGTTTACAACAGTTCCAATTTTTAATGTTATAAATTCAAGATTTCAGATCTTTAAGGGAGGCTTCCGACCAGAAAACTCTCTCAATTTTTTGTGATGTTTACACCAAAAGTGAGATTCGTTAAGCGTTTTTCTCGTTGAATATTGAGTTTCCCGGATTTTGAGTTATTCATAAAGCTCCTCTATATTATACCCTATCTACTGATATGATTATTTTTGAAAAATCTCTTAAATCGACCTGCACTGAATTTTTTAGGGAAAATTCGAAATTTTCTAGGCGTTTTCTGTAACGTTTTTTAACGGAATAAAATCCGAAAAATAATTTTTTGAAGAATCATTTGGGTAGAATACTTACCGAAAATTATATTTATTATAATTTTGGTCGATAAAAATAAGCGGATTCAAAACTGGCAAAAACCCTTTCGGCAATTTGTGGACGATTCCGAACCCCCTCATTTTTGAAATTTAATAAGAAAAATAGAATCTTTATTAAATATAGATTTTAAAAAACTTGGTTATAAATTACGAAATTTTCTCACTTGGGCTAAAAAGTGACAATTTGGTCGGAAGCCACCCTTAAGTTCACAAGGAAAAAAAATCTCCAACTAAAAAATGAGCTGTAATCATGTCATTGATGATTCCAAACTTGCGCAAAGGTTATATTTATCAATGACATTTACAGATGCATGGAAATATATCCTTTACCCTGAACAGAAAGTCCCGAAAGCTATTTATATTTGTCTGACATGTAATTCAATCAAAATCCAAGAGTCGAAAATGAAAAAGCACAACAAGAAACATAATCATGATCTATTCTTTGAAATTATATCCCTTAGTATTTATTGTTGTAGATGTAAAAATCATTTTCTTTCCACAAAACTATTAACAAATGCTTGCCTGACTGCTATCCCTACAAACCCAATGGTAGAATTATCTACTGGATTTCCAAATCTTGGAAGATCTTGTTATGCAAATGCAAGTTTAATAGCATTAAGTAATGTCAAACCACTAACAACAGCAATACTGGAGTCATCATATCCAGCATGTAGATTAATGGCTACTGTTATACAAGGAAATCGTCATGTTAATAAAATTTTCCATTCTTTACTCCCAGAATTTTCGCCAACCACATGTTCTGATGCAGGAGAATTTATTTTAGCATTACTTGAACTATTATTTCAAGATCCAAACGTCAAAACATTATTTGGAGGAAGAACTACAACATTTTATTCATGCGCGGACTGCAAAATGTGCAAAACTACAAGTCAACCATTTTCAATTTTTCCAATTGATATAAATCCTCAGGGATGGTTAAATTCTGACTTAGAAACTAATAGAAACCATCTTCCAAGGTCCTTTGGCAGTCAAGCGATATGGAATATAGATCATGAAGCAACTACTACTTCATCATTTATATCTGTTATGATGCATGGAAATTCTAATTCAATTTCATTGGAAAAGTGCATTGAGACTATGTTTTCTCCTTCCAAAATGCAATGTTCTGAATGCAAATCCCAAAATGCTTCAATTACCGAAGCTTTGACTTCTCTTCCAGAAATTTTGATTGTAGAATTAAAGAGATTCACCATGAGATGGTTTGGTGTTGGAAAGATTTACAATTTTATTGATTTTCCTATTGAAGGAAAGATTGATTTCGGACACTTTGTTCCACCGGATATCGAAGCAGGACCAACGAAGTATAAAATCAGGTCAATCATAGCCCACAAAGGTAATATGTCGTATGGACACTATGTTGCTTACTGTTCGACCTTTGAAGGATGGAAATTATATGATGATTCGAAAGTTTCCATTGTAGATCCTCAAGAGGTATATAGTAGTAACGCTTATATTTTAATATACTCAAGGGCTTTACCCGAAGAAGTTGCCGTACTCCATGAACAAATTAGGGCCCTTAGTTTGCCAAGAGGCTGGGGATTGCCAATTAGAACTATTAGTGATCCTATCAAGTGGATCAGAATTGTTCCGGAGACACCAGAAGGAACTGTTGTCCTGGAAGTTGCAAGTTCATTGGCAGGAGGCAAAATAACAAGACCGATCACAAAAGATGATATTATTCATCAATTTAAGATGCTCTATCCTTACTCGACATCAAAAATTTATATTTCAGAAGAAGATTATAACGCAATATGGAAGTTTTTATATTTTAATGGAGAGTTACCAGACAAAATTGTCCCAGTTGAACATTCTGACTTCCAAATTGGTGATTGCCTTAGTATTTTACAATTCCCAAAATAATCTAACTTTTATATATATTTCTGTTTGTTGTTTAAATATTATCTTTATATTTTTGCGATGACTAATTTATTCTTACTCTTTTACCAAAAAGATATCTATACCTTAAAATATATATAAAAAAAAGTTCTATGAAACCTGCATAATATTGTATATCTTCATTCCATATTATTCATATGGTCAAGTATTGTCATGCCTAATTAACTTGAAATCTATATAATACAATAAAATTGGAAAAATAATTCGTACAGAGCAAATAATATATATTCAAGCAATAAGAATAAATTCGATACATACTAAAATAAGTATAATTTCCTATTGGAATAACATGTAGCTAAAATTAGAATTTTTCGAATTAATTATTTATTTTTATATGAATTTTATCAGATGCTGTTTTGTTTTTCATATGTATATGACGCAGTAATTCCATTTCTGAAAGAAAATATCATCGAAAAAATATCATTTTTTAATGAATTATTTTAATTATAATTAGCAATTGTGATTTCGACCGCATGTTAGTGGTTATTCATTTTGAAGCGTTCTTGTTTTATTATTGACATACATTTAATTTCCCTATTAAAATGTCCTGTAAAGCAATGAATATTTTTGAACTTTTTCACGGTTCTTATTTGAATGGTATCATGTTTGACCTTAAAAGTGGTTTGTCTTGGTCAGATGTACTCAAAGATGTTGTATTTTGACGCTCAATTGAAGGCCATACAATTCATATATGGATGAATATTAATCTTTTATGGTGTAATAGCAATTTATTCTTCTTAGGGAGCAAAAGTGTGATAAGAAAAGTTCTGAAAATCTGACGGTTTTATAGAAAAGATATTATTCGATTGAATACATGGGAATAATTACTCATTAATTCTTTACTACGTGAGAGTTGGTTAAAGTGGCATACATAAAAAGAAAATAGAGTGTCAAAAGATATCTTGAGCCAAAAAGCAGGTCATTGAAGAAGTCGAAAGATTTTTTCAGGAACTTGAATATTGATTATATATAATATGATAATGATGGGAATTAATAATGCAATTTGCAGGTTCAAAGAAAATTAAAGAGCTAATAAAATACATAATAAAAATATTTAATATATGAGTCGGATGATGATACCGATTAACATGCAAATCGATAAAAATGTAAAATCTCTGATTAAATATAATTTAAGGAAAAAAACATAATAAAAAATTCCACAATATAATATCTGTCATGAAATTAGATGTCCATAAAAGTGTGAAGGATTATTACAGTAAAAACCAACTTTCAACTAATTATCGACACGCTAGAGAATAAAAAAATCATGAACTGCTTACATCTCGCCAAGAGTTGTAAAAATTCGATCTCTGAGATTGAATTACCAATTTTCTTATATCTCATATGTAAATCCAGCATAATTGAATGGATTTTATCAGAAATTTTTTACACTTAATTTGTAAAAATATTTAATGAGATTTAAGTGTATATTATTTTGCACATATTTTGAAAGTTATCCGTTTGAGAAGATCTCAAAATTAAATATTCGGGTAAAACTATCACGCTGCATTTAAATGTTTCCATGTTATTAAATTAATTTATTCGAAATTGATAAATTGAGAAAAAAGAAAAATTGTGTAGATATTATTTGAATAGGTCTATGATCTCAAAATGTATTTGATAGACCTTCAACTTTGCAAAGATAGATTGAAGCGGACCATATATCTGGAATCAATACTGTTAAACTACACCCCTGATAAGTTCGAGTTTGTTTCGAATCTTGTCAAAAGCTTGGACGAATCTGCCCGAGAATATGCCCAGATCTTAATCTTTGAAGGCTATGTAAGAGCAACAAAAGAGAGCCTTGACTACAAAATATTATGGGAGAGCCTCTATCCGGATTCTCCTATGGAAAACTTTAGTTCATTGGATGAGTTCAATGAAAAATTGTTCACAATCTCGGCCTCAATTGTAAAGACATTTGAAGATAATATGAAAACAAGCAGAATACTTAGATCAATCATTTGTGACGATGTTGAAGAATTTAAGAGTCAATTTAGGAACGAGGACCTTAACAGAAGATTTGTTTTCTTGAACGATCAGAAGGCAGATTCTCCTGATCAAGTAAGCCTAATAGAATATGCTTCATTTTTCGGATCGTATCAAATTTGTAAATATTTACTTGACCTTGGAGCGAACATGAGTTACAGATGCATTACTAATTCGGTCAAATCAGGTAGTATCCACTGTTATTCGCTCTTTTCAAGCGATGTGACAAATTTTGCCGAATTATTAGATATTGCCATTAGCTACCATCGCCACAATTTTGTTCAAATCTTCTATGAAAAGGTCAAAAGTGAGACTTCATTTATTCAAAGTGCCATATTAAACAAGGATACGGCATTTTTCATCCAATGCGTAGAGAACCAGGAAGACTACGAGACAAATGAAGTTGATCCATTGGTTTCATCTGCAATTGCCGGTAATGCTGAGCTTTTCAAAATCCTCCTCCAATGCGGTTTTGATATTCATGCAAGAGATCCAGATGGCAACAACATTTTGACCATCACAGCTCTCTTCGGTCATCTTGAAATAGCTAAAACAGCTATTGCCACCAACCTTTACGCCGCTGAAGACATCAAACGCGCTTCAATTACTGCGATAGACTGTGCCAAAGAAGATGTCGCCCTCTTCATGTTACAGCACTTGTATTCACATGACAACTGCGCACCAACAGCCGTCGAATTGTATCATGCTATCAACGCTTATTGCCCAAGAGTTGTCGAATACATTTGCAAATTCCATCCGGACTTCGACTATAAGACCAAAGATGGCGACAACCTGTTGGAATTCTCTCTGTCAATAAAGAAGTTTGATCTTACGGCTATTATGCTCAATAATGGAGCTGATGTTAATTTAATCAAGAAAGTTGACATCAGAGAAGAGCCGTATTGCTCTGAATTGAGAGAATTCATTCCAGACTCTTTTTAATAATGGTTTATAATGTTAATAGTGTCTATCGTTTTGATTTATTTTTATAAACGATTGGCTTGTCGACCATTTTTTATTTACATATTCGCAGCATATCATATAGTCTTGAAATCTTGACTTCGAATTAAAGATAACGACGAAGAAAATTCCGTTGATTTAAAAATTCCAGAATTATCACCTTTCGGAAATAATGATTGATATTTATTGATTTTCCTGATGAATTCCTACTTCTAATATCCGAAAGAAATTGATTGTCAATGAACCAAAATATAACATATTACGGTGATGTCATATATAGATCTTAATAATTTTTTGAATAAATAAAGAAGATGACATGCATTATGAGTAAAACTAAACCAAGGAAAAATTATATCTCCAAAACATGTCAAATCAATTTACCGATACATGCAAAAAGCTTTTATTAGTATTAAAGTACAAACAGTGTTTAGATTTTTGAATTATTATAAGTTAAACAAATATTCATGAGTAACTGGTAGAAGAAAACCAGCATCATTCATAACAAAAGAGTATCCTGAATCAGTTACATTTCGAAGTAACAAAAACTTCAACCATTTTGAAATTCCTTTACTTGGCATCAAATCATCTAAATATCTATTGGAGATGGAAGATGATGAGCAAATCACATTACCGCATTCAAGCTTCTTCACCTGCTCGAGAGAAATTGATCGATTGAAATCTTCTGCTATCATGGTAGAGTCAAAATTAAAAACTGCTTCTTTTCCCATAAATGAAGCAGGGAGACTTTGTTCCCTCATGTGAGAACACATTCTTTCCATGGCAAATAAACGTTTAACGTCGAAGTTTTCAATCTTAAGACCTAAAATTTCGCATAAAGATTCAGAATAATAAACAAACTTATTATCCTCATTTCCTCTGGCTCCGAATTGGATGTCATTCAGTGTATCATATAATTGGTCAATTATTTTTTGTGTGATATTTGGTTTGAAAAAGCCACTTATCTTCAAGAAATTAATATAAAATGAAGCTGTGAGCTGTGTATACTGATTCGATCTTATTAATGGCTTGCATTCTTCAGTTGACCATATACCGTAACTAATATTTTTAGAATAATTTGTAACACATTGGATGAAATTATAAATGGGCTTTTCATATCTCTCATATTTTGTAAGCATAGCAAGAACTGCGAATTCTAGCAAGAAACCGCTAGATTCGCCTAAAAAAGTTCCTTCTGTAAATCCGAATCCTATTGGTTTTCTCTTAATACCATCGACAAATGGATGTGGAATGGGTCCTGTAAAACTTGTGAGTAGAAGATCAGCAAATTCAATTGCTTTTTGCAAAAACAAATCTTCACCCGAAATTCCATAAATACCAAGTAAGGAACCAATAACTGTTGTTCCTAATTCATATGTACTTATGAAATCGCTTTGTGATGGTCGTACTTTATTCAATACAAAATTTGAAGCTAAATTGTATTCGTATGTAAGGTTTGCTAAATATAGTGCATCTAAGAAGCCAAATAATGATAATGAAAGGCCAGAACTATTTGAACATGTTCCTGAAAATGGTTTATAATAATCACTGTAACGACAATGTGACCAATATTCATCAAAAGCTACTTTAATTTTCTCTCTTGCGTAGTTATTGATTTCATTATTTGGTATTTTAAAGGGTGTATTGAATCGGGATTCATTTATGAGACCGTATTCTTTGATAAACTCTGTATTTGGCATTTTCCTAAATATGAATATCGAACTGAGCAGCATTACTGAAAGTTCTGCTGCAAGTACAAAAATAATCAAAGAGCGCTTGAATCTCATTTAAAATAATGAAATTCTGACGAGACATATATAAGATCAGCTTCAACTTTTTAGATGTTTCAGATGATGGTTATATAAATTTTGTAAATTTCATAAGAAAATATAATTAACAAAGAGTATTTACTATTAGTAACAAATAGATAGTTAGTTTATATCAGATGTATGACTTAATTAGCTAATGATGGATCCATAATGGCCATAAATTCGGCTATATTAATTTCTCCATCACCATCTTGATCAAATTCCTTGATCATTATTTGTAAATCATCTTCAGTAAGGCCAGTGCCCATTTCTTTGGCGATTTTACGTAAATCATTAATGGTAATATTTCCTGATGCACCATCCTTGAATAATTTGTAAGATCGCTTGATTTCTTCTGTGTTATTGCGTTTTTGCATCTTAAGTCCTATGAAATCATAAAATGCAGGATAATCGATCATTTCGCGTTCTGGATCGCCTCTTTCTTGAATATAATCGTTTAATTCTTCTTTGCTAACATCAAATCCCATTGCTTTCACGCAAATTTTTAATTCTTGTTTATCAATTTTTCCATTTTTATCAGCATCGAATACTTCAAAAGCTGATTTTATTTCAAGGCGCTGCTCTTCATTGAGTTGTACCTGATTTTCACGATGTTCTCTTCTACCAGTAGAACGTACTGCTACTTTCTTAGACATTTTTGAGCGTTAATTTATGAAACGGAAAAATGCAAAATCACCCAAAACTCAATCTCATGGCTAACTGAGCATAGTACAGTTATCTTACTAATTTTCTAAGAGCGGAGAAGTATTAAGTGTGTGTTAATTCACTCGTTAACGCTCAAATTTCAAGGTATTCCCATTGCATTTGATAGTAAAGATAATGTTACAGTTCCGCTCATTGTTTCTAGATTCAGCAATAATTTTCGTTTTTAGTTTATCAATATGAAAATCTCAATATTTGAATTTCAAAATCTTTTATTTCCAAAATCCTTGTAAAACATCTTTCAAAAACATATCCCGCTGCAATAGTATTACAAGATATATGTTTGTTTTCTATCGATAAGATCAATATTGATAACTTCCATCAAAAATACAAGCAATAATTGCATATCATCATTATTTAAATATCAGAACGAGAATATTACGAATAAACAATAGAGTTTACATTAAATCTATTTATATTTTTTACCTTTTAATTGAAATAATCTTTGATATCTTTCATTTAAAAGGAAAAAGTACTATTTCTAGATAATAGTATTAGTAACATACGAATGTCTTTCATGAATATTGTATATTTCCGAGTTTTGAAATTCCAAAAAAATTTCAAAAATTCAAAAATAATATGAAAAACTAAGAATTTACTCATATAATATGATTTTCAAGAATTTTTTTGAAATACAGCTTGATTAATTTTTAAAACTCTATGAAATGTTGCTATTGATTATTCAATGATCTCTTGAATATCATAATTTTTATTTTTAAATTTATCGAAAACAGGTCAATTATCCGAAAATATGAGAAGTATTGTTGAAACTTACTTAAGATTGCTTAGAAATGTGGGAATTAAATTTGACTCTTGTGAATTTCAAAAAAATTTGATTGAGAAATTATGGCTGAAGAGACACCTTTGATCTTCCAAAATGACGAAGACCTTAATAGAGAACGCTTAATTAAGGGATCTGTTAGAAGATTAAAGGAAGAAAGGCCTAATTTATTTGATAATTTTTTCATCAATTGGGAAGGCGCATATGATAAAAACATTACACACGAAAATGAAGCAAATTGGTATCCTTCAATCTGTTCACCCTATATTTTACTTGATACAGAAGGCGTTAAAAAATATCTTGAGCTTAATTATCCACGAAATGTACCTGCTGAAGATATTGAAACTTTAATATCCAATGTAGAGTGCTTTGTTACGAATGCTCATGATTATTGGTATTATATTAAACTATTTTTGGAATTTCGATCCGAAGAAGTAGAAGAGAATTTAATAACTCCATTTAATGAAGATATCATACACATCACAGATATATCTGTTGACGAACTAGAAGCCCTATTTCATACATTTGCCTTACAACAAAAATTTGACATCGAAGATCACGCCGAATTTTACAAACAGCTCTTTCATCGTATGAAATTTTTGTTATCAACTGCATGGCTTGACAGATACCATAACAATTTATTAAAGAAAACGATAAAATTATTACCAAAACGAGAATTAGCAAAATTCGAAGAAGGAGATGTATCGTTCCTTACTAAGACACAAAAGAAATTCAAACAAAGACTTTTAATGCAAGAAAATGGTCAAAAAATGTTTAATCATTTTTCAAGAAGATATTTCGATGCCAGACGTCATATACAGAGCGAACATCCTACAAAATTAATGCCACAACTTTCCATCGAAGGCATGCAGTATTGGGGTGATGAAGAAGTCGAATTTAATGATACAATTCAATTGAAGCTAAAAGTAAAGGACGGATCAATGGTAATTCCTGATTTTGAAGCCGTACAATATATGGGATACGATTGGAACGTTCATAAAAGACAGAAATACGATCCGGATCATCCTCCACCAAAATCTATTCGTGGGTACTGTTTCAGAATCTATTATCCAGCTCTCGCTGACAAAGTTTGTAGTCCTCCACGTTATAGATTATGTCCTGAGTATTTAGATCCAAATGAACCAGTTCCAGATCCGAATTATAGATATACTGCAATTTTATTTGAAGCTGAGAAGCCATATTTACCAATTTGCTTCCGTATTGTTGATAAACAATGGGATGAAAGAAGAACAGGAGGAATAAGAAGATCTTTTATTCAAGGAGTTTTTACATTCCAAATAACTTTTGTTGCTTCTCTTTACTACAAAGGATATATTCCAGAACAATTATATTAATGTTCTTATCTTTATAATAATAAAGTGTTTGTATACATATCTTATAATTTTTTAGGTAGATATTTCAATGATTTCATAATATCATGTTCTAAGAGAAAACAACAAAAACAAAGCATACACATAAGCATACAAATCAATATTGAAAGGAATTTTCAGATTTTTTTAGAATTCATCATCAAAGCGAAATAATTTACGTAAACATGATCCGTGTTTTCGTAAAATCACTCAGTAGATGATATCTAAAGCTGAATCGCATACGAATTTCATATATTTAAGATAAAAATTATGAACGATTATTGAAAGAACCAGAAAGCCGTTATTTTCCTATCGAGAACACCCTGGTATCAAAAATTTTATGTGCTTTGCATTTGGACAAAATCATTTGTTGTCCATACTAAAGACGTTATTTGCGATGTTTCTTTTTCTATGCATACTTTATGCAAATATCCAATTGTATGAAGTGCATAGCCCAAAACATGATGATCGTGAGCTACTTGACGCCTCTCAAGCTGATGATTTAAAAATGATTGGTTATCGACATTTTTTAATGTCATTTGTTTGGTTTTTTATCGTCATTATCATTGCTGTTTCGGTTATAAAGATCACTCCCTGTAAAAGGACAAAAGAAATCCATAGTTGCAACAGAGAATTTAATGTTGATTTGAATCCTTCATTTTTCACACATATGACAGATGTCCATGTTAGTCATTACAAACTTACTAACAATGAACACTATAAAAATGCTTTAGAATTTTGCAAATTTTATAAGAGTGATGTAGTCGTAAACAGCGGAGATTTAGCTGACGATTGGGAGAACGTTGGAACATACCAACAAGTTGCTGGACAAAATGAAGAAGATTTTAAACTATACCGAGAGATTAATGCAGAATGCGCTCCAAAATGCTCATTATTCCTAGATGCATCAGGAAATCATGATCAATTTAATCTATTTTCGCTAGATATCTCAACAAACTACTACATTAATTCAGCAACGATGTTCCAAAATCGAGATATCAATTATGAAGAATTTGTTGCATCAAGTTACATACATGATAACAATGCTTTCATTGTTGTCAATCCATTTAACTATCCAAGAGAAAGAGCTCTCGATCCTTATCTTTTTACAAATTCTGAAGTTTTGGATATCATTGAGAAGAAGATTGTCACAATCCAAAACGAATTTCCAGACAAGTCAATCATCTTAATCACGCATTTCACAGTCGAACAATTCAACAATGTGAAGTCACAAACAGGAAAAAGATTCAAAGATCTGATTACTTCATATAACGTCTCAGTTGTATTAACAGGGCACACACATCCAAGAGATATCATACCACAACATCATGACGAATCTCTTGAAATTATTTGCAGTGAAGTTGTTTCGCATCAAAGTGTTGGAATTGTTACAAATGATAATGAAAATATCTTTTATCATAAATATCATGCATTGGATAGGCCATCTTTCGTTCCTGTATATCCAATTCCATCAAATCAATTGTCTAAGTTTGTTTCTTTCGACAATGGACACATTTTTATTCGTGTTTTAGCTTTTAGTGATGATCAAAACTTGAATTTACTTTGCGATGGATATAAAATGGATTTCGTTAGAAGTCTTGGTGAAGGAATGTCTTTATACCAGCTTGAAAGGAATTATGATAATGGATTTCACAAAATCAAGTTTGAATTAGCAAGTGAAACAAATGAATATGAGTTTTTTGTAGGCGAAAAACTTCCACCAACAACAGAAACAATTGCTGATGAAAGACAAATTTACAAATATCCTCTTTTCGTTTATCTATTAATGTTTATAATTTTGTTCATTATAACATTCCCTGCAAAGATCGAGAAGAGTTCAGATAATCTTAAAGATTACATGGAACAAACTCTCAGTTACCAATTCAACAAAAAAGATGGACATTCTGGAGGAAGACATTTCCTCAATGTTATCTTTGGCTTTTTATGCTTGAGATACTTGCTTATTAATTACAATTACACATGCATGATATATTTGTTTGTTATCCTATTAGTTCCTCTATTTTGTCCGATTTCTTTCATGCCAATTGGAGGTCATATTGGAATCTACACCGTTTATGGATATACCAACTTTAAGAAATCGATTAGATCCATTTATACATATCTTTACTTACTTCTTCATGCTGCTTTTGTGACTCTTCCTTTAATATTCCTTGCATCAATTCTTCCATTCACAAAGAACTTCTCTTACTGGTTTATTATTGATATTGTTTTCTATGTTCTTTCTCTTGGATTTTGTATTTACTTCAGTGCAAAAAGCCTTTCAAGAGCATTGACATTCAAATTCTCTATCATCAACTTACCATTTATGTTGATTCCAATCATATCATTAGTTGTTGTCCTCGCTGTTTCCTTAAGTTAATCTAATCCTTTTTTATCATGTATGTAAATTGTATTTTTTTTATATGTAATCTCAACTATTTTTCACGAAAATATAAGTTTTTAATCTAAATCAAGAAAAACATAATCTAGTAGATGTAATAACCAGCAAAAATAGATCATGATCAAAACGAGTCATATACTATCGGCATATTATCCTTTGTGAATAGACATTTATTGAAATTTTTTTTTGAATTCGAATTTCAAAATCAAAATTATAAGTAAAATGTCTCTATTCTTTGCAAACTATTCGAAAAAATTTTAACAAGTTTAAAAAGAATAGTAATAATGTATAAAAAGGAACATTTATAAAATCAATAAATTAATCGTTCTTGAAAGTCTTGAAACCAAGGAGCTTGGTCAATTCGTGAGTTACATCAGAGGTTGGCAAAGGTCCCTTTTCTGTAACTAACATCTGAACGTATTTAGCTGGAGTCAAATCGTATTTATCGTTATAGAAGCGGATATTCTCGTCAAATGTGCCCTCTGGCTGATACTTGACTTTTCTTTGTAAATCGCCGAGATCGTTTGGATTAAGGATGAAATCTTCGTAACGATAGAATCTGAAAGAGTCGCAAACGCAGTAAACTGGGCGGCGTGATATAGAAGCAAGAGCTGCCATCGTATATGTTCCAACAGGAGCAAGAAGGGAGCCATCATCTAAAACAATTTCTGTTCCGATTAAAACGATGTTTGTTGTATGCATGCATGCACCAATGGCTGAATCTGGGATTAAAGTAATCTGGTGTTTGGTTGTTCGCGCTAATTCGTTTGCAAGAAGCAAACCTTCCTTTTCTGGTGCACCTTCAGCAATGAAAATGTGGAATTGGATATCACTTCTATCAGAAAGGCATTTCAAAACGAGTGGATCGTAACCTCTTGTCATGATTGTCATACCATGCTGTAAAAATGGATGAACGTGATATGGAATTGTTTCAAGAGCTTTACGAGCTACATCAAGTTGAATTTGAGCATTTGCATGAAAAGATGAAAGCCATTTAGACATATCATTTTCTTTTGTAGATCTGATAGCAGCTTTGTACATTTGTGCAGCGGCTTTGAATTGGAAAGGAAGATCTGGGAAAGAATCTTCGATCAACTTAGCAACTTCGTTGAATTCTTGTACAAGACCACTGATTGTTTTGCTCTTTGATTCTGTGATAACCTTTGAGAAAACTGTAATAACGACAATAGCAATGGATCCGTATTTCTCTTTTTCTCTTAATGAGCGAAATAGCTCAACATACTTGTTTGTATTCGTGGACATTGAAAAAAGTGACAATTCTTGGAGAATTTTTGTCCAAAAATTCCGTGTCCTTCAGATAGTTGAAACTTATAAAATTGTATTGGAAATTTGTTGAAAGAGCATATATTTAAAGGAAATAGAATAATATGAAATATTATAAATTCTGTAAATATTGGTGGTAAATCAAAAGATTGGGAGATGAGTATCATTATATGAAAAAATTAATCATATTGTTATGATGAAAATAGATTTTCTCTGATATCATTCAAAAGATAATGAAGATTGATAATATTGAGAAAGTTCCAAATAAATATTACAAGACATTATAAAACAATGTATATGTGAGGGGGTAGTAGCTCACCGGTAGAGCAAGGGATTGCAGATCCCTGGGTAGTCGGTTCGATTCCGGCCTGCCCCTAAATTTTTCTTTTTTCATTTCCAAAATTTGCTTATTTGAAATTCTTTTCATTTTATATGGAAAATACAATCAAATATGTAGCTATAAATTATTGACATAGATTTTTTGTGATAATTTTCATATTTTGTTCATCATATCTTGGTATTTTTCTCAATACAAAAAATGTCATATCAACATCTATTCACTATACATATTTCATCATAATTTTAATTGTTTTCAGAAAATTT
This sequence comes from Trichomonas vaginalis G3, assembly GCF_026262505.1. Classification (NCBI taxonomy): domain Eukaryota; phylum Parabasalia; order Trichomonadida; family Trichomonadidae; genus Trichomonas; species Trichomonas vaginalis. Next base: position 15,478,342 of record NC_067203.1, on the reverse strand, counting down.
TCCAAATAATTTTTGATTCAGTACCCAATTATACGAGATAAAATATTCAATATGTCTTACAGTATATGAATATATTATTATCTGGCAAAAATCTGTTACTAAAATCTCTCAAAAAAAGTGAGAGATTTAACTATATGACGCAGAGGATTGCTTCTGATCTAAGATCTAGATTGGTTCCAAAGCAACCAGTTGTAGCACCTCAAGTCACTTTAAAAGGCACACTTAACCCTCTCACCAAATCTCAAAAACATTCTCACACAATGAACACTGCATTACCACCTTTACCAGATCCACCATCCAAAGAAACATCTGCAGAATTCAAAAAGGACAATGAAGACGACTATACTCAATACGAAAGCATCATTGATAAGTTTAATTCACCTTTCGAGTTCATAGATTTTGCAAAAAAGCACAACCTGACAAAAGAGTACATATTTTTACGCAGTACACATGAAATTGAAACAGCAGATAAACCAATTAATCTCGTTCCTATACCACGTGCTAATGTAGATACAAAACAACGCGAAGTATGGACATTATCACTCGAAGGCTTAACACATATTAGGGATGGTGATGTTGATTTCATACCACTTGATGTCTGGTTAGCATCTATCGAGAAATTCAAGCGCTTATTACAAATTCCATTCTTCAAGAAGCATAGAGAATGGAAGTTCTTCTCACTGTGGAGGAGAGGCGTTCAATGCACAAAAATTCAAACTTCTTTAACAAGAATTAACGGAGATTTCTTCTTTGCCGATACAACATTACGAAATTCATTCTTACAAGTACGAGTAGCCCTTAACGAGTTACAAAGAACAAAATTATTCTCTTTAAGATCAGATGGCGCTTATACATTACAACAATTCATAGATGAGAACTCAGAATACAGACAAACAGTATCCCAAACATTCGAATCCTACTATAAGAAGATTACCAAAATCGTTCAAGAAGCTTGTGAAAGATCTCAAGATGAATTAACGAGTCCTGAGAGATTTCAGAACGCCAAGAAAGGTTCAAGGCCTTTAGACTTAATGATCAACCATTATAAGTCACAAAAACAGAAAACTCATAAAGCAAAAACAGCTGCTGAAATGAATTACACTCAGAAAGCTTCTTATAAAGCGTTATGCTTCAAATTAGTAAGATTTATTAAATTGGTCGATTACCATATCATTGGATGTCTTCGTTACATATGTTTTTCTTCATTATTAGAATTATATTCTATTTTCAGACATCTTTACAACGTCGGAGCAACAAAAACAGGGTTTGAGAATGAAGCTGGTCCAGTCCGTGACCTCTCTTTATCTCCAGAATTCGTTCGTGTTTATGAGATGATTAAATTAAGAATTGCAGAGGTTTATCACTCACCAATCTTCAGAGTGGACTTCTCATTTGTCGATAATAAGCTTGTTTACAGTCCAGGTGATAACGAAATTATGGATTTAATTGGTCAAGTTCGAAATGACTTCATAGATGTAATTTTCAAGTTCCCACGTCTTATTGTCAATCCAATCTTTGCTCCTCTACACAATGCAGACACAGAAGATGCACTTTTCAATCCGGAATCTATAAATGTTCCAGATTTAGGCCAAATCCTGTTCAACGACGAGTTATTCAAAGAGACAAGTTCGAACCAGAACACTATTATTGTATCCTCAGTCAATATGCTCAACTTTTTCACGAAGAATTTCCAACATGCGATCGATGTTTTCAGGGAGAACGAAAACTTCGATGTTTCCTTCATGAACGATGACAATACAACAGCTTCAGATATTAGAATGCATATTAACGATATCAGGGACCAAGAAAAACTCATGAAATCCATTGCGGAAAAGTCAGATGTTGGATTATTATGTGTTTACACGCAAAAGATGCGTTCTTTGTTCATTACTTCTCCAGGAAAATGTCTGCAGATGGTCAGAGTTGAGATTCCTTCCATTACACGTCGTAATCTCATCAAACTCGAAGCGAACATCCACAGAGCATTTAATTCTCTCACAGCAGACATAACTGACGTCAAAACTTATGTTGTTTACATTTTGGCGGTCGAAAGATACAATGAAGAAGTCAAAGCACTGAAAACACATATGGACTTGATCAAAGAATTCTTCAAACTCGCTACGGATCAAGCAGCTTATATTCCCGCTGAAATGGAGAATGATTTTTCGGAATTACAACCAATTTTGGACGAAATCCACACAAATCTCGTTGGATCTCGCGACAAAATGGATGAATTATCAAGAAGATTCGTGTCTGAACTCGAGAAGAATGTGGACGATCTACATGCAAGAGTTAAAACACTCCAAGAACTCGCGAACACTCCAGAACTCAACAACATCGAAACAGGACACAAACAAATCGCGATGATTTTCGTTGTTTTGATTGCGAAAACAGACGAAATCAAGAAACTCGCTGATGATTACGATTTCTATCAGCGGAAGATTGGCGTACAAGGCTTCAAGTTCAATGATGTCAATGACTTAGTCAAAGACGTCAAATACAAACAACTACTTTGGGAAACATTGAGTGAATGGAGAGTTTCAACAGCACATTGGTACGAAATGGATTTCACAACTGTAGATGTCGATAAAATTGCAAGTGACATTGATTCTTATCATGACAGAGCGCATGAAGCACTTAAGAATCTTCCTGGCAATGCAGTTTGTGTTGAATTCATGGGCATGATCGAAGATTTCAAGAATTTGCTTCCTGTCATCAAAGATCTCAACAACAAAGCCCTCAAACAAGAACACAAAGAAAGAATCGATACTCTCATCGGTGGAAAAGTGTTCGAAAAAGGTTTGTACAAGATCAAATACCTTCATGACTTGCAAGCCTTCAATCTCGCGAAAGATATCGCTCATGTTACTGAACAAGCTTCTAATGAACAAACATTACTCGACCACTTACATAATGTTAAAGACACAATTGACAATTTGCAATTTAACCTTACAAATGGTACAAATTTGAAGGTTTATTTCGGTGGAATACAGGAAATTTTGTATTCCATTGAAGATGTCAAAGCGACAATTGCTACTGTCAGAGCTTCCCATTATGTGTCTACATTAAGAGCAAATGCTGATGAATGGGTGAGATCATTATCAGCATTTGAAAAAGTTGTCAAAAAATTGGATTACGCACAAAAATTGTGGGATTTCATATCAGGAATTCTCCACAGCACGGATACATTACGTCAAGTGCCAAATTCTAAGGATATTACATCCCTTGAAAAGCTTTGGAAAGGTTTGTACGTAAGAGCTAAAGATGATCCAAATGCTTTCAAAGTTTGCATGTCAAATCAAACGATGCCTGATTTAGAACAAGCAATTGAACTATTGGAGAAAACACAGCAATCAATCATAGAAGCATTAGAAGCAAAGAGAGCCGTATTCCCAAGATTATACTTCATTTCCGACGAACAATTACTCAAATTGATTGCAATGCAAAAAGAACCATTTTCTATCAGATCTTATTTACCATTTTTCTTCGATGGAATCGCGAATTATTACATCGAAACAGAGAACCATGTTCCATTCATTTCAGCTGTATTATCTGCAGAAGGTGAAGTCCTAAAACTTACACAAGTCAAGTACAGATCAAATGTCGAAGCATGGTTACAAAACTTGGACGAAATCTCTAAAAGATCATTGAGATTCGAATTCAAGAATGATGATTCGAAGTACCACGAAATGGTTCACGAAGGATGGATTGGAAACTCATTGGCACAGTGTGGTTTCGTGCTAAGCCAAGTCTATTTCACAGAAGCAATAGAATTGGCATTTACAACACAATCTCCTGTACAAGGAATAACAAATTTGAAGAATGAAATTTTGTCGAGATTGGATTTATTCTCAAATTTGATGCGAACAAAACTAGATGCTTTGGAATTCAAGAAGTTCGCAAACTATATTACATTGTTATTTAGACAAAGAGATCTCTTGAACACCATATTGTCCAAACAAATCTTTGATGCTAATTCATGGTTTTGGCTCAGTAAATTAAAGTTCAAATTTGATGAAAACAAAAAAGATATTTTAGTGTTACAAGGAGACTTTTGCATGAGATACGGATTCGAATTCAGTGGAACAGCACCAAGATTACCAATCACTCAAGATACAGCGCAAGTCTTCAATTACATGACTGTTGCATTGAACTCTAAATTGCCTGTTTTGTTGAGCGGTCCTTCCAATGTTGGAAAGAACTCTTTGTTGACAGAAATCGCAAGAATGTTTGGTGTTTTCTCCGTACAATTCTATTGCGATCCGACACTTGGAATTGCACAAGTAGCTAATGCATGCCGTGGTGTTATTCATTCAGGTGTTTGGGGCGTTTTCATTGATATAGATCGTTTATCTGAACAAGCATTGAGTGTTATCAGTGAAAATCTCATTATTTACAGAGATTCGAACTTCTCCGGTATCAAGAAATTGAATTTCCATGGTGTTGAAATCCCTATCAACCCATCTTCAGCTTTCTTCGCTACAATAACACCTGGATCTAAAGGTCATACTCCTCTTCCTTCAAATTTCAGATCTCTTTTCAGAATTTTGAATTTAACTTCAATAGATATGACCGGATACATCGAAATCAAGCTCCTTTCTATTGGTTTAGCAAATGCTCATGAATTGGCATTGAAAATCAAGAAGCTCCTCCATACTTATTCATTGTACGCTTCTAAAATGGAGAGAATTATTTTCAACCAAGCATTCGAGTACATGAAAGAGACTGCAATTGAAGATTCAGAGCTAGAAGCACCTAAATTAGTAGTTTTCGCATTGAATCACTACGCACAGAGGTATCTGAAGAGTGATTTACAAGTCATTTTCATTGATTTGATCAAAGAAAACTTCCCTGATGTTGAAATTTTGGTTGAAGAGTTTTCAGAAGATTATCTCAAAACTGTCAAATATTGCATCAATTCTCTCAATCTTTCATACTCAGAACAATTATGTCAATCTGTTCTCCACATCAATGATGTCTTGACACATCATAAAGCAGTGATTTTCTTGGGAGATACTGATTCAGGAAAATCCATGATGTTGAACATTTTGATGGAATTACACAAGACATTTTCATTGGCAAACAGAATCATTCCAACTGTTGTTGTTCATAGAATATTTCCTAATTCATTTGAACTGCAAGACTTGATTGGTTACTACGATGAAAAAACAAATAAAGCTCATTTAGGACATGTTGAAACCGAGTGTATAAATGCAGATCCAGAACTCCAAAACTGGTTTGTTTTCGATGGTTTGATTTTGTCAGAATGGATCGAAAGTTTGCATACAGCAATCTCTTATGGAGGAACGATTTTGTTCCCAAGTGGAACTCGTATTCCAAGAAGAGATTCAACACGATTTATTTTCGAATCAAAATCTTTGTCATGCGCAAGTCCTTCGACTATTTCTCGATGTGCAATCATTAATTTCAAACAGGATAACATATCTCCAATGGATGTTGTCCATTCATTGACGAAACAACTTGTTGAACCTTTGTTTAAGATGGAAACACAAAAATACATTTTGCAGAAATTCAAAGAATTATGCGATGTATCAATAAAAGTTGTTCATAACTATTACATCGAGACGAACGAAGCTAAACCAGCTTATGTAACATTCATCTCTTGCATCAGAACATTCTTTAAGATCTTCACAAGTTTGGTTGGAGACACAGTTTTCCTTGATGAAAATGGTTCACACAACATGACGATTTATTTCGTTTTCTCTTACATTTGGGGATTTGGTGGTTACATGGATAACAACCAAAGAAACATCTTCGATACAATTGTAAGAGATACATTCAACAACATTAATGTTATTCCAGTAAGAGGCCTTGTTTTCGATTGGTTTGTCCAGAAAACAGAACCAGAATATTCTTGGGCAAGTTGGGCAGACAATGTTCCTAAGTTTGTTGATATCGCACCAGCTGATTTAGAAATTAATCCATCAACTGTTAAAGCATATAATGTTATTGTTCCAACATTAGAAACAGAGCGAACAAAACATCTTCTTAGACTGTTACTCAAAGGAAATCATGATGTTTTGCTGAGCGGAGAACCAGGAATTGGAAAATCATTAATTGTTAATGATTTATTGCAGGAATTCGAGAAAAATGATTATAGACATATCGAATTCTTGTTCTCTCCAAACTGCAAACGTAGTAATGTTGAAGAAACACTCATCAGTAGAATGCAAATGGAGAAAGGACACAAGTTGTATCCAACAGGTGATAAACAATCAATTATTTTCATTGACGGATTCAATTCTCCCAAACTCAATGATGAAGGAGTGAATATTGTCAATGAACATCTCAGAGAACTGATTGAGTATCATTCTTTCGGATCAACAATACTCAAGAAGAAATTATCAATTAGAAAAACATCATTCATTGGAATTTCAACATTGAATTTGATGAATCCAATTGATAAATCTCTTGCAAGTAAATTCGTCAATTTAACAATGATGCCATTGACAAGTTCAAGTGAATTCCAGATCTTCCAATCCGTTTTAGCTGTAATGTTCAATAATTACCCAGAAGCTGTTCGTAATTCAGTTGGAAAGATCACAAATACATTGATTTATACCTTAGAATCTGTTGAAAAAATTTTCACGAGACAAGTTGAAACTCCATGGATTGTTTTCAACATGCATGACTTCGGAAAGATCTTGAGTTCATTGCTGAAATGCAATGACAAAGTAATAACTGATCAAAGAGCTCTTGAAAGGTTCTTTTCTCATGAATTAATGAGAGTTTACGCTGATAAAATGAACAATGAAACAGAACTCAAGAAATTCACAGATATGTTCGAAGGAATTGCGAAAAACAAAATGGGATCAGACCAAAAACCAAATGTCTTGTTTGGCTCTTATTTCGGAGATTTCACACGTTCTGTTCATACAATGGAAGAAGAAATCTCAAATATACAAGAGTACAAATCATTGGATGAAGTCAAAGCTGTTTTCCATGGTCATTTAGAAGATTTCAACTATTCAAAACTCGCCAAATCCAAATCAGTTGTTATCTTGACACATACAGCTGTTCATCTCTCAAGATTGTGCAGAGTTCTCAGGTTCTGTCGTGGCCACGCGATGCTTATTGGTCCTTATGGATCAGGAAAGAGAACTGTTGCGAGATTGGCTTCTTTCATTATTGATGCAGATTGTATTGAATACGATGACAACAACATGCAAACAGAAGAAGTCAAAATCAATTTAATGAGAGCGGGAATCAACGGAAAAAGAGTTGTTTTCTTATTAACTCTCGACCAGAATTCAGAATACAAAGGAATTGAACTTGCAAACATGTTAATAACAGGTACAGGAATATTAACACTGTTTTCTAATGATGAATTAGATAGAATCTGTTCAGATATCTGTGGTTTCTCGAAGAAAGCAGGAAAAGGTGAATCAAATCAACAGCTTTTGAACTTATTCAAAGAAAGAGTTCTTGAAAACATGCATTGCATCGTTTCAATACAAGATGATGTTCCAACATTAATGAGATATTGTTCCCAATATTCTTCTCTTTGGAGATTCTGTGATATTGATTATTACAAACACCTCAATGACCAAGATTTGTTCACCTATGGCGAAGATTACATAAGAGTTGAAACTAATTCAAGAGTTGATAAAAAAGCTGCTTTGGAAATTGCAACATTCGTTTACAAGACAGTCGAAAAATATGCACCTCATTTGGATAGAACAATCTTCTCTTACGTTCTTTCTCCTTTCTTGTTTGTTAAATACTTGAGAACATGTTCATTAGTATTTAACAAATTCATCGCACAAGCCGAAGCACAAATTGCTCCAATCAAAGCTGCTTTGGATAGATTTGATGATGCCGACAAAATAATTGAATTGGCAAACCATGAAATCACAGAAATCATGCGCCAAATGAGAAGATCTAAAGATAATTTAGATGATGTCTACGCGAAAATCGTTGATACTTCCCAGAAACACGACAAAATCAAGAAGAAGATCGAAAACGATGAAAAAGAATTAGAAGAAGAAAACAACAAAGCGACGAAATTATTGAGAGAAATTGAAGATTCATTTGGAAAGATAAACAATGATTTCAAGGCTGCTTGTGAAGCATTTGGTAAATTCTCACATGACGAGATTGATGAAGTTGTTGGATTCGAAACTGTTGATTATCCTTTCTTGACAACTGTTGTTGGAGTTATTTGTATTTTAAGTGACCAACAAAACACAAACAAAGGAACTTTCAACATGTTATTCAATGATCCAACATTCTGCCAGAAGTTGTCCCTTAAATACAACGAACAGAACCATTTGACACCAAAGACACTTGCTAAAATCAAAGAAATAATGGGTCCTGAAACAAAATTGTCAAATTTGCCAGAATCTTTTGTCAAAATTGTCAATTTCATACAGAATTTGATCAAGTTCGAAGACAACTATCCAGCATATCTTCCTAAGCAAACACAGTACCAACAGTTGCTTGCAAGCCTCAGAACAAGAAGAGCAACAATAAAGAGAAGATACCAAAAACTTGAAATCGTAAATGATCAATTAGCAGCTCATCAAAGCCAAAACGAATCATCCCATGACGCTTACAAGCTCGGAAGAAAGAAGGACGAACTCAAAGCACGTGCTGATAAATTTAACGCGTTCAAAGAGAAGATGAAACCAATTTTAGAAGAGTGGAAAGCAAAAATCCAAGATATAAATGATAAAATGAAATACAATGTTGCTCATACGATGTTATGCACATTGTATTTCATTTATTTGGGACCATTTGATTCAGAATACAGAATTAAAATTGTTGAAGAAGTTAAAGCGAAAATAAGAGAACAAAATCTCGAGATTGATCCTGAATTTAAGTTCGAGCATTGTTTCGTTTCTCCTTCAACAATTCGCAAATGGATCACAATGGGATTACCTCCAAATGCACAAGCAACAGAGAATGCTGTCATTGTTAAATATGGTTTCTTAGTTCCTTATATCTATGATCCTAACGAAATCTGTTTGAATTGGCTGAAGAAAGTCGAAGAACAGAATCAAATCGCTGTTTTGCAGCCAGGAATGCAGAACTACTCAAGGATTATAGAGACATGTGCAAGAAATGGTAAATCAGCATTGATTGAGAATTTCACCGCCAATTCTTTCGATCCTTTCATTGATGCTTTCATCAATAGAAATACAACAGATAAAGGAAAATATTTGACGAAAGTTGGAGAAAGATCAATCGAAGTTGATTCCCATTTCACTTTGTTCTTGTTGAATTCTTCAACAGTTACTGTTGTTTCACCTGAAGTTTTCCAGAAAACTGTTGTTGTTTCATTCAAACCAGGAAGAATGGCCTATCAAATGACTATTTCAAGCCAAATCATCAAAGTTAAAGACCCTGCTTTGGAAGAGAAATACAATTCATTGTACGAAACTCTCGCCAATGCTGAGAAGAATTACCAGAATAGTGAAGATAGACTGTTCGATTTGTGCACACAAAAAGATGGAAACTTCATTGACGATGATGTTTTGGAAAGAGCAATTTTGGAGATGAAAGAAAATTATTCAAGTGAATACCAGAAATACAAGGAATTAAGAGATCAAATCAAAGCTCTCGAGCAAGAGAAACTACAGTTCGATGACACAGCACAGCATTTGTCATTGATCTTCTACTTGATGAGTAATATTTCACGTTACAATCCTTTGTTCAAGACTTCTCATGAAGCATTGATGGAAAGTTTGTCAAATGCATTGAATGAAACGGAAGGAACAGAGAATATAGTGGCTCCCATCACTAAATACATTGTTAACTATGTAATACACGCTATGAATGTTAATGACAGATTCTTAGTCCTGTTTTTGGTTTCTTTCTCTGTTTTAATTGACAGAAAAGAATCAAATGCAGAAGAATTTTGGTTCTTGACGCATATGAAGACAGTCAAACCATTTATAGAGAATCCAGCACCTAAATCTATTGCACAGACATATTGGCTGAACTTGAGTGCATGCGCAGAGAAGATAAAGCCAATACACGAACTGATGATGAAAGTTACAAATGATCCAACGAATTTCATTGAATGGATCAAAACTCCAGGAAAAAGATTGGAAAATCTTTCGATTGTTCAAGAACTGATTGTGACAAGAATCTTCAAGATAAATGACTTGTTTGGATTAGTCAAAGAAATGATTAGTAACGTGTTTGGCGATGACGAATTCGATATAAACGACATGTCAATGCAAAGCGCGTTTTCTAATACACAAGCATCGCAAAAACCAGTTTTAATGATCTCTACATGCAATTCCATCGACCAAAGAGCGTTTGTAAGAGAACTTATGCTGCAAAGACAGATAGAAAACAGCCAAACAAAGAGATTTACAGTTATTACAACAGATTCTTACTCAGAGAAAACACTGATGAATGTTGTTGAAGACACAATCAACAATTCAGGTGTTGTTTTCGTTCCTGACATCCATTTGAATCCAAACATCGGAAACATTTTGTTCGGATTAAGAAACAAAGTGTCAAGTAACTTCAGGATCGTTGCAACAACAAGAAAAACAGTTTTGTTGTCGAGTTTGGCTTCTTCAAGTTACAAAGTTCATATTAAAGATCCTTCTTTGACTGATACAATGATAACATTGAGTTCCTACATCGATAAAATCATGTTGAAGTCTGCAACATGGACAAGAATCATTTATATGGCTTTGTACATTCATTCCTGCTTCTGCATAAGAAGACATTTATGGTCTGCTTTCGCTGTAGAATACAAATTTGGAATTCCTGAGTGGTGCATCATATGTTCAGGACTTCGACAGATCCAGAAGAGGAATATCAATCCAAAACCAGATGTTTTCCCTCTAGATGAAGTCAAACACGTAATTTTGAATGATGCTTACGGTGGATTGATTTGTTCTGAATATGATAAAATTATGTGTCAAAAAGTTGTCAATGCTTTGATTCAATTCAGTTCTCCTTTCTGCCAAAACGTCACTCTTCCAAAGCAAGGAGGCATCGACGAGATAATAAGATGCATCCATGCAATGGGAGACTTCGATTGCTTCCTTCCTCATCACATGAGATTCGAAAAATCTGTTGAAAGAAGCGCTTTGCTTTCTATCAACAGAATCAACGAATTCTTCGAGAATAAACTCTCAACAACTGTGTACGAAACAGCTGCAGGAGTTCTACAAAACGTTATCTCTAATCTCCCTGTATTAGAAGATATCGGAAGCACTGACGAAATGATGCAGTTGTCCGATCCAATGATGATGGTTTTGGCCAGAGAAATTCGTTATTTGATGCAAAAATTACAAATTATACAAGCTTCTGCAAATCATTTGTTGAATGTCGCAAAGCGAGTTAAACCACCAAGAGAATCAGATATCGAGAAAATCATGAAGCTCGCAGAGTACATTCGTCCCAAAGAATGGGATATTGGCTTCTCTCCACGCATGGTTGAATCATGGAAAGTTCAACTCAATGTCACTGCCGATTTCTTCAAATCTTGGGTGAGAAGAGGAAAACCAAAAGTTTTCCAGGCTTCAGCGTTCAGATTCATGAGGATAATGACTAGATCCATTAAGATAAGACTCGCTCAAGCAATGAATATCCCAACAAGTGATTTCTTGATGAAGGCAACTCCGTTGGAACAAGAACCAGAAGAAGTTCCAAATGACGGACATTTGATGTCCGGTTTCGAACTGATGGGAGCAGCTTTGAATCAAAACAGAGAAGTTACAGCAAGTGCTAACTCATATACAACTATTAAGTACTTGATGATACAGCCTGTTCTCAAAGATTCTCTGGATAAATCTTTTGTTCCAATTCCAATTTACAGATCAACAGAACCAGTTGAAATAGAGGATTGGCTTGAAGAAGTGAACTTCGGAGGAACATTAATGATGAAGATTGCTGAAGGAGAAGAGCCAATGCTCAGATTAATGGGCGTTTCTTTGTTAATCCCAACAATTATGTCTTATATTGATGTTCAATAATTATTTTTTATATTTTTGTCTTTTTATAACCTTTTTGTTTATTAAAATATTCTTATTTATGAAATATCATTTTTTCTTGTGATTTCAAAATTTCATCAAGAATTGCAACAAAAGATTTTTAAGAATTTTCTTTGCACTTAAATTCAATTCCTCGAAGTAGATAATATTTAAACACTTTAAGTATTTTTTCAAAAAATATATGATAAAAATTATTGAAATTATCATAAATTTTTGCATGATGTTTACATGTTAAACAAGTGTTTTTAATTTATGATATATACATCTATTATTTACTACAAGAATACAATAAAATGGTTAAATATGTTTAATTTGTTTCATCTTCGGGCTTTGAAATGTAATCAAGTATATTTTCTGCGTTTCTTTCGTCTTCTAAGTCATCACAATCTAAAACATCATTGATTCTTTCCATTAATTCAGCGTCACGGAGTTGGTTTATTAATTCATCATGAATTATGCTACCTTGTGTCTTCTGTATCATTTCCCAAACATTATTAATAATCTTTCCTTTCAAACTTTCAGATCCCCACTCTAAACCTGATAAAATTGTTTCGGCCAAATCGTTTTTCAACATCAAATCAAGGGTACTTTCATCAGTTAATAATGCAAATGCCATTATAAAACCAAGTGCAGCAGATTTGGTACTAAATTGCATATCATTAAATTGTTCAAGCAGCTCCATAACAAATTTAAGAGTATCAGATCCATTAACATTATCTAGGTTATAAACCAAACTATATTTGCTTAGTTTGAGTAAAATATCTCTTAATTCATATAAAGATGTTTTTTGATATAATAAAAATAAATCTGAAATAGGATATGATTGTAGAATAATACTTCTAACTAGCTGTCCATCACATTCTGCATCACTAGGAATCCTATCAAACGCAATTGAAAGAAATTGGAATAAAATTGAGGTGCTATCGGGTAAAATCGTTCGAATCAGCTCAGACAACTTAACAAACAGACCTGATTGGAAATATTGTTGCAATATTTCTTTGCTAACTTTGAGAGTTGCAATTAATGCAATTCCTAAATTATCAAAAAGTTGTTTTCCAGCACCACTAGTAATAACATGCATAAAGAATTCAATTAAGACATCTTCCTGTGGACATATCTTGAAATAATTCATTACTTGAGTAATTATCAATAAAGTTACTTGAATGAAAGGAACTCCATAGTTTAAAGAGTTCTCAATCATCATATCCAATGGAAGCAGTTCTAAAATTTGATCGATATAAACTTCAGAATATTGGATAACATTTGATAAACAAGCAAATATTTGGAACCTCAAAGGAATGTCTTCGCTTTCTATATGCTTGAAAATAATAGGAAATAGCTCATCAAGATGTAATTCCATATCTTTGTCAAATTTACAAGCATAAACATTTGATAAACAACTAATAACATGATAAAAGCACTCTTGAACTTCTTCATTAGCCAAATTAATTAGGAATTCAATGAGTTTAAGGTCTTTTATTATTTGATTTACTCCATTAAAAATACAAGGAAGCAATAACCTAATATTCGATAGTGCTTCATTCAGCATATCTGCATTTTTAGCATTATAATGCTCTTGTGCCGCTCTAATGCTGTCCATTAAGTTAATTCTGATTTTCAATTCATCTTTTTGTTGAAAGAACTCGGAATTTGATGTGTCTGATATAGTATATATGCTTGCTTTATAAGCTTGATCGATATCATCCTCATAATTGAAGAATTTGTAATCATCCATCAAATTCATCTCAGTAACAATTAAACAAAAAATAAAAAGAATTGAGAATTAGGCAGATATTCAGCCATGTTCCATTAAATCATAATTTCGAAAAGGTGAAATTTTTGCATTAAAACAATCTTAAAAATATATCAGAATAATTGATGAAAATATGTATTTTTTTGGTTGAAATTTCAGATGAAATTATTAAATTTCCATAAATTAGATTGCACATCAAATTAAAGAGTTACTTTGAATATTTCGAGAAAGGGACAAACTATCCAGTGTCACTTTTCAAAGGAATAAAAAAAATAATAAAGATGGGGAACAGGACAAATTTGCCACACGGCACTTTTTTTAGAAAATTTAATGGAGCGGAGCGATACTCTGCTGCAGGAGCCCCAAGGCTCCCAATCATTACGAAAGGGAGCCTCAGGGCTCCTGAGAATCCATCAGCAGAGGCCTTTTCATTTGGCCTCTGCTGATCAAAGATTCGGCGAAGCCATTCTTCGTCTCAGGAGTCCCAAGGCTCCCAATCATTACGAAAGGGAGCCTCAGGGCTCCTGAGAATCCATCAGCAGAGGCCTTTTCATTTGGCCTCTGCTGATCAAAGATTCGGCGAAGCCATTCTTCGTCTCAGGAGTCCCAAGGCTCCCAATCATTACGAAAGGGAGCCTCAGGGCTCCTGAGAATCCATCAGCAGAGGCCTTTTCATTTGGCCTCTGCTGATCAAAGATTCGGCGAAGCCATTCTTCGTCTCAGGAGTCCCAAGGCTCCCAATCATTACGAAAGGGAGCCTCAGGGCTCCTGAGAATCCATCAGCAGAGGCCTTTTCATTTGGCCTCTGCTGATCAAAGATTCGGCGAAGCCATTCTTCGTCTCAGGAGTCCCAAGGCTCCCAATCATTACGAAAGGGAGCCTCAGGGCTCCTGAGAAACCTCTTTGAGAAGGTTTTCTTAAAGAAAACCTTCTCAAAGATGATTGTCAGCATTCACTCAAAATCTACCAAGAGTTTCAAAGTTTCAAATCTATCTGAAATGAAGCTTTGAATCTCTTGTATATCTAATTGTAGAGGTACCTTTTCAAAATGTCTTCTATTGATTAAATTTAATCAGTAAAAGTCATTTTGAAAAGGTACATCTCTATAATTGCTATTGAGCATTCACTCTTGGAACCTTGGAGCTCTTGTGTAGTGCATGAAAACTCCAAGATTCTAGCATAAAACATATATCATAGACATAATTTCTTCAAATATAATTTAAGGTTATTTTAAAAAATTAGAAAAGCGTAATTTAAGGTTATTGAAAAAGTGACACCTGGCAAATTTGTCCCGCACTCGAATATTTCATTCCAGATAAATTGTATGATGCTCAAATAATCATAGAATCCTAGTTTATTAGATATATATATGTCCTAATAACATGCTTATATTTCACATTATTCGCTATCTGAGGTAAGAGGGTAAAAAAAACAATGGTACCCCCTCCATTCAAAATTTAAGAGTAGGTTTTGAAATTTGAATGTGGTTTTGGCCGGTAAAAACTGGCGGTTTTATACCCAGGTTTACACTTCTGAAAAAAAGTTGATATATTTGATTCAATAATTGGCATATAAAAAGAATTTTATTTATAAATCAATAATAAAAAAATGGTGCACCATTAACTCAATTTCGTAAAAAAATAATGATAGCATTTTAGATTAAATAATAAGCATTGTTATACTATAAGTGGAGTACAGGGGGTTAAATTGAATCCAAGTCTCTCAATTTCACTCATAGTGCCTCAATAATTTTGAGAGACGAAGTTATAAATATTGCTAAATATCATATATAGATCTCGATTTTCTGATTTTAAATTGCTAAAACGTGATTTGTTCTCAAATTTTGAGAGAGGACTGGAGTGAGAAAAAAATTCTGCATGCAGCAATCAACAAAATTATAAAATATTTACTAAAGATTTTTCAAATAAAAAAGTTGTGTTAGGAAATTTGTACTTTTTTTGGTCATTTTTCATGAAATCGAAAAAATTTGGAGTAAAAATCTTATATTTTGTTAGTATAAATAAGCAGAATGCATAGACAATTATTATTCTAATATACGATAGCATATTTATTCATATTAAGCTCATAATTTCATTAAATATTTGGTTTTTTTTTAAAAAAAATAGAAGAAATATAGCTGGTAAAGGGATGTTTAGTAATAAAACACGAGTAATAGACTCGGATTGAATTCTCTGTTACATTCAATGAAATTTGTTTGCAAATTTCAAGAATCCAGAGAGTAAGAAGAAGAACATCTATTGGTTAGTAATTTCGAGGCATATCTAGCGAAATTTGCCGAATTATCTGCAAATTTTGGGAGATCTGCCTCGAAATTTAACAACAATCTGGTAGAATGAGTAAAACTGGTAAAAGAAGCTATTGGATATATGGAGAGCTTCACTTAGCAAGCCCTGGGGCTCGATTTGGAGAGGTGTTCCGCCTCTAATGGAGGAAATTTGGGAAAATGCCGCCGAAATGTAGCCATCGGGGCAGTTTTGGGGTTGCAAAGTGGCAAAAATTCGGCTGGCGGGGGAATTGGGAGGGGCAAGCGAAAAATTTCTGGGGAATTTCACGAGCTTAAGGAAAGCTCAAGGGCCAGGCATTGTGGAGCCATCAGGAGTGTAGTGAGGGGGCTCAGGTTCAAACTCTTGGGGTGAGTGAGCGAAGGTCACGCTACTGGGGAACACTGAGGCCAAATGAAAATGGCGGGGAAATTGAGAGGGAAATTTTGGCGGGGAAAATAAAAAAAAATATATGAATAAAAATAAGAAATATCGACAAATGCACTCGAAGGTGAAGTGACAGAAAATTGAGTTATATAATATATAATATTGAATATACAATCATAGTGGGTATAGAAATATTTTATGCAAGTATTTAAAAATTCAATAGTGTCTCAAAATTGAGAGGCCACTATGATTGAGATTGAGGCACTATGATTCACCTTAACCCCCTGTAAATTTCGGTTTTGAATTTTTTTCGTATAGAAATTTTTGGAAATATCAGTATCTCAATTTCTGTCGATCAAATTTCTATAAAATTAAAAATGATCGTGGAGCATCATATTGTGGTTATATATTTTCATTTTTTGCATAAATATTTCCTGCCAAAATACAAAATTGCCATAATCTCATGGTGGACCACAGCTGGAGTCACCGCCGACTATCCACTTGCTGGGATGCTACTCAGCCTTTGATCTGGCCAATCATAGTGCTGTTCCATCCATATCAGCAAGTGATTTCGGCGGGAGATCTCCAATCGGTCTTCCATGAGGGTTACGCAAGCCAGAAGCACAATAACTATGCAGCCTAGATGCTAGGATAGCGTAGCTAGGCTGTGCTTCTGTCGATATTAGTTATACGTTATTGCCCTCGTTGACTGTAGTACTACTCCCTTAACCTCCGAGGGTTAGGGGAGTAAATTTGCTTGAAATGGACAATGTTCATTACGAAATCTCTCATTCGATGAGAGACTTCGTAATGAGCATTGCCTTAAAGTACTCTTACTACTCTTTCCTGGTCCCAAAAGGTATAGGATTCTGTAATTAATCGAATAGGGCAGAGTTCTTCCGAAGTCTCTCATTTGATGAGAGGCCTCGGAAGAACTCTGCCCTAGTATAATGTAGTTGTGGTCTCTAACAATTTATGTGTCAGAGAAAAAAATTTAAGCCATTTACCAACTACTCTCCAAAAATCCACCCCATAGGGTGAGGGTTGGGTAGGAACATAAATGTAATATTAGAAATTTTTAATTGATATTATAAGAAATGTTGTCTGTGTGGTATGACATTAAGTGATAATTTCAAAAATATGGTCTTTGAAATGAGAAAAACTCATAAGAAATTGAAAACTTTGAAACATAAATTAGTTTTTTATATAATTTATCATATTGAAGAAATGTATTCTCTTATTTCACTATTTCCAAGATCGAAACATGTTTTTCCATCTTTATTCTTTGCTTCTTTATCAGCTCCAATAGAGATAAGATATATAACAACTTCAAGATAACCATATCTTGATGCTAAAATGAGTGGAGTATAGCCAGAATTAGTCTTTGCTTCTTTATTTGCCCCAACAGAGATAAGATATTTAACAACTTCAAGTTGACCATTAGCTGATGCAAAAATGGGTGGAGTCCATCCATAATCATTGCTTCCTTCTTTATTTGCCCCAACAGAGATAAGATATTTAACAACTTCAAGATAACCATATCGTGATGCAAAAATGAGTGGAGTCCATCCATCGTCACTCCTTGCATCTCTATTAGCTCCAATAGATATATGATATTTAACAACTTCAAGTTTTCCATTCAATGATGCATGTTCTAGTGGAGTATTTTTATGTTGAGAAGGCGATTCTTTATCACAGCCACATTCAATGAGAGATTTTACAAGTCTGAGATTTCCATTTTCACATGCTGCATGAAGTATATTTATTTTTTCATCTCCATTTTTACTTTTAGGAGCTTCTATTAGCCAAAGACCTTCTTTGCATGATTTTGAAATCTTTTTATGATTTCCTTGAGATGAAAGTGCTTCAAAGAACTTGTAAATTCTTTCGAAATCATTAGATTTTTTAAGTTCTGAAATTTTTGATATAAAATTTTCGCCATAATTAGCATCATTGTATATTTGATTGAGTTGGGAATTAAGTGATTCAACCTGTTTGTCGCTTTTTTGTTTTAGTTCTTGAATGGTTTTTAACTCGGCTTGAAGAGTTTG
This sequence comes from Trichomonas vaginalis G3, assembly GCF_026262505.1. Lineage (NCBI taxonomy): Eukaryota > Parabasalia > Trichomonadida > Trichomonadidae > Trichomonas > Trichomonas vaginalis. The sequence continues at coordinate 15,459,888 of NC_067203.1, read as the reverse complement.
GATTTTCTTTGTATAATCCGATTGTTCCTTTGTCGATTGTATTAAAAAATCAATAATTCCATCAAGAAATGCCAGTTTAAGGTATTTCTTAGAAGATTTCAGAATATTGATGACATCTTCATAATTTTGTATAGAAACATTCGCATTTCGAATACATGTATATAACTCGTTTGCTTTGACTATAGACTGCGATTGTTTCAGAAGAGTAATGAAGTCATTTGTTGTTAAATTTGTAAATTTCATGATTTTTTGATATCTTCTATTTCGAAGATAGTAAATAACTTACCTTCATCAATGTAATCGTTGATATGAGCAGCAGTGTATTCAAAATTTTGAATCAGCGCTTGACTCATTAGTTAAAATATAAACTTTACAAAAGCTTTGAATTTTTTTCCACTAACTTAATTTAAAAATTTAATGTTTTCGTAGCGTTTCTATCTATAATTAAATCAGCAAGTATTGTTAGCACCGGCCATCTCCAATTTTATTGAATTTATTTTTTGAATATTCTGAAATATATTACATTTTATATGAATAAAACCATGACAATACGGTATTTAAAAGATTGTCCAGTTATATGTCTACTAATTCATCTTTAATTTCTATCATCTTTGTGAGGTCGATATTGAGTGAAAAATTGATGATAAGTTGATATAAATTACATAGCATCGTCTTCTGTTACATCAACTTCTTGTATGAAGTAAGAATCTGTGGATGTCTATTTTTTCAGCGGATCAAGTATGTCATCTCAGCCACAAACTTTAATATTCTTTTCTGATTATGAGATTTGGTTGAAAACTGCTACCTTCAGTGATATGTTCTTATTATTAGGAGAGTTATTGATTGTATGTAAATTTCGTTTCAACTCTGAAGAAAAATTGTGATTTAATTCATAAAATCGCAATGAAATTTAAGTGTTTAATAAATCAAATAAAAAAAACTCGATTTTTCTTTTAATATAAAAAAAAATTAAAAAAATTAGAAAAAAAGATGCTAAACTTAATAGAAGTTAAGCCTGAATATCACACAAGAAGTCGATTGGTGTCATTCCTTCGTTGATCTTTGAAATGATATCCTTTCTCTTCTTAACTTGTGAAGCGTAGATATCGTAATTGTCGGAAATAGCCAAGTGGCCGAAGTATACGAAGATGAACGCCATTGATCTGATGCTGACTATCTGCGGAATCTTTCCATCGATTGCCATCGGAATTGAAAGGGAGTTTCTATGCAACTGGACCTTGAACATGGACTGTCCGAGTGGTGTAATAGAAAGAATAATCTTATGTGGTAAATCTTTCATTGATTCTTCCTTGATATCTAAGACAGAGTTATTGAAAACAATTCCGAACGGTGATGGCTTGTTTTCTTTGGAGGCGAATGCGAATCTAACAGTATTCGTTGTGAGAAGATACCTTGTGTAGTTTAATGATGTATCTTCCTTAGTGAAACTGTTGAAGAACTTGGCAAGTACCTCGTTATTCGCTTCGATACCGAATGACTTAGATATCTGGTTGATGTAGTAGATCGGAACATCGATTGTTGGGAGAGATGGAGTCTGATCTAACTCATTAAGTGTCTTGATCGTGTTGTTTGAACGTGGAAGAATGCGGACTTCTGGGTTTGATATCAAATCAAGCATCCTCAATACGTCGAAAATCGGAGGACGGCCTGGATTTCTTGGAACTGGTCCAAATGGCTTCATTGTAAGTGACTTTACTGGCTCGGGAGATGGGATATCCTCTGTCGAGATCTCTGGTGTCTGAGGAACATCGATCTGGAGGACTTGCATCGCATGTGCTGGTGATGCAGTTCCTTTAGGTAAGTCAACGAGTGTTGGGTTCTTGCCTGTGTCTGTAAGAAGTTCGTCTAATGTCAATACCGAGACGCCGCCGGCATCGCGGACAACAATTGTGTAGTGATTGTCGTCGCCACCTGAAACGGTGTAAAGTTTATCGTTGACGATAAAAGTGTCACTTGGAATTGAATTATCCCAACGTACTTCGAATTTGAGCTTTTTGATGCGAGCTTGGGTCAAGAGGTAGAGCAACTCTGGGAACTTTTCAAATGTATCCTTGGACTTGGAGAGTCCGGTGATGAGATGCTCAGAATAAGCGGAAATTTCGATCAAAGCAAGTAATAAAGCGGGCGGAACGACTTTAGAACTCTTCGAGGCTTCTTCTACAAAATGCTTAAGCTTCTCTTGAGGGAAGAACTTCTTTGTCCTGTCGGCGTTGTTGGAATAAGGTAATGCGCTGAATAATGTGTAAACAGAGGAAAGAAGGTCTTCATCGAGTGAAGTAATTTCATCGAGGATGGAAGTGAATATATTGGCAGCGTCTTCATCTGTTCCATTCGAGTAAATAATTTTGAGAGCTGGAATTACGGACTTTACTTCATTCTTGTCGCGTTTTGCGTTCTGGTAGAGAGTCTGGATGCTCTTGCTGGAGAATTTGAACTGCGGGATGTGGCTGATGCAGTTGAAAATCGACAAGAATTTGTAAATCTGTACAACGCCGTTGTATTCTGTAAATCCGCCGATAATAATGTGGGCGAGATTTAATGCGTGGTTGGAGATTGTCATGTAAGGGACAAAATTCGGGTTGTAGTAAATACTGATAAAACTGAGTTTTTCTGAGGCGTTTGTGGAAGAAGAGATGAATTTGGAGATGATACTGTTGATTACTTGTATTGTGCGCTCAACAAATGGATAAGTTTCTTTTGTATATCCGCAATACGAAATCAAAGAAATTAATTCGTTCAAAAGATCAACGGAAACGGATCGAGAGAGAATATCAAGTGACTTATCAATAAAGTATGCTGCTATGATTGAAACAGGGAACTTGCTTGAGAAAATGTTCGATTTTGATTTACATAACGAAGAAACCTTAGAATTAAGCCTGTTCATTGTTGTAGTGTAGTTCTTAACGAAGTCAGCGATCTTGACAACCTTCGAAACATCAAGAAGTCTTGTAATTGCGTTCAAATCAAATTCGAGTTCTCCAGGTAGCCACGAAGTAGCGTTTTTGTCATCTTCGAAGTGTATCTTGAGGTATTCGAACGTGTATCTTTCGAATTGCTGGCAGAGAACGCATGTAAACATGTTATTTTTGTTCCATTCGATCCAAATATTTTTTGTGTCGTTCCAGAACTGATCTCTTTCGAGAGAAAGTACGAGTAAAATGTCCATAAGAGTTTTGATGTATGTTTGCTGCGTAGTTGTGTTAATTGTCTGATTTTCATTTATCAACAAGAAATCCATGATTCCGACAACTACGTAAAATAATTCTTTGTAGGTTTGAACTTCGAGTTCTGCCTTAGAAGAAAATTGTGTAATTGTTTCTAAAAGCTTGCAAATTGAAGATAAAATATCAGCAACAAATTCTGATTGCGCGGTATATAATTTGAATACGGCCGAGATTGAGATAAAGAAACTAGATAATAATTTATTAAGATCATTTGTAAGAGAAGGCTTCTCAAATAATTTTGGAACAAATGTCTCTAAATTTGTGTAAATTATTGTCTCGGCAGGCATAGAATGAAATATTTGCTCTATTAAATTAAGACATGCTATAATAGATTCGCGATTTTCGAAATAAGTTTGAGTATTCGCTTGTGAATAAAAAGTTACAACCTTTTTAAGAACTGAAAGAGTTAAAGGCGGCAGATCTTGCCTGGGTATTTCAAATATTTGAAGTCCTTTTTCTTTAATATGTGGAAGAAATAGGATTGATAAATCATCTGCCATTATTTATAAAAATAATTTATTTTATCGAATTTCTCTCAATTTTCGAAAACTAATCGAGTAGGGGTAATTTTAGCTAAAAGTGACACACTCGTGAAGGGTGTGATTACCGATCGGTAATTTCGACAGTTTAGAATTTAAAATTTTTTATGGAACTGTTGCGAGTTTCATAAAGAATTTAAGGAATATAAGCAAAAATTTGAATCAAAATCTTAGACCTAAGCCGCTCGATTCGCTCGCGGCTTCCGCGAATTACAGATCAGCAAAGATTTGAATCAAAATCTTCGAACTAAGCCGATCGCTTCGCTCGCGGCTTTCTTTATTATTTTAAATTTGCATATTTCCATCAAAAGTTCATAAGGTAAAAAATTTCGTTTATATTATTGCAAAATAAAATCTTCATTATCAAAATAATATTAAATGATAATATAATATAATTTATAAACAACTATTATTTAATAAAGTTTAATTGCCAAGGTTCATCTAATTTTTTGATTTTTAATGTTTTATGAATTTTATTTATCATGTATATAAAAAAAAAAAAAAAAGAAAAAAAAAAAAAAAAAAAAGGGTAGTGGGGCTTCCAGGCACTTCGTGCCTTCTAGCCCTGAGGATGAATGAGTATAATGAAGTTTTTTTTTTCTTGGGGTGACCTTCCAGGCACTTCGTGCCTTCTAGCCCACATAAATGAAGTTTTTATTCGGAGGTCTTCCAGGAGCTTTTCACAAATTATATATGTTTTCATGTTTTGTCAAGACTTCTTCGTAAATGTTTTGTCAAGACTTCTTCGTAAATGTTTTGTCAAGACTTCTTCGTAAATGTTTTGTCAAGACTTCTTCGTAAATGTTTTGTCAAGACTTCTTCGTAAATGTTTTGTCAAGACTTCTTCGTAAAATCAGACAAAAATAATGTTTAGGTGAAGAGGTGACATCTCACCTGTTTTTTCACCTGTTTTTTCACCTCATGAATTTTCATGATTTCATCGTAAATGTTTTGTCAAGACTTCTTCGTAAATGTTTTGTCACTTTTCTGTCACTTTTCAGGAAAAAACATTTTTATTATATATATAAAATGAATTTTACAAAACCACCGTTACCCTTCTTTGGAAATAAGAGTAGATGTAAAGATATTCTATTGAGAGAACTTAAGAAACTACCGAATGGTCTAACATTTGTAGACTTGTTCGGTGGAAGTTTCTATATATCTCATTTGTGCCATACAATATTTCCTGACTCAAAGATTATATGCAATGACTTCGACAACTATATGAACCGTCTCAAACATATACCAGACACAAACAATATATTGAAAGAGTTAAAAGAAAAGATACCTATAGGTAAGATGGAACGTATACCATTAGATAAGAAAAATATTGTGAGAGAGGTTTTGAAAAAAGCAGAATATATAGACTGGGATAGTATATCTGCTAGACTATTATATAGTGGTTCTATAAGAGTTCATGACATTGAAACACTTATGTCAAAAGTTTTATATCTTAACTATACAAATGTTTTCAAAGAGGACATAGAAAAATATATTGAGGGTATAGAGTTTGTGAGATGTCATTGGACAGAGTTGTATGAAAAATATAAAGACAAGGAAAATGTTTTCTTTATAGTGGACCCACCGTTCTATAACACATGGGATTTTCAATACCAAGTAGACTGGACTTTGAGAGACTCTTTAGAAACTTTAGACGTTTTACATAACCATCCATGCTTTTACTTTACATCCGATAAAAGTGGTTTGGAAACCGTTATGAGATGGCTAGAGGACATACATGACTATGAGTTTAGATATGACAAGATAGAATATGAGAGAGGTCCTATAAACCGGAGAAGGTGTCATAACAAAGAAATTTTATTAGTAAGTAAATGTGGTTTGAAATAGGACTACTTGTTTTAGGTTTTTTCCATTGTGTCATTTATTTATTTGACGTGGCAGAAAAGTACAGAGAATATGAAGATGAACCAATGCCTGCAAATGTTCAGTATATGTACTCGTAAGAGATATTTTTATCTAATATTAAATGGACGCACAGAACTTAGCGAATGCACAGCAACCTGGACAACCAAACCCAGAGAATATTCCAAATGAAGTTAGAATACAAACTGCAATGGCAAACTATGGTCAAGTGCCAACAGATGTACAAATGCAAACTGCCATGTCAAATGACGCTGCGTTAGGTTTGCCACCATGGTATGCAAATATGAGATGGAAAGAGTTTTATACAAACCCTGAAGTGGGATATAAACAACTTTATGCAGATGACGCGAACACAGGAGTTGACCCAGAATATGTTTTCTACCAGAGGAGAAACAGAATGTATGAGCTCCAGTTAAAGAATGCTATGGAACTCAACAGGAAACGTAAGAGACTAGGCGGACATTAGATTTTTACATATAGTAAAATGGGTTTCTTCAGTAGTATTGGAAACTTCTTCAGAAGAGTTGGAAGAGGTATATGGAATGGAATAAAATCTGTCGGAAGAGGAATTTGGAACGGAGTCAAAAATATTGGTAAAAGGGTAGGTCAGTTCGTTGGTATTATACCTAAAGACCCTGAACCAGAAGAACAAGCTCCTGTTATACAACAGCCTGAACCTGCACCACAGTCTAGTTGGCAACCAAATCCAACACCTCAACCGTATTAAAAAATTATATTTTTACCGTTCGATAGTAGTTGTATATGAAACTAAGTTCTAAGTAAAACGCATGGTATAATGGAACTATTCTCTTTCTTCCATCTGTTGTAAACCATACTTGAAAGTCTGAAATACTTCCACTCGGTGGTTCATATAGCTTTGTAGGTTTTTCGTAAAAGTCATTTGCCAAGCATAAAAAAGAGTTTTGTGCACCAGAAAATGAAGCATGAACAATAATAGCAGCTGGGTCGAAAACATCTTTAAATAAATATGGTTCATCTCTTGCATATCGACTGTAAATATTTGCTAAAGGAAGTTCGACTTTCTGATTTAACATTCTTTGCAAATAATACCATGACATTGCAGTGAATTCTGTATATATTTGTTCGTCTTTCTTTGGATTGTCTTCGTAGATTTGAAATGACACTTGTGAATTTTTTGTTGTCATATACAATTCTCACATAAAGTGTGCTCTCGGTATTTGCATATTCATCAGCATATTTTGCATAACATGAATTTATTTTATCTTCTATATTTTTTAACGCAGTCTGTAGAGAAGATGAAAGGTCAACTTGTATTAGCTCAATTTCTTCCACATTTTTCGTTTCCCTTCAGATATATAATCTATATGAAACCTTACAATAAATGGAAAACTTTTATCTTCTACAGACACAAACTTCATTCTACGAAAGCCAATAGCTTTTGTGACAGATGGGTCTCTTAGCCATCTTAATGGGTAGTCAAAACGATAGCCTTCATGCTTTACGGTCTCTGTCTCAAACTTTTTGACCGACATTAGTAAAAAGTTCATCTAATGGTTTAGTTGTAGCAACTCTTGAATTTTCTTTTTCTATTGGAAGCATATTTTATCTAGAATAAAAATGTCAAATGAAACAGCGTCTATGAGAGAAATACAACACAACCGACAACTCATTATACAAGCTCTAAATAAGAACACAACAAACTTTTCAACTATTCTAAGATATCTGAGTCATTGAAAGAAGGAAACTTAAAACTGACATTAAACCCAATGACAGATGAGTTTCTGTTTCAAGACAAATAAGAACCATACTGTCTGTATAAATCCAACAAAAGGAACTTTAAACGAGAAACCTATAGATGAACTTCTTTTGAAAGCAGATATTGACAACAAAGCTGACAAAGAGTATGTCATTGAAAAAGTTCAAGAAGAACATGACAGAGCAGACAACATATGCAACAAAAGAGGATGTTGAAAAGAAAGCTGACAAAAGAGTATGTTGACGATGAGTTAGCATATCTGGCTAGTGGGTTAGTGAAGAAGGCAGATAAGGAATATGTGGATGAAAAAGACAATGAAATTATAAAAAGGGTTGAATGGTACCATGAACGGACATCGAAGATTTTAGAAGGTAAAGCCAATACAGGGTGGGTTTCAGGATGTTTAGACCTTAAAGCCGACAAAGAAACTGTAGATATGTTGACACAAACGGTTTCAAGTCATACCAGAGGTTTAATGGAAGATGGACAACAGTTGAAAGAGCTTGAGAAAGGTGTTACAGAGTTAAGGAATACAAAAGCAGACTCGACATGGATAGCTGGATATGTAGATGCAACAAAAGAACGTATTTTAGCATGGACAGAAGGAACATACCCACAAAAATATCATAGACATAGCATCTCTGACGTAAATGAACTTGAAGAAAAGTTATATAAAAAAGCAGACAAAACAGAGCTTCAAACATTAAAGACAGAAATACTTCAAACAGTATATCCTATAGGTTCTATTATACGTCAATGAACTCTACCAGACCAGAAGTAGTACTTGGTCTCGGAACTTGGACTCAAATAGTCGACAGGTTTTTGTATTGTGCAAACTCTTCAAAGGAAACAGGTGGAAGTAAAACGATTTCAGGTGAAAATTTACCTGCACACAGTCACTACATAGATTTAAGTACATCTCAAGCAGGTTGGCATAAGCATAGATATTGGGATTGGTCAGGAATGACAAAAGGTAAAGGATATGATGTTAAAGACGAGGTTAAGTTTGCTATAAATTGTTACTGGGATGACACTCAGGGAGAAGGAAACCATACACATTTCGTTTCAGGATATACACAAACAACGGGACAAAGTAAAGACTACATGCCACCTTACATGACAGTTTACGCATGGTATAGAATTGCTTAGTCGTCATTTTCAACTTCTTTAGCATATTCGTCAGGAGTTGTCTTATATTTGTTAGGAACTGTCTTTGAAAGTATACCACCTTGAACTTTGACAAGTTTGAAACGAGGTCTGACAATAGTAGTTTTATCTTCTGCTTGCAGTGTGTACATTTTGCCATGTTTGCCTAAAACTTCATAATATTCTCTTGTATACTTTCTTCTATTTTTACGAACACGAATGTGAGTACCTGTCGGGTTTCCATTGTTGTCATAGTCAATAGTATTTTCATATGGGTCGCGTTTAGGTATTTCTATTTTTACTTTGTCACCTTTCTTAAGTTTGAAGCCTGGCATTCTTTCTTGTTTGTCTCTTTTGACTAAATTAAATAAATATAGTCTTTCTCTAAGTCAGGGTTGTTTTTCATTTCTTCGGGGGAGTGGTTTCCCAAACCTTTTTGTTTACGGCTATTGTAAATATTTAAAACTTGTCTCATCTTTGCCATGGAGAAGTGTCTATACTTGTCGTCATATGACATTTCATCTACCTCACCACCTTGTGGTTGATTTAAGTCTCTTAAGATTTTTATACAACTGTCAATGACACCAAGAGCAGAATGGTTTTGGTCGACAATGAAATATTGGTTTACATTTTTTGAACGCAGATAGTTTTTAATATCGTCTGATTTGAAAGAACTTTCACAGTCAGATGTCAGTTTTGTTGGATGGTATTTGTCAACGAATATTGTCAA